>NC_132911.1:143654113-143969882 GCF_047675955.1 Chlorocebus sabaeus | reverse complement strand
CTGAACCTTAATAAGAGCTTCCAAAGGGGAAAAAGAATCCTGACCTTGACCTTTTCCTCATGCCAACACCATGCTGAACCTTAAGAACTTCCAAAGGAGAAAAGAATTCTGACCTTGAACTCTTCCCCGTGACAACACCATGCTGAACCATAAGGACTTCCAAAGAGGCGAAGAATTGTGACTTTGAACTCTTCTGCATGCCAACACCATGCAGAACCATATAGACTTCCAAAGGGGGAAGAAATTCTGACCTTGAATTCTTTCCTATGCCAACACTATGCTGAACCTCAACGGCTTCCAAAGGGGAAAAGAATCTGACCTTGAACTCTTTCTCATGCTAACATTGCTGAACCTCAAGAGCTTCCAAAGGGAAAAAGAATTAGGGCAGATGTACACCCCTGACCAGAGCCAACCAGAGAGGGGATTAGTATGAACATAATCTCAAGACCATCCCAACCATACCCCCTATTTACTCCTTCTCTGGGAGACTAATAGAGCCCATTAAAAATATATATATATTCTATGCCAATGTCTGGAGTTCTCTAATAAAGAATAGGCCAGTTCTACAAAGACAAACGGGAAAATCCTGAGTATCCAGAGGCCTGTAAAATAGAGACAATTGTGCCTACTGCACAGACTCCTCTGAGGTCCGAAGAGATGAAAGCACAGCTATCTGTGAACTGGAGAACATATACTTTAGTATGCATTGCTAAAATATGAGCATTTTCTTATAAAACTGCAATATACTTAAAACATTAATAATTATTTTTTGGTGACATTTGATACCAATCCATAATCAAACTTCCAGGGTTGTTCCTGGGTTCATCTTTATGAACTTTAACAGGGGGATCATAATGCCTTTCCCCTCTTCTTTGGCAGGTATTTTGTAAGAGGGTATTATATGACTATTTTGGATAAAAGATATAGAAGTTTGTTATTAATATATACCAGAATCCCTTGCCTTAAAGATTTTATAGTCTAAAGAACATAGTACAATATTTGGCACATAGTAAGTGCTCAGTAAATGTAATTGTGAGTAATGACACGACTTTCTTCCTTTTAAGGAGCTGATAGTCCAGATGTTTTATTTTTAGTTGTCAAACTTAAAAAAAATATTAAAGCAGAAATCACTTACAATCTAACCACTGTAAAAACTTTGTAAGGTGGCCTGTCCTTTGTAAAGCCCTTCAGAGACAATGAGAATCTAGGAGCAATGAGCACTTCTAGCCTCTGGGTTTTAGTCTTTAAACACTTCTTTCCACTAAAGGGAGTAAGAGCTCCTTGGGGAAATGATTTTATTCTAGGCCTGGGGCTGGATATGAACCAGAAAGAATGGGATCAAAGAATAATGGGAACCAACCAGAAGGGACTCCCACTGGCCAAAGATGGTGCCTACATCAAAAAAGAAGAAAGCTTTCAGATAAACAATCTAACACTGCATCTTAAGGAACTAGAAAAACAAGAACAGACTTAACCAAGGTTAGTAGAAGGAAGGAAATAATAAAGATCAGAGTAGAGATAAATGAAATAGAGATTAGAAAAACTATACAAAAGATTAATGAAATGAAGAGCTGGTGTTTTGAAAAGCTTAACAAACCTTTAGCTAGATTATGAAAAAAAGAATAAATGTCAAATCAATAAAATCAGAGATTAAAAAGGAGAAATTTACAACTGGTAACACAGAAACATAAAAGATCACAAGAGACTATTATGAACAATTATATGCGAACAAACTCAGTGACCTAGAAGACATGGATAACTGCGTGGACACATACAACCTGCCAAGATTGAATCATGAAGAAATAGAAAATCTGAACAGACCAAAAACGAATGAGAAAATTGAATCAGTAATAAAAAGTCTCCCATCAAAGAAAACTCAGGACCTGAGGGCTTCACTGCTGAAACACTTAACAAAGAACTAGTACCAATTTTTCTCAAACTACTTCCAAACTCATTCGTGAAGCCAGCATTACTTTGGTATACTAAAACTAGACAAAGACACACCATCAACAAAAGAAAATTAATCTCAAAAGACAGATATCCTTGATGAAGATTAGATGCAAAAATCTTCCACAAAATACTAGCAAACAAAATTCAACAACACATTTAAAAGATCTTCCACCATGATCAAGTGGAATTCATCCCAGGGATGCAAACATGGTTCAACATAGGTGTGATATATCCCATTAATGGAATGAAGAACCAAAAGCATATTTTCATTTGTATAGATGCAGAAAAAGCATTTGACAAAATTCAGCATCCCTTCATGATAAAAACTCTCAACAAATTAGGTATTAAGAATACTCACAAATAGTTTCCAAATTCTGGAGGAGTTAGGTAGAATGAAACAAATATGTTCTAAATTTTGTTCATAGTACACTCAATCATTAAAAGCTGTTAATAGCTCAAAAGAAAAGTTTCCTTGACTCTGAAAAAACAAAACAAAGGACCAGCAATGTTTTAAGCAAAAGTCAAAAAGATTACTTAAGTCTTGTATTAGTCCAGTCTGTAGTTAATTCCTATTCTGCTTGATATTCCTGAACATTTCAGTTCTCCATGAGTCCTGAAAGTTTTTCTTCTGTTCTGATGTCACAATCTCCAAAGTTATCAGAAACTTGTATTCAAGAGCACCTGGTAGAGTTTTATAGCTGATTATAAAACCACCTTCTAAAGAGGACCAAAACAGACAACAATTGTCTGTGGATGACAAAAGGTTTTAGGGCAGCCATAGTCAAAGATATAGTCCATAAAGAAATTTGTTACCTCTGTAGCACACAATAATTTAACATAACAATTGTAATTATTATTGATAATGTACACTATGTCATATCAGAATTATAGGAGTTTCCCTTGATTTTGGAACACATACCAATAACATATTTGTAAACACCATTTCATATTTGACAATGTTTCCTGTGTAATTTTTATACCAAATAAGACAAATTATATAACTTTTGGACTTTAGGGAACCTAATATCTTAAAGGATTAATTAGGTCAGAAAAAGACATAATTTATAATTTGATTTTGGAAAGGTCAGAGGTTTAAAACACTTGGTATCACAGATAATTATAAAATAAGTCATTCATTTGACCAAAGTAATAATTCAAGGATTTTTTAAAAAAAGGTGAAAACCTTCATTCTTTGAGAAAGAAGACTTAATTTTCCAAACAGTATGCCCTAATAAAATAGCATGAAGCCAATTAAATTTGTTTTTCAAAATTTTATGAACTATCTATAAAATTTTAATCTTGAACGTAAGATATAGCTTTCATAAGCCTTTTATAATCTTTATAACCTTTACTAAGGAGTTGGTTACTGCTTCAAGAAAACCTTGTTAATCTGGCACAGGGGCCCATATGCTGGTCTTGCATCTGTGTGCCTTTGACAATAATGATTAATATGTAGAGAAACGGAATGTATTTTATCTCTCAAAATCAGCCCTTATAATCTCACATGCCCTCCCCCCCCAAAAAAAAAACCCAGACATACAAATGGCCAAAAAATATATGAAAAAATGTTCAACGTCACTAATCATCAGGGAAATGCAAATTAAAACCACCATGAGAGATCACCTTTCTCCAGTTGGAATGCCTATTATCAGAAAGTCAAAAGATGAAATGTTGGTGAGGAGGTGAAGAAAAGGGATCCTTTACACACTATTGGTGGGAATGTAAATTAGTACGCCATTATGTTAAACAGTATGGGGGTTCCTCAAAAAACTTGAAAATAGAACCACTGTATGATCTTCCATTCCACTACTGAGCATATATCCAAAGGAAAAGAAGTCAGTGTTGAAGGGGTGACTGCATTCCTGTATTTAGTGCAGCACTGTTCAAATAGCCAAGATATGGAATCAACCTAAGTTCCATTCAGTAGATGAATGGATAAAGAAAATGTGATATAGATACACAGTGGAATGCTATTCAGCCATAAAAAAAAATTAAATCCTGTCATTAGCAACAACACAGATGAACCTGGAGGGCATATGTTAAGTGAAAAAAGCCAGGCACAGAAAGACAATTCCTGCATGGTCTCCCTCAGGTGTGAAATTTTTTTTGTTGTTTTTTTTTTGAGACGGAGTCTCGCTCTGTTGCCCAGGCTGGAGTGCAGTGGCCGGATCTTGGCTCACTGCAAGCTCCGCCTCCCAGGTTTACGCCATTCTCCTGCCTCAGCCTCCCGTGTAGCTGGGACTGCAGGCGCCCGCCCCCTCTCCCGGCTAGTTTTTTTTTGTACTTTTTAGTAGAGATAGGGTTTCACCGGATTAGCCAGGATGGTCTTGATCTCCTGACCTCGTGATCCACCCGTCTCGGCCTCCCAAAGTGCTGGGATTACAGGCTTGAGCCACCGCACCCGGCCAGGTGTGAAATTTTTAAACATTTGTCTCATGGAATTAACAGAATAGAGGTTAGAAGAAGCTGGGGATGGTCGGGGGAAAGGAGATGGGGAGAGGATGCGCAGTGGATACAATGCTCTGGTTACATGGGAGAAGTAAGTTCTGGTATACTAATGCACGGTTAGGTGATTATAGTTCACATAAAGGTATATTTCAAAAAAACTAGAAGAGAGGAATTTGAATGCTCTTATCACGAAGAACTGATAAATGTTTGAGGCAGTGTATATGCTGATTACCCTGATTTGATTGTTACATAATAAGTGCGTTGAAACATCATACTGTACCCCATAAATATGTACAATTATTAGGTATCAATTAGAAATAAAAAAGGATGTGATGACAACAGAAACATCAGTTAGATAAAAATCCATCAATATGTAATGATACCGAACAATAAACAAAACAACGCTTTGGTCATTAGTGGAGTTTGATAGGGCAAGAGTTCTCCACTCAGTAAATAAAGGGAAAGACTCAACTATTTATTAATGTCTGTGTTGTCTGTGTTCCAGGATAACCAAATGATTGATGAGGAAAAAAATCCTTCCTTATAGACAAATTCTAGCTTATAAGTGCAGAGGAATTAGAGAATTAGAAAATCACCAGTTTGTAATTCCTGATGAAATAATAGATCTGGCAACAATTTATAGCCGACACTTGAATTCTTTAGGAGAAGGTGGATGGGGCCTTTGCACTGGATGGGCCATGCTGACAATTGGGCATAAGCGTTTGACTCTGGAAACCCCACTGAAGTGGCGATGGGGTCGTGTGGTAGTAGGGGAAAGCCAAGAAGCAACCCCCATTCCCCGTGCCTAGCAGGAGCACCACGCGGCAGTAGGCACTGCTGAAAATCACTGATGATCGGTTACATATCCACAGATCACCTCTGCCCCTGCAGCAGGCGACGGTCCCTTTTCTGTCCCAGCAGAAGATGAGCATTTGACTCCCTTCAGGGAGTCACCAGGCACAGCCGGAGAAGTGTGCCCTGCAACGCTCAAGGGGAATAAGTGAATATTGAGATACCCCCAACCTAGCCTTCCACAAAGCTCTGAGAGTGCTGATAGCCAGGCTGTACCCCTACATAGGAAATTCCTCCACAGGATGGTGACCAGACCTAAAGCACAAACACAGGGGTTCTCTAACGAAATGGCACAGTCAGGCCACGCTGCAGTGAAGCAGCTTCCCCGTGCTACTCAGTGTGTACATTATTTCTGTCTAGAAATGCCGTTCAGAGCTTAGCCGAATGATACACTGTGGTGCCTTTCCTTTCTTGGATAACAGTGCAAGTGGCATGAGGCATTGCAAATAGATCCCTTTCCTTCTTCATTTCAGCAGCATTTACCGAGAGTGCATATGGGGTGGTAGATTTCAACTGAATAGGATACCTCACCCATAAGTGCTCTGCCTAACATTAGGCAAATTAGATAATATACATGGTATCAGCTGGAGCCCTTTGGGAGATTTTTATAGATTGAGAATGGTTAAGTTATTTAAAGACGTTTTTCATGTTTCAGATTAACCTTGTTGTGTTGTATTCAAAAGTCATTTTGGTCACTTTTCTGTTCTGCTCTCTGGCTTCCTAAGAAAGATGCAGGCTGGGTGTGATGGCTCATGCCTGTAATCCCCGCACTTTGGAAGGCCAAGGCGGGGGGATCACTTGAGCCCAGGAGTTCAAGACTAGCCTGGGCAATAATGTAGTGAGACCTTATCTCTACCAAAAACTAAAAAATCAGCCAAGCATGGTGACGCATGCCTGTAGTCTCAGCTACTTAGGAGGCTGAGGTGGGAGGATTGCTTGAACCTGGGAGGCGGAGGTTGCAGTGAGCTACGATTGTACCTCTGCACTCCAGCCTGGGAGACTAGTGAGAACCCGTTTCAAAAAAAAAAAAAAAAAAGAAGAATACTTTGCTTAGGCACAGACAATTCCTATGGTAGCAGTTTACCAATTAATACATGTGCCTGAGCTCTATGAAGTCCTTGCCTTGATATTTATTATTTATGGTCACCAGCTTCAGTGGAGCACTTGGCTTCACTTTGCAGCTATTTACCTGCACTTTGTCCATTCCAGTGCATCTCTATGATAATGATGATAATGGTTATTATCATTTCCGTTTATTCAGTGCACCGTATCTGCCAGTCATTGTTTTTTTTTTTTAATGCATTATCTCATTTATCCTTAGTAATTCCTGATACAGGCATTCCTCTTACTGTAGGCAAACAAGATGCAGAAAGGTTGAAGGACTTCCCCTAAGGTGGTAGCACACTAGATAGGGAAAGACCAAGGCGTCTCCTGGAGTGGGATCTAACTTCGCTGTTCTAGGTCTCATCCCTGGTGATCGTGTCCCTCTGCTGCTCTTCTCTCCAAGTCCTCTGTCTTCCTCATCAGCAGTGACTTCGGTATTTCACAGAGAAGGTAGATGCTGCAAGGAGAGAATCCCTTGTTCACACCCGTCCCGTAATCCCATCCTTTCCTTAATTCTTTAAAACACTCTAGTGAGAAAACCACAGGCCTAAGGCCAAGTACATGGTCTTTGACAAGCTGTTTAACTTCACTTGGTCTCAGGTTTTTCATTTGCAAAGTGGGGACCGGAGTTCCTGCCTTCCTGAGCCAGCCAGAGTCATAGAGCACAGCGGTGCTCCTGAGCTCTGTCGTGCTGTGATGAGAAGGGGTCTGTGTCTGTGGCCTGTCTAGAGTGTGCCGTGGGCAGTAAGCGGACATGATTATCGCCTGTGTCCTCTTTTCCTCCCTCCCTGTGAAAGGGATGGGGGCGGGGTGGGGAACAACAGTCTTTTCTCACAAAGCTCTACATTTGCATCAAAAATGTTGATTTGTACTTATTTGCCTAAGTATCTGTCATACAGATAAATTACAAACTCCTGAGGGACAGACAGGTCCTGGCGTTTTGCTTGGTAATTACCTAGTAATTGCCGAAAAAGTATTGTTAAGTTATAAAATGTACTGATTCTCTAGTCCTGCCTACAGACTTTCTTGAAATTTGATGAGGGTTTATTTTCTTGGAAAATGGAAGTCTCCTGGAGGATACTAACTTAATTTCCCTTTTATCCACAGGCCCTTACGAGGAGCAGTTGCTGGTGATTTTCAAATAAGTGGAATATGGCTTCTGTTTTGTTCTGGCCTCTTTTGCTCACTGCCCCTTAATTTCTGTCAGAAGATTGGACTCATTGGACTGTCATGAAATGCCCCAAGTAAAATGAAAGCCAGCCACTTTGACTTTTGCCTAATAAATCTTTATTTTGTTTTCATCTTCTCTTCAGAAAAGAAAGATGTGACCCAAAGCCTAGAGAACTATACGTCCAAGTGTCCTGGGACCATGGAACCCATCGCCCTCCCTGGCGGCCTCACCTTGCCGCCGGTACCCTTCACCAAGCTTCCCATCGTCAGGTGAGATGGGCCCTGCGGAGCGGGAAAGGCAGCTGCCCTCCAGGACACCGTCCTCTAGTCTGATTGTGAATACAGGTCTTTAGAAGAGCTCCCATTTTTGGTTGGCTATGTATCAGGTTCATTATCTCATTAAACTGGGAAGCGGCCCTATAACATGGAAGTAAGTATTTTAGAGATGAGAGAGTCAGGGCCAGCGACATTCCGTAACTGCTGCAGTTCCATGCCCACTGAATGGCAGAGTCCCGTCTACACCCAGCCTTGCCTGGTTCCAAAGCCTGCCTTGCGACCACTACACCACAGTGGAAACCGGCATGACCACATCATCTTCTCCTTGGAAACTTTCAGTCATTTCCCTTTCCGCAGGCCATGCACCCCAGCCACACGGGAACAGGGCAGCTCCTCGCCCACACGAGCACTCGCCAGCTCCCATCTTTGCTCTGCACGGCCTCTGCCTGGCAGGCTGTCTCCTCTCCCGTCTTCATTCTGTCTGTGCTCCCTCGTTCCTCCACACTCATCCTCAGCCCCGTTTCCAGGACACCTTTTCTGAGGCGAGCTCCCTGACTTTCCGGGGCACCCACTGCTCACCACTCTCCCAGGATTTGCTGCCATGTGCCATCCTTTCTGTGTAACTGTCACTCCTAAGAGTGTGAGATTTGAGAGCAGAGACCCTATGGCACATGCGAAGTGGGTCCTTGCAGAGGGGTTTTGTTTTTTCTTAACCACTCCAGGCTTAGGACCTGCGAAAGCTTTATTGAACTAGTCTTGTGAGGTGATTTCTGAATTTCTGCAAGATTTGTTTGAAGACTGGAAAGAAACAGTTGAATTTGACATTTTGCTGTTGGTTGGAAGTGCTGTAGCCTTAGGATTCGGTGTGATGAAGATGCTAAGTATCTTTAAAACGCTCTTGGCTTGGCTGTTGTTCCCCAGCTTCACTTGGTCTTGCCATGCCCTGGGCTTTGACTCACAGGCCTGCTGCATTCCATGAATAAGTCACTTAACCTCCTGGGTATCAGTTTGCTTATCTCCCCACTATGCCCCCGCAATTAAGAATGAAAACCCATAGCATTAAGCTATTATGAGAATTCAGTGAAGTAACATGTAAAAGCATGTGTATGGTGCTTAACAAATGTTAGTTTTCTTTCTCCCTGCATTTCTTTGAAGGCAAGTATAGTACTGCCAGATGAAATGGTTTCATTTTGCCAAAGAGTTGTGTGCTCCCAAGAAGTGGGGGCAGAAAGGGTCGCTGTGCATTGCAGCCCCTGGCAGGCCACACTGCAATTTTAAGGCGTTCTGCAGGGCACTGCTGAGATTGTTCATCAGGCAGAGCTGCAAAGAGCAGCATCCAAACGGCGTGGCTGCGGCCTGAGAAGTGGCTCTGGCTGCTCCTCAGAATGTCCAGAGGGACTTGCCGCACCGCTGTACAGAGGGCCCAGGAATGGCGTGGCTGCCCTGCGTGCCCAGTGCTTGCTCAGCACTGATGCAGGCTGTGGAGGGAAGGGCCTTTGAGGCTTTTCTATGACTAAGACTTAGCGCCGAACGTATTTGACTTGGGATTAAGGGCATGATTCATTTTTTAAAGATTAAGGCCTAGAAAAGCCTTTCTTAATAATTTTATATTTACATCATGACTTGAATCATTTTTAAATTTAGAAAACCTTGCCTAGTAGAATGTTATGAAGCTTACAGAACATTCTGGGTGTTTGGTGCTGTGTGTAGATATCCAGGAGCTCAGGCTTCTTGTCCCTGAAGCTGGGGATGATTGGTCTTTGCAGGTCATTGGAACCAAGGAAGGAGCATGCTTGTTCTCCTCACAGCCCGCCAGGCAGCCCTGGAGTGAAGCGAGAGGCCGTGGGTTCACCCCCACTTGTGCATGGCCTTGGTAAAGAAGCAGCCTCTTTACACTTCGTTTTCTTCATCTTTAAGCGAGGCTTAAAAATTGCCCCGCCCCACACAGGGTGGTTTGGTTTTGTTTCAGCTGAGCAGAGGCACACGAAAGCACAGAGCACCATGCCTAGCGCCTGGGAAGCGCTCAGTACGTCTTAGTTTTCTTCTTGGAGATGTTTTTTCACCTGTGTTTTCAAACAGCACATTGAAAAGTACTGTAACATTCACATCTTGGTCCCTCGGCTGTTAAAACATTAGAAAAGACAGATTGGGTGAAAGTATAAAAGTATAAAAGTATAAAAGTCTACCATTTGGGCGCTGTTTTCCAAATCTTCTGTGAGCATGCCTTTCCTGGGCAGTGCATCTCTTTCACTGTTAGGGTCCTGTGGCCCCTATGGCGGAGCTCCCTGCAAATAGCTGAGTCTTGCCTGGCATCCTGGTGCCATTGCTCTTGCCTGGTGTGGTCATGGACTGTGGTTTTTTTTTTTGGAGGGGGATATTGTTTTGCTCTGTTGCCCAGGCTGGAGTGCAGTGGCATAATCTTGGCTTACTGCAACCTCCGCCTCCCGGGTTCAAGTGATTCTTCTGCCTCAGCCTCCTGAGTAGCTGGGACTACAGGTGCGTGGCACCACAACCAGCTAATTTTTGTAGTTTTAGTAGAGACGGGGTTTCACCATATTGACCAGGTTGGTCTCGAACTCCTAACCTTGTGATCTGCCCGCCTCGGCCTCCTCAAAGTGTTGGGATTACAGGCGTGAGCCACTACGCCCGGCCATGGGTTGTTTTCAAAAATCTGATTTTAGGTATGACCCACCATCTGTGTAAATATATTCGTGATGGTTTTCTGAAGACTTTAGCTAGAGAAGTAACCCCTAAGTGTCCTGGGGACTCCTTCATCACGTGGATCGTACCTGGTCTCGTTGAAAACTGGGAAGAAGAACTGCCTGAGATTCAGTGTGGTAAACCCACGGAACATCAGCACAACTGGTCAAATGAAAGGGAATGTCTTTGGAACATTTGGAGAGCCGGAATATCTCGTAGCCTGCTCTGCTTCCCACCGTTTAGAGAACAGACTCTAATGTACTTGCTTTGCGTGGCTTGCAGGGCCTCTGTGGCCTGCCCTGTCTCCAGACTTGATTGTGAGCCCCCTATTTCCCTGGTCCTGCGCTCCTGCTTTCCCTTGTGGAACTACTTAGAGTGGGCCAAATGTGTGCCCGGTTTTGTTCCTGCATTTAGGCTTTATCTCTGGCTTGGAATACCTGTGCTTCCCTGTGCTGCCTGACGATACTTAGTCATCTTTCACGATTTTAGTTCAAGGATTCTGTCCTCTATAAAGCCTTTTCTGGAGCCACCCAGGTAGAAATGACGATATTGTCTTTGTAAGTTAGGAATTATTTCAACTGTAAAGGACAAAAGACCTAGTAGTAGATAGTCAATAGGAAGTTATTTTTCTAGTCTATTAAGAAGCTGGAAACAGGTGGCCTCTCTGTCATTCTGTCTTTACCTCATGATTACCAGATGGCTGCTGCAGCTCCAGACAACACATCTACATCCCAGGCAGAAAGAAAGGAGAAGGGGCAGGTCTAGGGATGTCTATCTTTTGCTTAATAGGGAAGCAAAAATGTTCTTGGCAGATTCGAGTAGGCTTCTGCCCCCATCTCATTAACAGGCAGTGTGTCTCATAGCCACCTCTAATTGCAAGACAGGCTGAGAAAATAAATATTTAGCTTTCCTAGAATCTGTGATATAGGTGGGGAATGAGAATGGGGTCAGAAATTGGTGCTTGGTCAGCCAGCCAACAGTATATGCCATTATCTTCCGTGGCGCTTATGGAACTCAACTGTGCATCTTTGTTGATATTTTGGGTCCTTCTCTCTTCTGTGTCTTTGTAGCCCCCAGGTGACCTTGTGTGTTGAACGAGTAAATAGTTGGATCCCTTAGAATATTTTGTAATAGCAGCTGATAGAAACCAGACTAACTTAGGCAAAAATAATTTATGGCACATGTACCTGGAAAGTTCAGGGAGGAATTCAGGTAGGGCTGGAGTCAGGGCTCAAACAACCTCATCAAAACTTGGTTTCTTTCCTTCTGAGCTCTGTCCTCTGCAGTATTGGCTTTAGTTGCAGGCCCCAGGTGCTATCAGAGTGGCTCATCAGCTCCAGGCCTCACATCCTCTCACTACTGTGTCCAGGAAAAGAGAGCAGGTGCCTTTTAGTAACACCTGTAAAGGAACACTGCTTTCTTTCAGGGGGAGAATGTCCTTTTGCTTTTCACTGCCCCTCATGGAGTTATGTGCTCAGATCGAACTGAGTCCCTGCAAACCACATGGCTGCAAGGAGACCATATGTAGTTCCCCTAAAGCAAAACCTAGGAATAGTGGCACAGGAGAAGCAGCAAGTGGATGTTAGGAGGCAACTGACAAGGACACAATAGCAAATGACACCCAAGACTCACTCATCCCACCACACTGCTCCAGATCAAAAGTCCTGGTTTCGGTTTGTGACTTGTAATGCTTATGAGTCAAGATGATGCATTGATGAATAGCTGCCCTTCCCAAGTCAGAAAGCATACCTTGGAAAAGCACAACCTTGAAGCGAGTGCACGCTTTATGAACTGCATGTTCTCTTCCTTGGAATTGTGACACTTTCTGACACAGAAGGCTGGTTATATGCTTCCATTCTTACTAATAAACAGGCTCGTGTTTTATATGAGACTAATTTTCACCTGTAGATAAAAATGTGCACACTGTAATGTGCTGGCCAGATTAGCTTTTCATGCCCTTCTCCTAAGTTTTTGCCATTTGAAAGTAGGGAGAATTAGGACAGATGTGATGTCCTTGCTCCATAATTCTTTTTTTTTTTTTTTTTTTGAGACAAAGTCTTGCTCTGTTTCCCAGGCTGGAGTGCAGTGGTGCAGTCTAGGCTCACTGCAACCTCTGCCTCCCAAGTTCAATCATTTCTCCTGCCTCAGCCTCCTGAGTAGCTGGGACTACATGTACGTGCCACCATGCCCAGCTAATTTTTGTATTTTTAGTAGAGACAGGGTTTCACTATGTTGGCCAGGCGGGTCTCAAATCCCTGACCTCGTGATCTGCCTGCCTTGGGCTCCCAAAGTACTGGGATTGCAGGTGTGAGCCACTGTGCCTGGCCTTTGTAATTCTTTAGCCTCCTCCTTTTCTTTTTCTTGTCAAAGCAAGATCTTTTTTCTCCTAATATATGCTGTGGGCCATACTTCTAGAACAGACTGTATGCCACTTCTTCCTCTAAGACTGTCATGATGATGTGTGAGGGATACTGATGTGTACGCATCTCTGTAGGTTTCAGAAAGGAAGGATAATAACTAAAATGCATTGACATATTTATGCCAAGTACCAATAAACCCCCTTCATGTAAAATTGGAAAAGCCACTGGCTTTTGTTTAGTAGTCTTATATTCCCATCCCACATTCTGCAGTTAGTTGTGTGACTTTGAACGATTTAACTTCCGCTTCTTGAACTGAGGTTGATGAGACATACCTCCCATGCATGGATCAAATGAAATGTTTGGGAAAGTGTTTTATAAGCAGAAAAACTCTTTGCAGACATGAGTTCTTACAGAAGTTTCAGGGAATTTTGCCTCTAATTAGATGTCACTTTACCATTCCCTGTCAGTTTTTACTTTTGTTTGTACATGTTAAATTAAATCAAATGAATTAGGTCCATCACTCCCTCAAGAAAAGCAGATATGTAGCTATTTAGTTATTTTTTTAAATTCCTGGGTCAGGCGCAGTGGCTCACACCTGTAATGCCAGCACTTTGGGAGGCTGAGGCAGGTGGATTGCCTGAGCTCAGGAGTTCGAGACCAGCCTGGCCAACATAGCAGAACCCCATCTCTTCCAAAAATACAAAAAATTAGTCGGATGGGGTAGTGCGTGCCTGGAGTCCCAGCTACTTGGGTGGCCGAGGGACCAGAATTGCTTGAACCCAGGAGGCGGAGGTTGCAGTGAGCAGAGATCGTACCACTGCACTCCAGCCTGGGTGACAGTGCGAGACTCTCTCTCTCTCTGTCTCTCAAAAAAGAACAAGTTCAGGTAACCAGAGTGAAGGGAAAATAACAGTGGGATAGAAAATTAAAGTGAGAAGTTCTGTTAGAACCTGAAATTTATAATGTCCTGTGTAATGGCTGGAGATGGGAGAGAGCACGATTCTGAGGTAACTGACAAGAAGGAAGCGTGATTGGCTGCAAGAGCCCCTCTCTCTCAAGAATAGGCATGTATCAGTCACACTGGGGAAATGCATCTCTTCCCAGCAAGGAGGTGGGAAACCCCTTTAGTGGATTATCTCAAAGAGAACATTCTGATGTTTCGAGTAACATGCTCAGCAACATCCCCACGAAGATCTGGGCAGGTGTCTGACGTTGTTTTGCTGTTAGCATTCAGTAATGCACACTGAGGGCATGGGGCCGGAGCACCAGCGGATGAAGGCAGCTCTCCCAGAGAACACAGCGGTGTGGCCTGCTGTTGCCTGGCTTGACTTAGCCCCTCTGTTGCCAGCATCTAGGATAACAGGTGGGCTGCTGTGCATCACACACTCCTTCATGAATGCGATTTCTCATAAGTGAGCTTTTGGCAGGAGGTGGGCAACAGATAATCCAGAGTCACGTTCTTAGGCATCAGGAAGAGCTGGTAGGTGTCTGCTGATGCCGAGCGAGGGGAGCAGGCCCGTGCTGTTGGTGCCCTCAGCACCTGGTCCGTGGTAGGCCTGCAGTGAATCTGTGTACAGTGGTTAAATGTCCACATCACATGTAGGGTTGTCCCCCTCTTCCTAAATCCTTGTTCCTCATCTCCACCTGAAGGGAAGCCTGGGCAGTAGCTATTGACTAGGCCAAGGTGCTTCCTTAGGAAAAAAGTCTGGGACTATCTTCATATATCAACCAAACACTTCAACATCCTATGCCTGGAAACCTGGATTTTACCAGTTTAATTAAAAAAAAATTGGGGCTGGGTGTGGTGGTTCATGCTTGTAATCCCGGCACTTTGGGAGGCCGAGGTGGGCAGATCACTGGAGGTTAGGAGTTTGAGACCAGCCTGGCCAACATGGCGAAACCCCATCTCTACTAAAAATATAAAAATTAGCTGGGCGTGGTGGTGGGTGCCTGTAGTCCCAGCTACTTGGGAGGCTGAGGCAAGAGAATCGCTGGAACCCAGGAGGTGGAAGTTGCAGTGAGCCAAGATCATGCCATTGCACTCCAGCCTGGGCGACAAGAGCGAGACTCCAGCTAAAAAAAAAAAAAAAATTTAAGTCAGGTATTGCAGGTCAACCCCTATGACATAAGAAGAGCTCAGTAATATGTGCACCTGAAGACTAAAGCTCCTGTTAGTGTTACAGGATAAGTTAGTTGAAAAATGTCAACATTGGTGAGTAAATGATCAGACCTGCTATATAGAATTGTTAGACGTGAACGAATTTACTGCTGGGGATGGCTCCTAATTATGACTTTAGTTTTAGAATAGATGATCAGAGCCATTTTCTTTTCCCTTGAGGTCTTTCTTAGTATTTGACGATAAAACTATTTTAGCAATTTACTGGAAAATACTTGTTCTCTGTAGCATGGGAGCCTGAACTAGGCTCACGCAAAGATGGTTTCAAGTAATTATGATGCAGGTAATGAAAAAGGAGTCAAAATACATCCCTATTTTAATTCTATTCCAAAATTCAATTGATCAAATATTTATTGAGTGTCTAAGATGCGCTTTTGGCCCAAGGCTAATTGCGAGGAGACGGCAGTGGCCAAGTGTGATCTCATCTGCCAGGAGGTGGCCGAACCCACATCCTGTTACTGTTGCCCAGAGTTAAAGTAGAGGATGGTTCTGATAGAACTATACGCGATCTTTTTTCCTTACTTATGGAATTCTCTGCAAAAATGATAAAGTGTGTACACAGTAGCCAACAGTAGACTATCAGGCCCTTAATAAGCATGTAGATGATGAACACACAGTAAGTCCTGGATTATTATTAAGGAAGTGGAATACAGTTTCAGTGCCATTTCCAGTTAACCAGTGAGTCTTTAATTTGGGGGCAGTGATGGGCGAGTGGGATTCATTGAATATTTTCTTTTTTGAGAGCTAACGTTGAGCTCCTATACATGGTCTGGTGGCCAAGCCATAACCTTCCTTAAGAATTTCTTAAACCAGAGCTGTTTGGAGCTGATAAGAAATGTATAGCGGCATTCAGGAGGGGAGCGGCTGGCCCCACCTTGCTGCCACAGCTGGCGCGGTCGCCCCTTCCAGCTCGCTCAGTTACTCCAGACTCGGAGCAAGCGGCCTCCACACTGTCACACACACGAGGCACTAGAGGCCAGCTGTAGTCCCCACCCCGTCTCTTCTTAGAGAATTTCCCTGTGAATAAGGTTGATGAATTAAAAACCAGGAAACAAAAGGTGAGTAGTTTTTGGCTGTCATTCCTCTTGACCAGTTTGTCTGGCGTCGCTTTCCTGATCAGCGCTCTGCGATGCTTTGCACGGCCCGATGGCTGCCGCTCCTGAGGGAAGTCAGGTTTTTATGGTGTCAGCAGTTTCCAAATGGACTCTGTCAAAATCATCCTTGTCTTGGACACTTTATCCCTAGACTTCTGCTTTACTGTTGGCAGCTTCATAGGCCAAGTATGATTTTATTAGTTCTGCAGCTGGAGACAGATAAGGCCCTGGTGCCCCTGTCCTCAGCAGGCTCACAGCTGAGTGGAAACAAATACAGAATGAAATGGTTCTGATCCTTTATGATAAAGGCGTAATGAAGGGCACACACAAAGTGAAGGGAGCTGGGGAGCATGTGCTGGGTGTGCCCTTGGTCTGGAGGGCACGGGGTTAGCACCATCTCCTGCCGTGAGTCACTGAGGGTGGCGGGAGAGAACCACGCACATGGCAGGCTCCCCAGGGCTGGGATGTGGGTCTCTGGTGGGGATTGTCTGCTGAGTGCTGTAGGCGTGCTTTGCACAGGGCAGGATGGAACAAGGCACCTGAGGTCCCTCCTCACTGAGAGAGGTGGTGATTTTGTGGATTCGGTAAGGCAGTCGTTATTACACAGTATAGGTTAGGGTGCACTGTGGCAGAAAAATCAACCCTGAAGTCTTTGTGATTTACTGTAACAACAGTTTCTGCCTCACTCACACAAGTTTGATGCGGGTTGGGCGGCTCTCCAGGGCAGCTGAGCTCTGGGAGGTTGCTCTGTGCTCCAGGCTGCATCTGTCTGGTGCTCCACCTTCTCAATGTCCAGCCTCCAGGATCGCCATGGCTGTGCGGCCGAAGGAGAGAGCTGGGGGCTGGCCCATCGCTCTAGAGTGTGTCTCACAGAGGCCTCGGTGGCTCCCACTCACAACCTACTGGCCAGAGCTCCTCAGGGGGCCTCACCTTCCTGCGGAGGCCAGGAGGCGGGGAGTGGGGAGCCCGTAGATTCATCACGATCAGTGTCACTATCCATCTTCCTGTTTTCCCACCTCCACCCCTCGTCCTTTCTGTCTGACGTCCAGGAGTGTTCCAGATCTTAACCACCGTCTTCCCAAACTGGTCACAAGGGTGACAGCACCTTCTAGTGCCGTGGTTTAAGAGCATAGTGTCACCTATTGTTATTGCTTTCAGCCATGAGGGAGTTGGGGGATTTGGGGCAATATACTTAGTCCCTCCTGTGTGAATTTCCTTATTGATGACATGGAGACAATAGTAGTAGTACCCAAACTAAGAAGGTGGTTGTGATGTTTCAGTGAGATAATACGTATGCAGTGGTTAGCACAGTGCCTGATCATGCTCAGGCTCCATGGATTGGTACATTTATCTTAATGCTAGCTGGATGAATTCGAGCATGAGTATAGATTGGCAGACATCCACAGCTGGGATGCTGTGGGAAGCAATGTCAGATGCAGATGCTGCTGCTGGAGAGGCAATCATGCATGCGAGTAGAGCAGAGGGTGCCATTGACCTTCTCATAGGTGCCATCTCTTCCCATGGGTCAGGGTCTGGCTGCCACTTGCTGCGGGCAGGTCCCTCGGGAAAGGGAGAGGCAAAGAGAGAAGAGCCATTCTGGGCCAAGCAGTGGGCCCCGTGCTAGGAGTCTTTAGCTGGATCCTCCCCAAGGGTCCACGGGGAAGGTGGTGGCCCCACCTGCACTTGATACACAAGGAACCTACATCTTAGAGACGTCAAGGCACGTGCCCAGAGGCACACAGCTGGTAAGTGTGCAGCGAGATTGCAAGCTGACCTTTCTGACTCCAGACCACCCTTGGGCCCAGTTCAGGAGCTCCCAGTGGGAAGTGGCTGCTCCCCGAGTTCCAGGGAGCGATTTCCCCTCTCTGGGAGAGTCTTGGTTACTGTTGCAACGCTTTCCTGGTCTGTCCTGCTGCCTCGGAGTGCTTTTCCTCCCTCCATTTATCTTCTTTCTGACCGATTTACTGTTTTTCTAACACATCATGTTTGGTTGTGTTTATTCTGAAACCAAGCTAACAAGACAGTTGAAGTATTTGTGTTCTGTTTGAAACAACAGGCATGTGAAACTGTTGAATCTCCCTGCCAGCCTCCGGCCACACAAAATGAAGAGCTTGCTGGGCCAGAACGTGTCGACCAAAAGTCCCTTCATCTATTCACCAATTATCGCACACAACCGTGGAGAAGAGCGGAACAAGAAAATAGGTAGGATGTTGATCCTGGCTTTCCCACCGTGCTATGCCACCTGATTTCCAATGGCTTTTCTAGATTTTTAGAACAGAATTTTGGGCCAGTTCATGCATGTGCGTGTGTGTGTGTGTGCGTGTCTGTGTGGATGTGTGCACGCATACGTGTGTGTGCATGTGTGCATGCGTGCATATGTGTGTATGTGTGCATGTGTGGATGTGTGTATGCATGCATATGTGTGTGTGTGTGCCTGTGTGCATGCATGTGTGCATGCATGGATATGTGTGTTTATGTGTATTTGTGGATGTGCATGTGTGGATGTGTGCACGTGTGTGTGTGTGTGTAGTCTGTCATGGAAGTTTATTTGATTTGCTGCTTTTGGCAGGCAATTGCCCATAGATCTGATTTTTAAAAATGTATTTCGTATAAGGTAATTTTGTGAAAGTTCTAGAAACCAGAAAGACTTTTGTTAACTGAGACTTATGTGAACTACAGAAAAGTGATAATTGGAGATGTAGACTGATTTTCCAAGGGCTGAAGTGACTTTTGAATCATCAAAGAAAGATTCAGGGTTGGGTTGTGTTCAGGATTGAGTGGGGGATGAGGTAATTGTGTTCTGTTCTTTTGTGAACACAGGTGATCAGGATAGCCAGTCCTGGGGTTAAGCTGTGCTGTGGGAGAGACTGGGAGTGGACAGTTTCTCCTGAGCTTTCCTGTGTCTGAGCTCTCGTCCCTCCTGCACCAGGGCTCAGCATGCACCGCCGGCCCTGTCCCTTGATGGCCTTCCCGAAGCCCGGCTGTGGCAGCAAGCTCCCTGTCCCTTGCTGCCACAAAGACACGCCTGAGGCCTCTTGCAGGAGATGGTGATTTCTTGTCACTGGGGACCACTGCTGGTTGAGCCCACATGTCCTGTGACAGAGCCTTGAGGGCCTAGAGGCTGGCCGCTGCTTGGCGACTGCCGGGGCCTCCAGGGAGTATGAGCGGAAGGCCTGCACAACCGCGGCGCCCTGCGTTTCATATACAGTGCTTTCTTCTCCTTCTGTTTCTTTATTTCTACTCTTAATTCCTTTAACTCCGATTTAGGAAAAAGGCATTCCAACTCCTTTTTCCACTATGCTTTTCTTTCCAGGACAGAGGCTTCCTCTTGCACTCGGAAGCTCACCCACACCCTGAGTTACGGACTGCAGGCGCTCCCTGACCCTGCCCTGCCCACACCCTTCCCTCTCTGTCCGGCTTCTCATGCCGCCTCCTGCCACCATCACTCTGGTTTAGCCACAGCCACTCCTTTCGGGTCTTGGAAAGAAACAGGCTTGTCCCAGGCCCAGGGCTTTGGGGCTCGCTCTTTCCTCTGCCAGGAACTCGTCCCCTGCCCCTCTGTCATTGTTGTCACATCCTTTTGGTCTCTGTTCACATGCCCCCTCCCTCAGAGGGGCGTTTTCTGATCCCAGCGCCTCGCAGGCCACTCCTCCCACCGTCTCTAGCGGCACTGTCTGGGGTTCTCTTCCCAGCTTTTCTCCAGCTCAGATCCACACTGGCCCGGGATTCTCTTCCCAGCTTTTCTCCAGCCCAGATCCACACTGGCCCATTGATGCTTTGCCCCGCAGTATCACCTGAAGCCAGCATTCTGTCAGGCTGTGTGCGGCTGCTGTCTCCCCAGCCGCTGGAGCAGTGACAGAAGCATGAATGAATGGATGGGGTACCTATTATGAATCCCTTTTTATAGATTTTGTAGACAGGGAAACTGATTCAGGACGTTTAAGTGTCTTGTCCAAGAACTCACAGGGGAACCTAGATCTCACTGTACATTTCGTGTTGCTGGCAGGGCATGGCAGAATTCAAGGCAGAAGGGACAATAAGAAGAGCATTACATGTAGCACATAATCTTTTTTTTTTTTTTTTTCCTGAGACGGGGTCTAGCTCTGTCATCCAGGCTGGAGTGCAGTGGTGTAATTAGGGCTCACTGCCGCCTCAGCCTCCTGAGCTCAATTGATCCTCCTGCCTCAGCCTCCTGAGCTGGGACCACAGGTGCACACTACCATACCCACTAATTTTTGTATTTTTTGTAGAGATGGGGTTTTGCCATGTTGCCCAGGCTGGTCTCGAATTCCTGGGGTCAAGTGAATCATCTGCCTCGGCCTCCTAGAGAGCTGGGGTTACAGGTGGGGACCTCTGCGTCCAGCCAGCACATTGTCTTGATGAGCATTTCTCGTATATTACTAGCTCTGGGATTTCTTAGCTTCTGTAAGGGTCTCATAATAAACTCCATTAACAATTTGTAAATTATCTGAATGCCTTAAAAAATAAAGTGCTTCAGAAGAAATAAAGTTGTTTGCTAAGATAAAGGGCATAACTAGGGAGGGAGTACTCAAAGAACCTTGTGCTTTTAAAAATGGTCCTCATTTCTTTTATTCAAACGGTGCTATCATATGTTGAGGCTGTCATATGTTGCCTTACGGAGTTTCCAGTAGTTTTGGAAGATTTCATTTTTATCTCCCTTTTACAGATGAGGAAACAAACTCAGAGAAATGACTTTTAGAAGTAACTAAAAGTTACTCAGTTAGTGACAAGCTTGATTTCACATCACAGACCAAGCGTCCTGTTCCTGTGAGCACCCTCTGGTTTCCTCTCACGTGCATAGAGGGTGTCGGAGAGACCTGCTACCTGGACCCCACAGTCATGCAGTTCATGTAGGCAAGACACAAGCATGACAAGTTGACTATCGAGACTAAATGTGAACAAAAGGTCTCTAAAAATGTACGCCTGTCAGCAGGATACCTGGTTACTTACACATTGAGCTTGAATGAACAATAAACACTGGGCTAACTGGGAGTGGGGTGTGGGGTGGGGCCCCGCAGACCCTGGGGAAGCCCCCCGGAGGCTCAGACGCAGCCTCCCTCAGAGGAGCAGTGTGGGCTTTGCAAGGAGCGGCTCCAGCTGTTCTAGCTGTTCATTGTTAGAATGAGAAGAAAATAAAGAGACCTGGGGTCATGCCCTTGAAAAAGTGCAGCCAATTCTGAATTTTGGAAAATTTATGAAAACCTGAGTGCTAACTATATAGTCTACTGTAGAATTTGTGTGTATGCATGTGTGTGTGTGTGTGTGTATGTGTATGCGTGTATGTGTGTATGCATGTATATGTGTGTATGCATGTGTGTATGTGTTTATGCAGGTATGTGTGCATGTGTGTGTGTACTGTGCATATGCATGTGTGTATTGTGTGTATGCCTGTGTGTATGAGTGTGTGTATGCATGTGTGTGTGTGTGTATGCATTTTTAAAGTGCCATTTTTAGTCTATTGATTCTGAAAGACACCCCAACCTTGTCTCTCCTGCCACTGCTTCTCTGCTCTGGAGAACACGAGGTGACAGGAAGCGTAGGCACTGGGTGGATGTGGTGCATGAACGGGCAGGGCCTGATGGTGGCCCCATATGATTGGCTCCAGCGTGTGTTGCAGTAAGCAGGAGAGAGCTGTACAAATCCCGTCCTCGCTGTGTTTTGGGGACGTCGTTTCCTGGCCTCTTGTGGGAACTCCACCTTTCCTCTCTGGAGGGCGTCTTCTGAGCTCTGTGGGGATGGGCGGGCCACCCTCAGGGCTCCTCTGTCTCCCCTGGCCCGGGACTCACTGTCCTATGAGTGCTGAGGCTCTTCCCCCAGGACCTTCTAGAGTCTCTGGCTGCTCTTTTCTGTTCTCATCAGGGTTAGTGATGAGCTTTCTCTCCTACAGAACTTTTGAGGAAAGCTTCAGTCCTTTTGTTGAGAAAAACTTCTAAAGGTGATTTAGGAGACTGGAAGTGTGAGACTCCCCTTCTCGGGATGATTTGATTTGTAGGGCCCAGTGCAAAATGCAAACACAGGGCCTTTGTTCAAACATCGCTGAGAATTTGAAGACAATAACAGCAAAGCATCAAACCAAATGCCAGAGCACATGGCCCTGTGCCACTGATGGCATGGATTGCAAGCCCTGCCTCTCTGCTTTTCCTTTTCAATCTTAAGAAGTTGTTGGCCGAGTGTGGTGGCCCACGCCTATAATCCCAGCACTTTGGGAGGCTGAGGCAGGTGGATTGCTTGAGCCCAGGAGTTCGAGACTAGCCTGGTCAACATGGCAAAACCCCATCTCTACACAGAATACGAAAAATTAGCCAGCCCTGGTGGTGGGCACCTGTGCTCCCGGCTACTTGGGAGGCTGAGGTGGGAGAATCACCTGAGCCCAAGAGGTTGAGGCTATAGTGAGCCAAGACTGCACCACTGCACTCCAGCCTGGGTGACAGAGCAAGGCCCTATCTCAAAAAACAAATAAAAAGACATTGTCCAGCATTCTTTTTAGGAAAATTACAGTCTGTATTTGTTGAAGAGGGCTTAAGCAAACATCATCCAGTGATTCTCAAAACTTTTGATGCTGATGCTACAGGCATCATTATATTCCCTATTTGCAGATGAGAAAATTAAGACTGAACGAATGTAAGTACCTGCTCCAGGTCAGACAGTTTGTCAGTCACAGCCCCCAGGCGCCATGCCAGGTTGCAGGACTCGATGCCCAGGGCCTTTTTCCTTTATAATATGGCTTCTCACCATAGTAAGAAGTACCTGCTCATCTGGGCTGAGGACGAATTCAGTGGATGATGTAGGATTTTTTTTCTGAGCTATAACACTTGTGTGGTAGGAAAGTGTACTTGACATCCCATAGCTTCTAATATCTTTTTGGCAGTGTACTGATCAGTGAGTGCTTGCCCAGAGGCTTGACGGATCCCATAACTTTAACCTAAAGTTCCAGTCTCTCTCAATGAACCTTGGTGTATAATTGGGGGAGGTATCATCACAGCAGGTGGCATCGGGTCTTAGAGATGAGGAAACTCTTGAGGGCAGCGTTTGAGACCATTTTCCACTTTAACTCGGAATAATTCCCGAGTCTCTGTGTGTTGGCTGGTGTGGCCATCATCTGAGCTACATCCATGCGAAGATGGCTGCAACACCGGCCTCAGCTTGAGTGTGTCGGCTTGAAGGCCTTCTGTCATTTGTGATAGGTCTTTGTGGTGCTGCCAGGCTTGGTGCCAAGGTCCACTGCTGACCCAGAGGCAGTGTGGTGGCCTGGAGAGGCTGTGGCTGTCAGGCGGACTTGTGCTGCAGCCTGGCCCTGCAGCTCCCCACTGTGTGGCCGTGGACAACTGATCGCTCCTGTGTGGTCTGCAGTCATGCCCTCTATGGAATAGGGACATTAGAAGCTGACACGGAGGGTGGTTCTGAGGATCGAGGGAGATAATGTTTCTAAAGTCGCTGGCAGCGATTCAGTAACATTTTTGGTAGCAGTTACATGCCCTGTGCTATGTGCTGGGGATGCATTGATAAATCAGGAGTCTTTCCCGCCATGTGGGTCCATACAGTGTAGCAGAAAGAGACGAACTTGTCAATAAACGCTACCACCCGATGCTGTGTGTCCACAGATGACAGCATGCACAGTGTGTCCCACAACAGGGAGGGCAGGGCCTGAGACGAGGGCATTTCAGAGATGCTAATTCTTGTGCCTTCCCACTACTTCTGGGACAAAATAGTGAGGAAGGGCCACCACCGTGTGCTTTGACATGCTGAGGGTGGAAAGGGGTTATCGCCTTCTTTCAGCAAAAATCACTTTTTAGGCCGGGCGTGGTGGCTCATGCCTGTAATTCCAGTACTCTGGGAGGCCAAGGTAGGGGGATTAGTTGAGGTGAGGAGTTTGAGACCAGCCTGGCCAACATGGCGAAACCCTGTCTCTACTAAAAATACAAAAAAATTAGCCAGGCATGGTGGTGCACACCTGTAGTCCCAGCTACTTTGGAGGCTGAGGCAGGAGACTTGCTTGAACCCTGGAGGTGGAAGTTGCAGTAAGCCGAGATCACACCACTGCACTCCAACCTGGGTACAGAGTGATACTCCGTCTCAAAAAAAAAAAAGAAAAAAAATAAATTTTTATGTAATCAACGATTTATCTTAGATTTACCCTTTAGTAGACATGGACCGTCTAAGTATACATTATTTTTTCAGTACAGTATATTTTCAGAAAATGATTTTTTAAATGGCTTATTATCATCATCATCATCATCATGATGACCATGATAGGGCAAGCAATTTCTTAATTGCCAGGCATTAGCCACTTGTTTAAAGAGAGTGACCGTCTTCATTTGTGGTGAGGAGTGGGCTGGGATGCTGACCATCAGTGGCCCCGGGCAGGCTGGGTGAGGCCGGGGGAGGTGGCGTGGGAGCATGTTGTGCTCTGGCCACTGACTTATATGAATGAGGAGGGCGGGTGAGCCCCCTGCCACTGAAGGTCCTCAGAAGCTAGTGGGCCTAGAAAGTGGGAGGCATGGAAGCTGGGATGAGGGAAGGACAAGACCTGAGTTTCCGGAGTCCTGAGAGGTGAAACAGTAGGGTGAAAAGAGCGTAGGTTTTGGAGCCAGACAGACTGGAGTTCGAATCTCAGTTCTCTTGCTTCCCAGAACCATAGGACGGGCAGGCGGGCCAGCCTGTCAGGGGGATTCTCCTTTTTTGCAGAACGGGCGTAACATTTGTGTTGCTGACATAGACTGTAGCCATTCACTGCATTGTCCAGAGGCTCAGATGAGTACATGGTGGTGCAAGCATTAGGGGAGCTGTTTGCTTACCAGGTGGACACTGTATTAACTCATGCAGTGTCAACATGCCAGCTCTGGGTCAGATGTCATAGGTGTGGTGGAGTCAGTCCTCATCTCTTTGCAGGGTGTTTGGTGCAGAGTGTGTGGAAAAAGCTGTGTCTTGAGAACATGCTTATGAAAGCTCTGTGAAAGTTGAATAATTCTGGTCAACAGACTTTCTTATCTGCTAGAGAAAAAGCCCTCCACCGCCCTGTTAGCCACCCATGTCTGCTTGGGATGCCTCTGAGTTCAGAGGCCTGAATCCAGCAGCTTCTCTCGCTTGCTGTGTGGTTCCTGGGCCAATTTATTACCCTGTTTGGACCTTGAGTGTTTGCCTTGCAGTGATAGGGGTTATCATACCTATCTCAGGAGGTCCTTATGCTGAGTAATGAGATAACTTGTGTGGAAGCGCGTCACACCTAACACATGCCTGCCACCTGTGGATTGATTCTGAAATTCCTTCGGGTTTGCCTAAGAGAGGATTGTAAAGGGAGGAGGGGTTGATGGAAATTGGGACAGATGCTGAATTAGCTTTCTGTTGCTTTGTAACAAATGACCACAGACTCAGTAGCTTAAAACAACACAAATCTGCTTCCTCATGATTTGTGTGGGCTTCGGCTGGGTCCTCTGCTCAGGGATTCACAGGACTGAAATCCAAGTGTCATCTGGGACTGTGTCCTCATCTGGAGGCTCAACTAAGGGAAGGGCCTGCTTTCACGACTCCTCAGGTGGTTCTTCATTCATTTCCTGTGGTCCCTGTTCTCTCGCCGGCTGTCTACTGGTGCTGCTCTCAGTTCCCCGCTGTCTGCTGGTGCTGCTCTCAGCTCCTAGAGACTGCTCTTAGGCCCTTGCCATGTGGTCCCCTCCACAGGCCCTCTAGGAAAGGCCGTGGTCTCCTGTGAGGTCTCACCTGATGAGAACAAGTCCGTCCAGGACAACCTTCCTTTTGATTAACTCGGAGTCAACTGATTGGGGTCCCAATCACATCTGTAAAATCTTTCCACCTTTGTTTTACAATCCAGCCTCATCATCATATTCACACTGGAAGTGGGGTTACACTGTGCATGCACACCAGGTTGTGCACACCAAGGCTGGGGGTTTTGGAGGTCATCAGAATTCTGCCCCTGCACAGGTACTGAACTGCAGTTGACCTGGGAGTGGGTGGGGAGGAGAAGCCCCCCGCCTCCCCACAGTCTTCGGGGAGTAGAGCAAATCACACTCCATATTACTCACAAGTGACCCCAGTACCATCTTCCTGTGTTGCCAGCCTCTGGGCCCCGTGAAGCGCGGTGTGCCTTATGGCTCTGTACCAAGAACAGTGCCATCTGGACAGATGCTGGCATGAATGCAGCCCGCTGAAGGTGGCGACAAGCGCCATTCATGTGGCATCAAAGCGCCAGTGACGGCTGCCTTGCTTTGTTTCAGAGAAAGCCGGTGGAAAAAGCAGCTTTGACTCACCCATCTCAAGATGATCATAGAGCCTGCTGCCTCGTTGAGAATATAAATTGCCAGAGGAATAATTGGAAACCATGTGGAAAGTGAAAAAATGCCAACAAATACATGGATTTGTTGATGTGTGTGTGTGTATTTTCTAGATTTCCAGTGGGTTCAAGGAGATGTGTGTGAAGTTCAGCTGATGGTGTATAACCCAATGCCGTTTGAACTTCGGGTTGAAAACATGGTATGTATCACCCATCATTTGATCTTTTTGGGCTAACGCACAAACTTCTCATTAAAGCAGGTTTTTACTTAATGTCTGAGGCACACATCTTATGATATGTGTCTCTTTTTATGTTTGTTTTGCCAAAGCATATAAGCTTATTGTGAATGAAGACCATGTTTCGTTATTCCTGTGTCTTTAGGCTTGATTCTCAATACATATTTGAACCTACAAAGAAACCTCTGATTTGAACACATACCGAGCTTAGTTGATTGGGTATAAGATGTGAAATAATCATTTTGAAGCTTACATGAGATGAGTTGAGGTTGCAAAGTCCACGTTATGCCTGCTACTCAATGATATCAGCATTATTTTATCACTGCAAGATGGTAAGATGATCAAGGCCCTGGGGAAGAACAAGCTGTGGAATGGGAGGATAAATGACCACACCACCATCATCAGCTTTCTCTTGTTTTGAAATCCTGATATCCCGTTTCTATGCTTTGTGTAGGGTGTGAAAGATTCACTTTGTAATCTCTTCTGTTGGAAATGCTTACCCAATTCTCTAGTCAGGGGGAAGGAGATTTGTACTGGCCCTCTAAGCTGATTCTATGTTTTCAGAACAGACCCTCCCCATGCCAATGTAGGTTCCATCCCTCGAGTCTTCTCTGCCTTGCTGTGTGGTGCTGCTGTGTAACTTTTCAGCAGCACGCAAAGGATGGTGCTGCGAGAGTGGACGTTGTCTTTTAGGGTTTTATGACTGGTGTTCAGGGTAAGAGGCAGACTCTTCGTGCAGGTATGCTGAGTGCTCTTGCCACGCGTCAGGCCCCAGGCAAGGCCCTGAGGGGACAGAGATGGTCAGGCCCTGGTCCCTGCTGCGACTGTGATCAAGGCTCTGTTGGGGTGCACGAGGTGTTGCAGGCCTGATGTGGAGGGGAGTCTGCCTGGCCCTGGAGAGTCAGGGAAGGGTTCCTGGGACAGATGTGACAGCCTGGCCATGAGTACAGGCTGAGTTGCAGCTTGCAACTCCTGGAAGCTCCTGGAAGCTCAGCTGGATGTTCAGCTTGTGGTCTTGAGGTGCACTTGGGAGGAGTGCTTCTCCTTCCATTGGGTGAGGACTGACCTGCAGTAGGATTTGGCTTAGGCCTTTCCTGTGGCTTTCTGTCTCAGCCTTAGGAGGGAGAAGCAGTTTAGAGAATTTCCCCCTAAGTGGTTAAAGTATCAAATGCCTGCTGCTCTTTCTTACACATTTTTTTTTTTTTTGGTCTTAAAATGTAGCTTTCATTTTTATCTGGTTTAAAAACAATATGTGCTTATTATAACAAATGAGGAAGAGCAGGGAATAAAATAAAAAGCACCACATGGAGATAGCCCACAACTCATGGGCAAAGTTTTAAAAATTAAATTAGGAAGTATTTTAAACATACCAAATGTTACAGGGAATACTACACACGCGCATATCCACCATTCACATTTAAAAAATGTTCACAGTTGGCCATATTGCTTTAGCTATTTTCAAAGGAAATAAATGCCAATATATTTGCCTAGAGACAATTGGCTCCTCGGCTTCCACCCTTGCCTGCTACATCTGTTCCACACATAGATCATTTCACACCTTGGCTCCAAGTCCAGGCACTAAGTGTACTCACTGCCGAGAGAGTGGCTTTGCTTCTGGGTGCTTTCTGTAGACAGAGTTAGGAAAAGTCTGTATGCATATACACATGCATGAGAACGCACATATCTATCTAAGCCCATATGCCTACATATATGTACACTTGTGTATATCCCTGCATCTACACCACAGACATGCATGTAGCGTCTGCCCTTGCTTTCCAGCGCTTCTCCAGAGGGTGCTTGCCTTCCTCCATCCACGTGTGTCATTTCTTCCCAAGTGAGACTCGGACTCCCAGCATCAGCACATCTACTCAGATGCTCGGTCCTGTCCTATCTGAGAGAGTTGCAGGGTAGCTTTGACCATACCGCTGCAGAAAACCAACCCGCTAAGAAGAATCCAGGATTTCCTCCTTCGCCCAGGGCTTCTTTATCTCTGCAGTGTTCTGTAACTGTTGTGAGACCTTGCCCGTCATTTGTTAGGTTTTTTCTAATATAGTTGATGGTTTTGATCGCTTGTTAATGATATTTTCCCCAATTGTTTATTGCTAAACTATAGAAATAACTCCTTTTTTTTTTTTTTTCTGACTGTATCACTTTGCTAAATGTACTAGAAAGTTCAAGTTTCATTGTAGATTCCATAGCGTATTCTATGACCCTGGTTTTGTTTTCTGTGAGTAATTGCCTTTATGCCTTTTCTTCCTTTTTCTTGCTTTAGTGCCCTGAGTAGGACCTCTATTACAATGCTGAGAAGTCCTGAGGGCCGACATACCTGCATTGCTTCCAATCATGGGCCACCGTCTTGAGGCCAGGGAATCTGCACGTCTTGTTCACTAGCAAGCTTAGTGCCTGTACTAGCAAGCTTAGTACATACTGAAATAAGTTGATAACTCATAGATGTATGGCAGGGATATTAACTCGTGGCATATTTCCACATTGTATTGATGGATTGATTGAGATAGAATCTCACTCTGTCCCCCACGCTGGAGTGCAGTGGTGTGATCATTGCAACCTCAGCCTCCTGGGCTCGGGTAATCATCCCACCTCAGTCTCCCAAGTAGCTGGGGCCACAGGTGTGTGCCACCTTCCCCAGCTAATTTTAAAATTTTTTTGTAGAGATGGGGTCTCACTATATTGCCCACGTTGGTCTTGAACTCCTGGACTCAAGTGTTCTTTCCACCTTGGCCTCCCAAGTGTTGGGATTACAGGTGTGAGCCACCGTGCCCAGTCATGTTTTTATTTATTTTTGTTTATAAATAAAATATTTTCTCTTTGTGTTCACATTCCCATTTGGTAAAATGATAAAACAAATATCAAACATACAGCAAACAGGGCTAAAACCAAGTGGATCTGTGGTTTATCGCCTGAGCACCCGCCGTGCCTACCGTGTTTAGGTGGTTTTGCATTACACTGTTCACTGTCTCTGAAGTTCTCTGTGGGTTTCTATAAAGACTGTTGGTCATTTTCTTCCAGCAGTTCCAGATGTGCCATAGCCAGTGTCTTAAGGCACATTTGGAACAGAGCGCACAGTAGGTTTGGTCCGGGCTCATGATGCCGCGTGGCTTGTTTTAGGGGCTGCTCACCAGCGGAGTGGAGTTTGAGTCTCTCCCTGCAGCGCTTTCTCTTCCGGCTGAATCTGGTCTGTACCCAGTGACGCTCGTCGGGGTCCCGCAGACGACTGGAACGATCACTGTGAACGGTAAGGAGAGTCCCTTCATGGTTCCCGCTCAGGAGGGTCTGCTGCACCCTTGCATGGCCTCCGTGAGGTCCAGAGCCGATCGCCCGTCCTGCCAGTCCTAACCAGTTAGAAGATAATGAAGACCGTATTTCTTCAGGAAGCATGAAAAAAACCTGTTCGTGAGGTGCAGGATATGTGGTGGTGGGAGGGGTCCTTCCTGTGCTCTGACCCTACTGTCCACGCCCTTCCTCCCTCTGCTTTGTCTCCCTCCAGTGAGCCTTCCTTCCTCCTGCTCCTTCTTGCGGGAACTCCTCAGAGGGTGTCTATACACGCTGAATCTCCGCCTCTGCAGGGGCCTTTAACCCTCTGCATCCTGGACGCAGCCCTCTTCACTTCACCAAAACTCCTGTTACAAGCAGTATATTTTTGGGCTAAATCCAGGGCCTACTTTTCAGTTTTTTTCCCCTAAATTCACTCCTCAGTGCCCTTTGAGTCCCTGGCTGACCCTCCACTAGGCATGCCCTCTGCTCTGGCTGCTGTGAGCCCGCCCTCTGGATGCTTTACCGCCTCTCTGCTCTGGCTGCTGTGACCCTGCGCCTCCGGATGTTTTACCGCCTCTCTGGCCTTTCTATTTGGGTCTCTCTTGTCTTCTGCAGCCCACCCCTCTCAGCCAGGCCTTCCTCACACCCCACTTCTTTCCTTCCCCACCCCTCATCCTGTGTTCCCTGGCCCTGTTAACTCTTTCTCTTCCACAGGCTACCTTAGGTGATCCCACCAATGCCCTTGACCTTCCTGTCTTCCAGTTCCTCCAATGTGCAGATGATTTCCAGGGCTGGGCTTCTTCCCAGCCTGTACCTCCAGCCCTTCCCAGCTGGCTCCTGGGCACCTCTCATACAATAGGTGTAAACCAGAACTCCCTACCTCGCCTCCCCAAAGCTGCCCCTGCCCCCGTCAAGCCTCCATCTCAGCGCGGGCATCCCCATCACCCATATGCGTCATCCTCGACCCTCGCTGTCTGTCACAGCACCCCCACGCCCCTCCCTCAGTGCTTCCTGAGAACTGCCACTTCTCTCCACCTCCACTGCCCCTTCCTGTCTTGCAGATCATAACTCTTCTAGGGTTTGTCAGAAAAGCATTGGGACTGGTGTTTTTGCCCTGGTCTTGCTTGCTAATAGACCCACCTCCCATCTGTGGCCCAGCAATCTTCCTAGTGCGAATCTGCTCCTGACATCTCTCAACTGGGAGCCTCGCAGCTGTCGCCAGGCCCGTGTTATCAAGGCCCGGTCTTTAAGTGTTGCTCTGGAGCCCACTGTGGTCCGGTGCCTGCTGGCCTCTGCAACCTCCTTTCTGCCCTCTGCTCCTACTTCAGTCTCTGAAGACTCTTTAGTTCTGGCAGTTTTCCAGGCTTTCTGAGGCTTTACCTGTGCTGCATTGAGTGCTTATCACCCTGGCTGGCTCCTGGGCTTCCCTCAGTCCTCAGCACAGGCTTCCCTTCCTCCGGGAGCCTTCCTCCATGTGTGCTCGCTGGTCTAGGCCCCTGGTCGGTGGTCTCCTTCCTGACTCTGTGTGATAGATTCCTTGTTGGCCCCGTGTGTCTGGCTCAGCTGCAGCTCCATGCCTAGTGTGGAGCCTGGCACACAGTAGGTCTTCAGTGTGTGTTTGTTGGCTGGAAGAGCAAACATTTGCTGGAAGGGCGCTCCCTATGGGTGGGTGAGGCAGGTGTCATTGTAGGTGAGGCTGTGCTGCCCCAAGTGGGAAGATGGAGTGGAGTGGCCGTGGGAGCAAATGACTCTGGGCATGGACCCAGTGGGGAGAGTGGGTTGGTCAGTGACCCTGAGACTTGAAGGCTAACTAGGAACTATTCAAATGAATGGGGCTGGGCTGTGCGGGGAGTACACAGGGGGCAGAAAGAGAATTCCAGGCAGAAAGAACAACGTGGTGGTAAGAGAGAACATGGTGCATTTGGGGGACTGGGGGATGGTCAGAGTGGGTGGTCCAGGCCAGGGTGGCAGGGATGAGACAGGCTGGAAGGGAGGCAGAGTGCCGACCTGGGGTCTTACACACTGCGTTCTTTGGAGAGAGATGTGGTTGGGTGGGCCGTTCAGAGCCATCCTCAGGATCCAGGACCCCTGTTGAGATGGGAAGGACTGGAGGCAGGGACACCAGTGATCAAGCTTCAGCGATGACCCAGGAAGAAAGGGACAGAGGCAGGACCATAGCCATGGCCTGGCAGTGGAGCATAGGAGATATGAATAGATGAGAGAGGAGTAATGAGGAGTGAAGGGCTTAATTCCGAATAACATGTAACCCGTAGCTAGTATGTTCACAGATGAGGAGTCAGAGCCTTAGTCACACAGTTCTTAGTTGTTTATCCTGGGTCCACACTAGGGAGTGTTCATTTGCGGCCCGCTTTGGGAACCAAGTCGAAAGGACTGACCTCGTATTATCAGACGTTGTAATGTACTATTTGTCATCAGACTTTTGGGTTTATATGGCAGTTATTTTAAGCAACGGGTAAGAAAAGGAAAATGGTTTAAATTAAGAATTACAAAACAATGGCTGCTTAGCAGACAAAACCACGTCATACCAGGTTTTATAGAAAGGACATTAGTGCCGGATGTGGTTCTGGGGAGGAGAATGTTTGCCAGTTAAAGATGTCTTTGAAGAGGTATACTTTAGAGGAAGCGCGGCTGCTCTGAATGGGAGTTACATTGATAGGGCAGCTTCAGGCTGGCAGGAGGTGAGCGCAGGGCTGATTGAGGCTGTGTAAGGTCCCTGATTTGCCCTTGAGGGAGTGCCTGCCTCTCCTTTTAGTATGGAATAGTTTCATATGAATGCAAAAATGTTGTCACCCTAGGCATCTAGCCACGGGGTATTGTTTAATTTTGTTATAGAGTGAATGTTGTTTATAGTAATTATCTTGTGAAATTTCGAAAGCCATTTTAAAGCTTTGCTTAAACAATTTCAAGTGCTTATCTAACCAGTGGACTTTCTTTTTTTAACACGGGAAATTTGCTCATCTTAAATTATGGTGCTTATACAGATACAGCACATCTGCCGTTATCAGCAGCGGCTACAATAACAATTGGCTCGTGAACTTTCATCTTTCAACAGAAGGGTTTAAAGCATTTTTCAAATACTCATTAAGTCACATTATATCCTGGGAAATAATATTAACGTTCTCGTTTTAGAGATGGATAAATCTGAAAAGTGCAAATGAGTAAAGGGATGAGATACTGATTATTAAGGAGATATTTATGGTTTACAAGGACCTTCACTTATATAGTCTTTCATTTGGACCCAGGCCAGCCTTGGGAAACAGGAATGCAGATGCTGTTATCCTCCCCATCACCTACAAGGCCAGTGACGGTCGCGGGGTTGAGGGCGGGAGTGTGGGTGAGCGCCGGCGGGCCCTGGGCAACTGCAGAACTCAGGTCTTCTGAAGAGGAGCCCCGTGCTCTTCGCACTGCTTCGGCGGTGGGTGTGAGACCCAGAGCCTTGCCAGTGGAGTGAAGATGCTCATTTTCTGTTCCAGGTTACCATACCACGGTCTTCGGCGTGTTCAGTGACTGTTTGCTGGATAACCTGCCGGGAATAAAAACCAGTGGCTCCACAGTCGAAGTCATTCCCGCTTTGCCGAGACTACAGATCAGCACCTCTCTGCCCAGGTAGTGTGTACGAGGGTCACAGACCAGAGTGGCTCTGAGGCATCATTGGTTTTTTTTGGTCCTATATATATATATATATATATATTTTTTTTTTTAATGGCACAAAGAGCCTGTAATTCTTATGACTAGAATATAGGTGAAGGATTTCTTTAAGATAAGCAACATCAATATGCTTTGCTTAAAATGAATTAGAACAAACTTAAAATCTTTCTTACCATGATCAGAACAGAATGTGAAATTAGCCTTGGAATCATAATTCTTTTGAAAAACAGAATTAGGGAATTTAGGAATTCCCTTAAAAATATAGGGAATTTTGGCTGGGCGCATTGGCTCACGCCTGTAATCCCAGCACTTTGGGAGGCTGAGGCGGGTGGATCATGAGGTCAGGAGATCGAGACCATCCTGGCTAACACGGCGAAACCCCATCTGTACTAAAAAAAAAAAAAAAAAAAAAAAATTAGCCGGGCGTGGTGGTGGGCACCAGTAGTCCCGGCTACTTGGGAGGCTGAGGCAGAAGAATGACGTGAACATGGGAGGCAGAGCTTGCAGTGAGCCGAGATCGTGCCACTGCACTCCAGCCTGGGTGACAGAGCGAGATTCCATCTCCAAAAAAAATAAGGGGGGGAATTTTAATTAAACTTTTATATTATATTATGTTTTAATTAATTAATTTTTTGAGACAGAGTCCCTCTCTGTTGCCCAGGCTGGAGTGCAGTATTGTGATCTCGGCTCACTGCAATCTCCACCTCCCAGGTTCAAGTGATCCTCCCACCTCAGTCTCCTGAGTAGCTGGGACTACAAGTTCCCACCACTATGTCTGGCTAATTTTTGTATTTTTTGTGGAGATGGGGTTTCGCCATATTGCCTGGGCTGGTCTCGAACTCCTAGGTTCAAACAATCCACCCATCTTGGCCTCCTAAAGTGCTGGGATTATAGGTGTGAGCCACCGTGCTCAGCCAACTCTTATCTTCTAAGAAATAGTTTTGATCTTATTTGTTTTTTAGCATTATAGGAAAACATAAAGAAGAAAGAAAAAGAAATCTCATGAGTCCCAGAAGCAATTAGTATAAATGATTTGTTGTGATATTTCCTTCCAGTGTTTTATCCATCCTATTTAAAAATAAGTATTTGAAGAGTTGAGATTACATGACATCATATATAGTATTATAGGTTGCTTTTTGCATAACCACATAATGTAAGCTTTTCTTCATGCTTTTACGAATTCTGGAGAAAATTCAATTTTAATTGCTTCAACAAAGTGTATCATAAAGATATCTCAAAATTGCATACCCATTAATTTCCTTGCTATTGGAATTTGGGATGTTCTCTGTTTTTTTTTTTTTTTGGACAGAGCCTTGCTCTGTTGCCCAGGCTGGAGTGCTGTGGCACAATCTTAGCTCATTGCAGCCTCCACCTCCTAGGTTCAAGCAATTCTCCTGCCTCAGCCTCCAGAGTAGCTGGGATTACAGGTACCTGCCACCATGCCCAGCTAATTTTTGTGTTTTTAGTAGAGACAGGGCTTTGCCACATTGGCCAGGCTGGTCTCAAACTCCTGATCTCAAGTGATCTGCCTGCCTCCGCCTACGAAAGTGCTGGGATTACAGGCATGAGCTACCACGCCCAGCCTGTTCTTAATTTTTGCACTTACGAATAACACTTAACGGTTACCCTTTTGGCCATTTTTATAAAATGTGTCGGGATTTTCTGAAATGTTTTTAAATCCCATTCATGTGTTTAATAGGCACTTTCATTTGCCAGTTGCTGTGCTGGGTGCTAGGGCTGTAGCAGTGATCATGACAGTCCTGGTCTCTGTCCTCACGGGAAGTTCTGTCAAGCGGGGAAATTGACAAGTCGTGGAGTAATCACAGTGCACTGTCGTCAGGACTCTGATGGGGGAGGTCCCACGTGCTGGGGGAGGTCACGGACTCAGGGAAGAGTTCTTCCAGGAGGCAACACCAAGCTCAATGTGGGGGAGGGGGAACTGGCCAGGTACAGGGGCAGGCAGGGCGGTCTTCTGACAGAGGAAGGAGAGGTGGAGACACTGACGTATAATCGGGGAATAAAATGAAACACAGACAACATTTACTGGAAAGGGTTTATAGACCTGAGTGTAAAAGCTGAAAGTATATAACTTCTAGAAGAAAATAAAGGAAAATTATGACCTTGAATTGGGCAGAGTTCTTTGATGTGACACCAAAAGCAGGATCCCTGGAAGAAAACGTTGCAGATTGGACTTCATCAAAATTAAAAGCTTTTACGCTTCCAAAGACACCATTAAGAGAATGAAAATTACAGACTGGAAGAAAATATTTGCATATTAAATATCTGATAAAGAGCTTATATTCACATTAAGAACTCTTAAAACTTAATAAAAAGAAGATGTACAACCTAATTTTAAAAATGGACAAGAAATATGAGTAGCTGTTTCACCACAAGGTATACAAATAGCTCGTAAGCAACCTGGAAGGATGGTCGACATCTTTAGTCTCTGGACTGGCACCACGTGAGGCTCCAGTTCACACCCGCTCACGGGGCTCACGAGAGCAGGGCTGCAAGGTTTCGGAGACGCTGGATGCCTCATGCGAGGCCGATAGGGATGCTGATGGGACACCCCTTTTGAATACACATTGGCAGTTTCTTCAGAAGTTACGCATAAGTTTACCATATGACCCAACAATTCCACTCCTAGGTACCTGCTCAAGACAACGGAACACATATGCTGACACAGAAACCTGTGTGCGAGTGTTCCTAGCAGCATCGTCCACGGTCAGAAAACTGGAAAGGGGCCAGATGGCCGTCAGCTGGTGAATGGTCAGCAGAATGCGGTGCGCCCCTGCAGTGGAACACCACTCCGCAATGAAGGGACCAAGGAGCACGCGCCCCAGTGCAGACCAGCCTCAGAGGCGAGTTGCTGAGTGCAAGAAGCCAGATGCGAGAGGTGCAGAGCGTGAGTCCTGTGACGTGAAACATTCAGAAAGCAGGTCCCTAGCGGCGGGACACAGCTCAGCGGCTGCCTGAGGCTGCCAGTGGTGTGGGGACTAAACTGATTGGAAGTACTCCTGCGGCATCTCTTTGGGGTGCTGCAAGTGTTTTAAAACTGGGTATCAGGCCGGGCCCTGTGGCTCACGCCTGTAATCCCAGCACTTTGGGAGGCCGAGGCCGGCGGATCACCTGAGGTCAGGAGTTCGAGACCAGCCTGGCCAACATGGTGAAACCCCGTCTCTACTAAAAAAATACAAAAATTAGCTGGGTGTGGTTGCAGGCGCCTGTAATCCCAGCTACTTGGGAGGCTGAGGCAGGAGACTCGCTTGAACCTGGGAGGCAGAGGTTGCAGAAAGCCGAGATCGCACCACTGCACTCCAGCCTGGGGGACAAAGAGCAAGACTTCGTCTCAAAACAAAAACAAAACAAAACGAAAAAACACTGGGTATCAGTGATGTGTAAATTTACCAAAAATGATTGCATTGCATACTTAAGCTAGGTGGATTTTATACCTCCACACACTGTTTAGAAAGATGAATTTTGGCAAGACTTCAGTGTTGGATGGACACATGATTTCCGCTGAGCCTGCCACCAGGACTTCCCGGGCCTGGGCACTTCTGAGCCCATTAGCTTGAACAGCCAGACGCGCAGACTCCCAGCTCTGGCTTTGGCTGCTGAATTCTGCCACTGCTGTCCGTAGAACTGTGGCAGCCAGTGGGCGCTAGGCTAGGAAGGACAGCAGCTTCAGCTACAGTTTCATGGCACGTGCGTACAGGCCTGTACAGAGCACCAGCCGCCCAACAAAAGCTGGAGGTGAGCCCGGAGAGCTCATCAAGGAGATCGTGGCTCCGGCTCCAGCTTAGCGAGCCCTGGCCAGCGCTCCAGCAAAAGGGCAGGGGGTGGCTTAAGGCGAAAAAATGCTAAGGGCAGCTATTACCAAAAGGGAAAAATAACTTGAGAAGAGGTACTTTAACTTTGTCATTTGTCCTGCTAATAAGGCCTCCCCGAAGGTACCTGCCAGCTGTAAGAGGCAGTGAAGAAAGCAGGTCCTCTAGCTGCTTCTCTTTGCCCACCCCACATTTTTCTCCTGTGTTTAGAATCGTTTCCAAAGATATTGCCTCTGACCCCCAATTTTTATTGTCCTGTGGATGCGCTGTGACGGGGGTGCATGCATGCTCTGGTACCTGCTACCTCTCAACAAGAAGATGTGCCGCTGTGGGCAGCTGAGCCTGGCACTGAGCCTGGGCCCTAGGGAGGAATGTGGATCCCAGCAGGTCCTGCTGAGGACCAGGGGCTGGAGGAGAGGGTCCAGTGGAACTGATTTGGAGTTAAAATGTTTGTTTTTTATTTCTTATTTTTAAAAATTGTATATAATGTATATATTTTTCTAAGGTGACTTCCTGAAATAAAATGTGATTATTCTTTGAGTTTTGATTGTTATTAATCTAATATGAACATTCCAGTGACTTATTGATTAAATTTACTCACAAACATTTATCGACACCTACCATGTGCTTTAGGCCCTGTGCTATAGGACTAGCAATTAATAAAAAATGCAATGAATAAAAAATGCCCTCGACCTAGGCTTCTCCCCTTGTATGAGTTCACAGTCTGGAAGGAGGTACTCAGACTAACTAGAGTTGAATTTGCTGACTGGCCCTGTCATATAAAAACAAAGCAGAGGTTGATCCTGTCTTTGGGGTTCGGAAGGCTTCATAGAAGATGTGGTATTCTACTGAGCCTAACAAGACCCACAACACTTGGGCAGATAATCAAGCGTGGAAGAAAACGCAGAGAGAACAACGAGTCAACCAATCCAACAAATATAAACCGTGGTGCAGGAGAATTCAGTGCTGTGACGAAAACACAGCGGGTCAGATGAGATGAGATGTCCAGAAGAGGCAGGCCTTCAGAGACAGAAGGCAGGTCACTTTGCGAAGCAGCGTCAGATGGCGAGGCCTGCTTTGCAGGGAGCTTCTCAGGAAAGGCCTCTGCCGAGGAGACATGCAGAGGAGCAGAGCCGGTAAGCAGTGGGTGGGACGCGGCAGAGAGCATTCCAGGATGGGAGTCGGAGGTGCCCAGATGGAGCCTGGCGGGAGTGGTGCCTTGAGCACTGACAGTGACGAGGGCTGAGGTCAGGAGCAGGTGGCCTGATGGTGTCTCCTGTGGAAATGCGTTGTCCCGCCTTCTCCATGGCCAGGCAGCCATGCAGAGATGCACTGCACAGGGTGAGGCTCAATGGGAGGCAGCCGTGAAGTGTGCAGCAGGCCACTCTGTCCCAGGCCCATTTTGATTACTGCTAGGGTGCTTTTCTGTGTTGCACAGTGGTTCAAGTTTGAGATGCTTATTAATTTGTTCAATACATACTTAGTGAGTACCTGCTGTGTGCCAGGTACCTGGCTAGGTACGAGCTGATAATGCAGAGATAAAAATACTGTCACGGCCGGGCGCGGTGGCTCACGCCTGTAATCCTAGCACTTTGGGAGGCCGAGGCAGGCAGATCACCTGAGGTCAGGAGTTCGAGACCAGCCTGGCCAACATGGCCAAATTCCACCTCTACTAAAAATACAAAAAAATTAGCTGGGCCTGGTGGCATGAGCCTGTAATCCTAGCTACTCGGGAGGCTGAGGCAGGAGAATTGCTTGAACCTGGGAGGTGGAGGTTGCAATGAGTGGAGATTGCACCACTGCGCTCCAGCATGAGTGACAGAGCGAGACTATCTCAAAAAAAAAAAAAAAAAAAAAAAAAGTCCCTGTCTTGAAAAAACTTTTGGTCCAGTGCAGGGGTGGGGAGGGCTAGAGCTACAGGAAGGGCAGCTGAGCCCACAGAGTGCTCGGGGGACACAGGCTTGCCAAGCTTCAGACACTGGTGATTCCCCCTTGCAGTTTCCTCTGCTGCTCAGACCCAGGGGCTGACTCATCCAACACAGACCACATATTAGGGGCCATCTCCTTAAACAAGAGAGTCTCGTTGGCATAGACTTTACTCCTACCTCCCACAGTTTGCCCATAGTCCCACATTGGAGTTTCTCTCTGCAAGAAGCTCCTGGTCCCCATCTCCTCCTAGGAGACTGGACCTGACCTTTGCCCAACCGCTGCACCCCCTCCCTGGGGGCCTGACCTTGGCTGGAGTAGGGTCCCTGCTGCCATCTCTTTAGTGCCATGGCCTGTTTAGGACTCACCTCCTTTTCAGTGCCAGCCCGAGTCCCACCCAAGCTCCACTGCTCATGACAACTGGGACGCTGCAGCTGGGACCGTCAGGGCCTGTGTCAGGCCCAGGCCCTGTGACTTTCCGGTCAAGCATTGTTTTGTTTTGTCTCAAAATCCTGTTGTTTGAGACACAAAATCCTGAGTCTTGGCCATGTTTTATTTTTTTCCTGATACCTTCTCTGCAAATCCATATTGACTACAAACTTTTGCTTGAGAAAGGCTGCCTGCTAAAAGATGGGAAGAAGCCCTTTATGGTAAGGACACAAATCCAATTTTCCTTCCTTGACAGAGGAAGTTTATTTCTTGACTCATGAGCATTAAAGATACTTAAATTCCAAGGAGCTCACCTTGATTTATGATGCAATTATTTCACCAAGATTTGGTTTGGACGCAGAAGCTCCTCTGTCAGAGTCTGCATCTGGAAGCCCCCAGGAAACACGTGCCCAGTGCTATGAGCTTGGCTTGTGTTAAGCAGCATTTCTTCCCTTGGATGGCAGAGGTGTGAGTCTGGAACATTCTTTTCTGTCCTTCGGACCAAGTAGTGTGTGACACCAAGTGCTCCCATGGCACGGGAAGCAGATCCAACTCCGATCCTGTGCACTGTGACCGGGAGCAGGGCCGGGAGGAGCTGGGCATGGGAAAGACTGCTGGAGAGTGTCTGGGGTGGGGTGATCCACAGTCTGCTTAGTTGACTTCATGAGCCATTTCTTGTTGCACTAAGCACACGATGTTGGCTCAAGTATGTTGGACTAATTGTGTGTCTCTGTGGAAATCCTTCAGGGGCAGGAAGAAGGCAGTGGGGTACTCAGGAAACCTTCAGGCCCCAGGAGAACATGTCGGCCTCCCCGCTCTAGCCACCTCCTCTGGCTGCCCCTTTGTTCTGTGGCCAGACTTCTCTAGGGAGCCATGTGTGTGTTTAACCTCACCTGTCACGTGCCTCTATTTGTCGTCCACTGATATTTGTCCCCATTGTGCTACCAGATATATTTTCTCTGTGATCACCAGTGACCTCCTTCCCAACCCACTGTTTGCAGCCTGTGGGTTGGGAAGGACACAACCAGGACAGTTAGCGTTGTGGATTCAGCTGAAGTCAGTAGAAGTCAGGCGAGGGCTTACAGGCTGACAGCTTGAGTGCAGGAGCCTCAGGGAGGCCCTGGCCTCTGCGCTGCACGTTCGTCTGGCTTGGCTGCATTGGCCTGTCCTGTAGTCCAGGGCCTCACCTGACTGGTGTGAGGATGGAGCCCCACAGATACTGCCTGACCCCAGGGCCTGGCCCAGCTGCCCTCATGTGACACCAGGTGTTGGTGGGCATTCCTCACAGTTTGTACCTGTAGGAAGGGGTCTGTGGGATGGCTTCTCATTTCTCTTTGACCTCAGCTCTCATGTTATCAGCTGGAATGGTTGGTATACGTTCTCCTCTTAAATCTGGATTTTCCCAAGGCACTTCTAAGCATGACATTTTTTAGATTTTGAGAGACAATGCCTTCATGGTTTATTTGAATCAATTCATTGTTTAATTTTTATCCTCCATAACTTAGTAATTAAGTACTTTTATGCTTCACATACGCATGAGAAATGAACGCTGAGTGAGGGTGTTCATGTTTATGACACACAAAGACCTGGACGTGTCTCATGAGGAAAGCATGAGGCCTGTGGCGGCTGACTTTCCATTCCTGATAGCTGGGTACTGAACTCCATGTGTGAAGCCAGGATTTCCTAGCCCCTGTTTCTGAGATGCATGAGTATGGCGATTTTTCTGCCTTATGTGAGTAATTCTAAAATGGCCTTGGCTTCTTCCTTATTTCTTCTTTAAATTTCTTCTTATTATTTTAGATCTGCACATTCATTGCAACCTTCTTCTGGTGATGAAATATCTACTAATGTATCTGTCCAGCTTTACAATGGAGAAAGTCAGCAACTAATCATTAAGTTGGAAAATATTGGAATGGAACCACTGGAGAAACTGGAGGTCACCTCGAAAGTTCTCACCACTAAAGGTAGGTATCGTAAGCAGCTTTGACCCTGGGAATGTTTGTATTGTTTACTTGTAGAAGAGATAGTTTAAATACTCCATTTCCAGAGATTCTAAAAACTTCTTTGTGGATTCAGTGAAAGTCAGTAGAAGTCAGGCGAGGGCTTACAGGCTGAGAGCTTGAGTGCAGGAGCCTCGGGGAAGCTTGGTGCCGTCATGACAGTGGGAAACCGGTTCTTCATGAAAGACACTCAGCAGCGGACAGCGGGACCAAGCACACACCTCTGTATCCCCAGTGCCCTTTCCCAGGCCTCAACATCCATCAGCTACTCAGCAGAACTATTTCTTCAAAGAATGGGAGAGAAGCATTAGCAGGCCTGGAAGGAGTCTGTTTGGGATCCCACCTGTAATGCATCCAGCTCACGTAGTTTGGGGTCAGGGGACGTGTGTTGAAATTAGGACTTCACCATTTACTAGCTTAGCTATTTGCCCTTGGGGAACTGTTACTACTGTGCCTCGATTTCCTCTTGGATAAATAGGGGAGGTAGTATTTAGCATATACATTACAAGACTGAACTAGGGAGGTTGTGTTTGGCAGGACACCTGGTGTGTCAGAGGCTAGTGAGTGCATTGATCAAAGGGGGAGTGTATTGTATAGGAGGAGGGAAAGGTATCAAGAGTAATATGTGGAAATAAAACTGGGTAATGTAATACAGTGAGAGAAATTGTAGACTAGTGAGACCAGACAGAGGATGAAACAGGGAAAGCAAGTCAGCAGGCTTTTGGGGGTGTTTTATGTGCTTCTGACGTATGGGTGAGATGAACCAGGCGTACAATGGGAGTTTGGTTCTGGTGAAGCTTCCGGTAGAGGATGTACTGATCGCACGTTACTTCCTGACAGAGGGCTCCCTCCCCATGCTAATGACATTCTAATGTGAAAAACCAAGTTTATTAGGGGTAGAGCCACAGACCCTCTGGTTAGTTCCAGCTTGAGGGAAGGCCCAGGGCTGAGCTTGGGAGAATTTGCAGGCAAAGAATTATGTCATGAGAGGATGAGTTTGGAGTGTGTAAGAAAGGGTGAATTTGGGCTTGTACCACTCTGGAGAATTTCAGGGTATCTTGTATTCCCGTATTTCTTCCACTGATTTTGACAGAAATCTGTGTCTGTAGGAAGTAAAGCATGAAGCTTTGCATCTGCATTGTCTAACCCATTCTCCTGGTGGGTCCGTGTCTGCCCTGGAAGGAGCCTGGCCCTGGGGAGTGACCCAGGCCTGTCCTTTAGTGATTTGTGTGCGTGGTCATGGGACTGGAGCCGTGGGGCAGCTCACCTTGTGTTCTTGCTCAGGAGGGCCAGGTGTGCCTAGAGCAGGGCGTGGGGGTGGAGCAGGAACACCTGTAGCTTCTCGGTGCACATTCATTTTATTTTTTCTTGTCTTGAATCCTTCCCTTTTTGGTGGGATTTTTTTTCCTTTTTCCTTTCAGTGCTAGTCACACAACATGGAATAACAAGTATATTTTTTATTGAGCGAGGCCATAAGTGGCAAATTGTTATATGCTAAATAGTTATTAAAAATGCAAATCTGATGTTCATCTTACTACCTTCCCCCCGAGGAGTGGTTCTTGCACTCATCTAAGGCTTTGCTTCAGCCCTAAGGAGGTCACAGTGAGGTGGTCCCATCCCCTGGGAAGCCAGGGCCCAGTATAGAACCTGCTAGAAGTTGTTAACTTGGCATGGTTTCTGCACAAAGATGGCAGAAGAGTAGCATTTTTATTCTACTCTTTCTCTTGAAATCTCCCCCGAACAAAGTATGAAGAAACAGTGAAAATAAAACCATTCCCTGTGAAACAAGGAAATCATTTCAACCCTACGCAATAAAGCATTGGCTACAAGTGTCGTGGAAGCTGGGTTAGAGGGAGGGCGAGAGTGGAAGTGGGACTCTGGGAGGACTAAGGAAAAGCTGTTCCCCGAGAGTAGGCAACACAGCACCCAAAAGTCCCCCAACAATGAAAACCAGACAGAGGGGCCTGGGCAGGCGCCTAGAGCAGCGGGAATGCAGAGGGGTTACCTTTTCTGTGCCAGGTCTTTGGCCAAGAGAGGGGAGGCCAGGGGTGGGAGGGGAAGGCGGTGGTGGATCTCACTGATCACAGAACCTGTGTGTGAAAGCCTTCACTGCAAGCCTCACCTGCATTTTCAACAATAAAAACACAGGCGGACTGCCTCTGGGATAAGGGAACTAGTGGCCTAGCAGCCCAAGCCAAGCTGGATCACAGCTGTCGGGGCTGTGTCCCTCCTTATGTCATTCCGAGTCCAGGCAGGAGACAGGCCACACCAGAACAGAAAGAATCACTATGAACAATGGCTGACAAGTGCGAAGCGTTTGAGAGGCAAAGATAATGTAAAGCAACAAGAGGTGTGAGGAGTGAGGCAGCTCCTGCCCTGGGCTGGGGCAGCCTGTGAAGAGGTTGGACTAGTGTGGCCTAGAAGTTGAGAAGAAGTACCCAGGAGCGGCAACTGAGACCTCAGAGGAGTGGCCTGGCTCCGGTGCTGGAGTCTCTGAGCTCGGGGCATCTAGACCTCTGGGGAGGGCACTGTCTGGCTCTGCTGTTCTGTAAAATAACACTAAGAATGGTACCTACATCTCATTGATTTAACTGAGAATTAAATGAGAGAATATGTATGAAGCGCTTGGGACAGTGCTTGGCGCATAAGCACTCGGATTTGTTCTCACACAAGTTACTACTTGCTGTGGTTTAGGTGTGTGTCCCCTCCACCTCTCATGTTGAAATATCATCCCCAGTGTTAGCGGGGGGCCTGGTGGGAGGTTTTGGGTCATGGGGGTGGATCTCTCATGAATGGCTGGGTACTCGTCTCATGGGAATGAATGAGTTCTCACTCTGTTAGTTCTCATTAGTGCTGGTGCCTCCTCCCCTCTCCTCCCTCACTGTGTGACCTCCTGCTCCCGCTTTGCCCTCTGCCATGAATGGAAGCTTCCTCAAGCCCTCGCCAGAAGCAGAGGCCAGTACCATGTTTGTATAGGATGTGGAATTGTGGGCCCAAATAAAACCTCTTCTCCCTGTAAATTAGCCAGCCTCGGGTATTCCTTTATAGCAGTGCAAAATGAACTAATGTACTGCTACTGTTGCCACTGCTGCCACCACAACCACCAGTATTACCACTGCCACTACCACCATCACTACTACTGTCATCGCCACCACCACCATCATTATCATCACCACCATCACCATTATCACTACCATCACTGTCACAACCATTATCACCACCACCATCACCATCACCACCACCATCACTACCATTGTCATTGTCACCACCACCATCACTACCACCACCACCATCACCATCACTACCACCATCACCACTACCATCACTGTCACTACCATCACTGTCACTACCATTATCACCACCACCGTCACCATGACTACCACTGTCACCATCACTACCACTGTCACCATCACCACTACCATCACTACCATCACTGTCACTACCATTGTCACCATCACCATCACTACCACTATCACCATCACCATCACCACTACCAGCACTACCATCACTGTCACAACCATTATCACCACCACCATCACCATCACCACCACCATCACTACCATTGTCATTGTCACCACCACCATCACTACCACCACCACCATCACCATCACTACCACCATCACCACTACCATCACTGTCACTACCATCACCATCACTACCATCACTGTCACTACCATTATCACCACCACCATCACCATGACTACCACTGTCACCATCACTACCACTGTCACCATCACCACTACCATCACTACCATCACTGTCACTACCATTGTCACCATCACCATCACTACCACTATCACCATCACCATCACCACTACCAGCACTACCATCACTGTCACTACCATTATCACCATCACTACCACTATCTATCACCATCACCATCACCATCACCACCACCACCATCATCACCATCACCACCACCATCACCATCACTACCACTATCACCATCACCACCACCATCACTACAATCACTGTCACTACCTTTATCACCACCACTGTCACCATCACTACCACTTATCACCATCACCACCACCATCACCATCACTACCACTTATCACCATCATCATCACTACCCTCACTACCACTACACCACAACCACCAACTCTCTCCACTGTGACCACCAAAACCACCATCACCACTATAACCACCACAACCACCCCTGTCACCACTGCCACCACCACCACAAACACCACCCCAACCCCCACCGCCACCACTACCACTATCAACACAACCACTACCCTCACCACTGCCACCATCACCACCATAACCACCACCACCACCACTACCATAACCACTGCCATCACTGCTACCACTACCACCATCACCATCACCATCATCATCGCCACCACCATAATCACTATCACCATTGCCACTACCACAATCACCTCATCATCAACACAACCACCGCCATCATCACCATCACTACTAGAACCACCACAACCACCACCATTACCACTGCCACCATCACCCCATCACCACCATCACTACCACCACCACCACCACCATCATTACTGCCATCCTCGGACAAGCACCATCACCATCACTGCTGCTACCACTACCACTATCACTACCACCACCACCATCACTATTGCTATTGCCACAGACACCACCATTTTGTAGAGTTGTCATGAGGATTGAAGTTGTTCATCAGATGTCTACCCACTTCTCTGCCTAAGGCTACCACCATTCAACTTCTAATGGCATAGATTCATTTCACCTGCCTTTACTTGGTATTTGCAGTCGTGTTATTCATTCTGGTGGTGAGAGTGAGGTATATAACAGTGTAGCATTGGGGTTTCAATTTGCTTTTCCCTGATGATCGGTGAAGTTGAGCACTTTTCCAATGTTCTGGTCACTTGTATATCCTCTTTTGTATGAGGCCTTTGCCCTTTTTTCCCCCATTGGTTGTCTTCTCTCTCTCCGTATGTCTCTATCTCTGTTTCTCCCTCCCCTTCCCCATCTCTCCTGACTTGTGGGACTTCTTTATATATACCCTGGGTGTGAGCTCTTTGTTGGACACATGGGATGACCATCCTCTCCCATACTATGATTTGTTTGCCTTTACCTCTTAGTGGTGGCTTTGGATGAACAGAAGTTCTTAACTTTAATGTGGTTCATTTAATCATTTTTTATTTTAAAAATGTTGTTTATTTGTGTCTTATTTTAAAAACTTCGTATACTCTTAGTCTTTGAGAAATTTAATGATACTACCTTAATTTCATGCTTTCCTACCCATCCTCCTTTTGGGACCAATTTAGGTAAGGTAGAAAGTGCTTCTCTGGCATAAAAGCCTTCATCTGGTACTCTGAACTTAATTAATTGGTTATAGAGTTTTGTTGATATTTGAACAAGCAAGCTAATATTGAATAACAGAAAATTACAATCTACGTGGCAAACGTTTCTCACATCTCCTGTAATTTACCTTGCCCTCCCAGCTTAGCAACTGGAAAACGTTTTTGCCTTCCCTTTGTGTGCCCATTATTCATTACAAAATCGCCCATTCTTTCTGAAGCAAAAGTCTTCACCTGCTTCTCTCTTCAGAAATCCGTGAGTGGCTGCTGTCGCCCCTGGCCCCAGTGGCCCTGTGTGGCCCCTGCAGCCCTGTGTGGCGGAGCCTCTGCCCCATGCTCGGCTTCATCTGTGGCGGCCTCTCCTCCTCAGCTGGAGTCGCATTGCTGTCAGGAGCTAATTCTGGCTTCCTGGATGCTCCTGCCATCTGCCATAGATGTGAGGACACACCGTTTCCTCCCCGGGCACGCCGTGCTGACTTCTCCCACCCCTCCTGCCTCCTCAGCTCTGGAGCATTTATCCTCTGGGCTCTGGCTTGGCTGCCCCTTCTGGAAAGCCTGCCTAAGCCGGGGCTCCTGGGTCTCCTCTTTGCTGCCTCGGGCTGCTCTGACTTAGTGCCACAGGAGGTCTTGCCACTGTGTATGGTGATGGCTTGTTTATTGGTCTCTTTCTCTAATCAGGGTATAGTCTCTCCAAGGCAGTGCCTGGGTTTTCTCTTCATTTCCAGGGCCTGGCACATAGCAGGTTCTCAGTACCGAGTAGTTGGTGACGGAAAGACATTTTGTGGCATGGTCCTGTTAGCCGCATTTCCAGAATGAGGCTGATGGTAGCATGTCTGTCCCTCCTGTTGGCTGAGTGGAGGACGTAGACAAGCGTGTGGGAACCACTCTGCGATGTTGAATGTGGGGCATAGCTCTGCCTTAGGTGCTCCCCTCTCCACCCCTGCTCTGTGCGGGTCACTGCTTCCGCTGCTCTGCGTAGATGCCGCCCCCTTCCTGGAGAGGCCTTCCACTGCTTCTTGGTCATCTGAGGTCTCATTTCAAGGTCCAGCTTCTGTCCCACCTTTCTAGGCCAACTTAGCCTTTGGTGTTTCTCTTTTTTTTTTGAGATGGAGTCTCACTCTGTTGCCCAGGCTGGAGTGCAGTGGCGCAGTCTTGGCTTGCTGCAACCTCTGCCTCCCGGGTTCAAGTGATTCTCCTGCCTCAGCCTCCCGAGTAGCTGGGATTACAGGTGCCCACCACCATGCCTGGCTAACTTTTTGTGTTTTTAGTAGAGATGTAGTTTCACCAAGTTGGCCAGGCTGGTCTTGAACTCTTGACCTCAAGTGATCCAACCACCTTGGCCTTCCAAAGTGCTGGGATTACAGACATGAGCAACTGTGCCCAACCATCCTTGGTGTTCCTTATGCCTCAGACTTCATCTGGAACTTATTCTATATCACCCAGCATTTCCATCCTCAAACTTTTATTATAAAAATACTGAACCATGTAGAAGAGTTGAAAGAATTTTATAGCAAACACTTACATACCAACCATCTAGGTTCTGTGATGAACATTTTGTTATATTTGCTTTATTACATATCTATCCAGCCTCCTATCCATCCTTTAATCCATCTAGTTTATTTATTTATTTATTTATTTATTTATTTATTTATTTATTTATTTTTGAGACGAATTCTTGCTCTGTCACCCAGGCTAGAGTGCAGTGGCAGGATCTCCGCTCACTGCAAGCTCCGCCTCCTGGGTTCACCCCATTCTCCTGCCTCAGCCTCCTGAGTAGCTGGGACTACAGGTGCCCGCCATCATGCCTGGCTAATTTTTTATATTTTTAGTAGAGACGGGGTTTCACTGTGTTAACCAGGATGGTCTTGATCTCCTGACCTTGTGATCCGTCCACCTCGGCCTCCCAAAGTGCTGAGATTACAGGCATGAGCCACTGTGCCGGGCCCAATCCATCTTATTGTTTTAATGCAGTTTAAAGTAAGTTGCAGATTTCAGTATATTTTACCCCTAAATGCTGTAGCACATGTATCATTAACTAGAGTTCACTTTTTTTTTTGGTAAAATACATGTGCAGTGACATGCACAAATCTTGTGTACCATTTATTGAGGTTTAGAACTACATGGCTCTGTCTAACGCAAACCCTTGTCAGGACATAGTATAGAACATTTCCGCCACCCCAGAAAATTCCCACGTGTTCCTTCCCAGCCAATCCCTGCCCCAGCCCCGGGGCAAGCCACTCTTTCCATTTACCTGGTCGGCCTAGTGAGCACTTCCTAGTGATGATGTAGAAGGTGGGGAGCACTGTGGCAGCGGGACAGAATTCCAAGGGAGATGCTTTTGGCGGTGGTTCACGCCGTGACCATCAACATGGTCGTCTTCTCTCCCCAGCCCTCAAGCGTAGCTGCCCGTCATGGCTTGCCCACGCCTCGTCTGTCTTTGTTACTGTGTAGTTTTCCGTGGTTCTCTCCAGTTGGGGTCCCCAGTCAGTCAGAGGATGCACAGGGCACATAGGGCCACCCTGGCTTTATGCACAGGGAAAGCGAAAGCAGAAGAGGTGTGTGGCTGGCCTCGGGTCACAGGTCAGCTGCATGAGGAACCGGAACAAGAACGAAGGCCTCCTCCTTCCCAGCTCTTGTGACTTTACCTGTAATCATGACAAACGTAAATAGACAGCATGGCAGAGCCATTTTCAAAGCAACAGGGTTACACGTGAAAAATGAAAGCTATCATTCTTTTTAAATTCTTGTTCCAAGCTGCAATACATTTACGTGTGGAATTACATTAACAAAAACAAACCATCAGTTTCCAAAATACACAAAGGGAGTAATTCCTGTCACTTTAGTCCTATAGCACCGAACTGCCAGCATCAGTGAACAGAGGACCTGCTCTGAGGACATGGGAATATGATCAGGAGCTACTGGTGGTAGGGAGGATGAGGGAGACAGAGCAGAGACAGTATAGGATTTGGTTGTGGGTGTTACCTGTAGGAGACGGTATAGGATTTGGTTGTGGGTGTTAACTGTAGGAGATAGTATAGGATTTGGTTGTGGGTGTTAACTGTAGGAGACGGTGTAGGATTTGGTTGTGGGTGTTAACTGTGGGAGACGGTATAGGATTTGGTTGTGGGTGTTAACTGTAGGAGACGGTGTAGGATTTGGTTGTGGGCGTTAACTGTAGGAGACGGTGTAGGATTTGGTTGTGGGCGTTAACTATAGGAGACGGTATAAGATTTGGTTGTGGGTGTTAACTGTAGGAGACGGTATAGGATTTGGTTGTGGGCGTTAACTGTGGGAGACGGTGTAGGATTTGGTTGTGGGCGTTAACTGTGGGAGACAGTGTAGGACTTGGTCGTGGGCGTTAACTGTGGGAGATGGTATAGGATTTGGTTGTGGTTTGGTTGTGGGCGTTAACTGTGGGAGATGGTGTAGGATTTGGTTGTGGGCGTTAACTGTAGGAGATGGTATAGGATTTGGTTGTGGGTGTTAACTATAGGAGACGGTATAGGATTTGGTTGTGGATTGATTTTTATTTTAGCATTATCTTTATTCTAAGCCCATTGAGTTTAGCTTCTTAAACTGTCTCTAAAATGTCTGCTGTATAAAATTTTGCCACATGGGATGAAACACCGTCTTCTCTGGGTTCCCATATGATTCTCTTTGTACTACGATAGAGTTATTTTATATCTCAGTAGTAAGAATGGCTTTTACTCAGCTGGGCGTGGTGGCTCATGCCTGTAATTCCAGCACTTTGGGAGGCCGAGGTGGATCACAAGGTCAGGAGTTCAAGACCAGCCTGGCCAATATGGTGAAACCCCCTCTCTACTAAAAAATACAAAAATTAGCTGCGCGTGGTAGTGGGCGCCTGTAATCTCAGCTACTCGAGAGGCTGAGGCAGGAGAATCGCTTGAACCCAGGAGGCGGAGGTTGCGGTGAGCCGAGACTGTGCCATTGCACTCCAGCCTGGGCGACAGAGTGAGACTCCGTCTGAAAAACAACAACAACAACAACAAACTAAAAAGAATATCTTTTACACTTAGTGCTCTCCACATACCAGGTCTGTGGTACTTCATGTAATTTTTTTCTGATGAAATAATCGCAACCAGTGTAAGAGGTCTTTTTGGGTGGGTGGTGGTGGTGGTCTGTTTATTTCACTGCTGCATCCTTAGCACCTAGGAACTAAGAGCAATGCTTGCCACATAGTAGGTGCTTACATAGTATTAACACTCTTACCAGCTGTATAGGGTTGTCGTAAGCGTGAAATGTTAACAGAGGATGAGGAAAGCTCTTGGGACAACGTTGAGCTTGTTTGCTTTATAGATAACAGTTGTTATTGGTGTGTGCATCGTTTCTGCAGACCACGTTTGCATGCCGATGCCTGGTGCCTGCAAGAGCCTGCCTGTGAACCCTACATCTTGTCCTTACCCTTTTCCTTTTCCTTCCATCCCTGACGAGGCACCAAGAGTCCCATCAGGGGCCCCCTCTAGTCTCTGCACACTTCTTCACTCCCTCAGAATAAACTGCTTTTTCATCGGACATCAACCTTCAGATAAAGAAGTTTCTTGCTTTGTTTTCTCCTCTCATCTTCTTTGCTTTCTTGACTTATTTTAATTCTTACTATTACAGACTCCCTTTAAAATCCCCTGCATTTTAAGTTTATGGTAAGGATGCACGATATTAAGGGTCAGACAGAACTTTGTGGGCCTCTCAGCAGTCTAGACTGTCACTGGGGCTTTTATGGGGTGAGTGTGTCCCTGTGTTCACAAATCCCTAATACAACAATGAGTAGGTTTTTTTTTTTTTTTTTCTTTTTTGAGTCGGAGTCTTGCTCTGTCACCCAGGCGGGAGTGCAGTGGCAGGATCTCCGCTCACTGCAAGCTCCGCCTCCCGGGTTCACGCCATTCTCCTGCCTCAGCCTCCCGAGTAGCTGGGACTACAGGCACCTGCCACCACACCCGGCTAATTTTTTTTTGTATTTTTTAGTAGAGACGGGGTTTCACTGTATTAGCCAGGATGGTCTCAATCTCCTGACCTCATGATCCGCCCGCCTCGGCCTCCCAAAGTGCTGGGATTATAGGTGTGAGCCACCACGCCCAGCTACAGAGATGAGTGTTTATAACCCACCCCATTTCTGGACAAGGAGGGTCTAGCGATGGCATGTGATTCTTCTAATTTGAATTTACGTGTAAGCAAGTGCTTTTTTTTTTTTTTTTTCTTTTTAGACAGCCTCACTCTTTCACCCAGGCTGGAGTGCAGTGGTACAACCTCAACTCACCGCAACCTCCGCCTCCCAGGTTTAAGCGGTTCTCCTGCCTTAGCCTTCTGAGTAGCTGGGACTCCGGGTGTCAGCCACCACGCCTGGCTAATTTTTTTTTTTTTTTTGTATTTTTAGTAGAGGCAGGGTTTCACCATGTTGGCTAGGCTGGTCTCGAACTCCTAAGCTCGAATGCTCTGTCTGCCTCAGCCTCTCAAAGTGCTGGATTACAGGCGTGACCCACCATGCCTGGCCACTTGTAAGCAAGTTTTTATGTGTAGATTGTGAAAGACATGAACTCTTACTTTTGCTTAGTCATAGATTTCATTATAATAAAGCTCAAATTAAGAAACATTTACTATATTAGCTTTTCCACAAATGTTTGAAGATATGTGTATGTGAGTGTGATACAAAAAGAAACATATACATACCTGTATACATAAATGTACATACACACTGCTTAATTTCTTCATTCTTCTGTTTAATATTTTAACAAAAAATGATGGCTTTGTATTGTTATAATTAAAAATTCATAAATGTTTTGAGGCGAGATTCTCTTTATTGCTTTTCTCATGAATGTTGTACCAGAGCATCCCTGGAGATAGAAGCTAATATTAATGGCTTCTTACATGTCTCAGGTTCACAGCAGCAGTAATTCCTCTGCTATTATCAACATAAAGTAACCAATTTCACTTGATAGCCCTTACCTAAATGCTAGCATTTAAATAATGACTATTATTTCTGAAATGAAATTTCACAGGGGAAAAAAATTGGTGACAGATGCTCCACTGTCAATTGATGGCTCTCTTGTTATTCCTGCAGCATATTACTGTGTAGGATTCTGCAAAGCCCCTTCAGACACCCAGTTCTGTGCCACAGTAGGGAAGGGGGAAAACAGAAAGGCCCACTTTTAAGGTGCAAACACATATTAAATCGGACGACCAAGCTATTCAGCTTTCCACAGTGCTGTGGCTACAGAAAAATCATCTCTGCACTGTGAATTTCATCTCTCATTTCTTAGCTACAAATACCTTGGTTATTTGACATCAGAGGGGAATAAGCTGTTCCCATGTGTGTGGATTTGCTTGTTATTTGAATATGTCACTCTTAAGCTACAGAACTTAATACACAAATAAGCAGTGTGGTTAGACATCTTCTGAGCATACCTTATACTTGGAAATAGTAGGATTCTGAAGGTGGGACTTTGAACATTCTTCAGTTACTGGCCTGGGCACGGCCTGGGGGTGCAGTGTCGAATCTCTTCTTGCACTCTGCTGCTTCTGCATAGGTGGAACAGGCCGGCCTGTTGCCCTCTTGGTTTCTGTGTGGTTTTCCTCTCTCTCTCGTGGGTGTCGCTGTTGCTCGTTGCCTCTGTCGGTGCGGGTTGTCTGGCACAGCCTCTGTTCAGCTAGAATGATGACAAGAACGTGGGTTTTGGCGTCGCATATTATTAGCTGTGTGACTTGTCTTGAGCCAGTTGACCGACTGCTGGAGGCTTGGTGTCCTCATCTGGATACTTACCAGGATCCAGTCCTTCTCTCATTCGGTCATCCCAGAACACGCGCTCCTGTCTCTGGAGGACCTAACACAGTGCTTAGCATAGGGTGGGTGGGGTGGGAGTAGCTGTTTAGTTGCAGTCCCAGGACTGATGGTTTGGCTTCCTTGGTCTGCCAGGGCCTGGGAAACCAGAACATCCAAATTGTTAAGGCTGACTCGAAATAAGCAAATGTGTGCCCCGCTTGAGGAAGACAGGTGCCTTTGTCTACATTTCCTGGCTTCATCTCTCTCTCTCTCTCTGTCTCTCTCTTCCCTCCTCCTCCTTTTTTTTTTTTTTTTTTTTCCTTAAGATGTTTCAGAAACTGTCTTAGCTTTCCCCTTGTTCTCAGACTTTCTGGGATGGTGCAATATAACAATCCCTGGATGAATAAAGGTATACTTGCATTAAAACCACAGTAAATCCGAACTAGAAGCCACTTAGTAGAGTCAGCATAAGCCCTGCTCATTACACAGGGAAGGAAGCCGGGAAAGGCAAGAGGGTGAGAAGCACTTTGGGAGGCCACGGGCAGTGCCCAGGAAAGGCAAGAGTGCGAGAAGCACCTTGGGAGGCCGTGAGCAGCGCCGATGGGAGGAGACAGTTGGCTCCTGCTGACAAAGGGAAACCTGTTACTCGTGCAATTCTCAGGACCCGAGGGGTTCGGTAATAAGCTGGCTGAAGTGCCATATGAGAGCTACCCACCCTACTGGGCTTTCTAACTTTCTGGTCTGGTCTGTTTCCGAGGTGCTTTTATTAGGCTATTTTTATATAGTTGTTTTCTTAAAAAAAAAAAAAAAATTACGGCAAGGCAGGGCAAAGTTTTAGAAATCAGTCTTGGAGAAAAGTGGCTTCTACTTCTTGGTATTGTCATAGAGTGGAGCGTCTTGGGGAGCAGGGGGAAGGATTCAGTTTCTGCGATCTCTGCTTCAGTTTTGACACCAAGTCCCACTTGCATATCTGGGCGTGGACAGAGGTAGAGATGGAGCTGAGGACAGCCGCGGCAGCCGGCTCTGGGTAGCCAGGCCAGCAGACTAGTCGGAAGCCCCTAGGTCAGGCCTCCCTCAATTTTCAAGTTACTTATGATGGTCAACATTATAATATTTAGGATCAGATGGACTTTTGTTAGAGTCCTGGCTTTGCCACTTACTGGCTGGGTGACCTGGACCAAGTTACTTGTGTCTGTGACCATTGTCCCTCCTAGTGGAGCTAGCACTCCATAGCTCTTCTGGTTGTTATACTACATGTAAGGCACTTAATATAATACCTGGCATTAGTTAGGGCTTGGTAAATGCTAGTTCCTCCTGTAAGGTGCTGTTATCTTTGATGCTGCTGCCATTGTCATCTTATAAAAATATCAACTCATTTGTCACCTTTCTAAAACCTTTCTGAAATCATTTTCCTATCCCTGGTTTCTTAGCCCAGCATTCAGTGAAATCCATCCTGTGGCTGGCTGCCCACCTTTTCCTTTCCCTTTCTTTCTTGCACACTTCCCCAGTACCCACTGTGCTTCAGGTATTGTGGCTTAGGGAGCGGGACCACAGTCATCGCTGTCCTCCTGGAGCTCTAAGAGTCATGGGAGGCTCAGTGGTGAACAGGTGCAAGGTGTCCCATGAAAGCAGTGGGCAGGGCGGGGGCAGCAGAGGGAATGTCCTCTCTGCTCTTTTTGGAGTGGTTGCTCCCTCTGGTGCTCCCCCGTCTGTCTTTATGGCTGCCAGCTGCTCTTGCCTTTGGTGGACTCCTCAGCAGCCCATACTGAGCACCTTCTACGTGGTGGCCATCGTGTCGGGCACTGGGGACACCCAGGTGAATGCGATCCAGGGCTCCACCCTGGGGAGTGCAGAATGTACCAGCACAGCCCTTGTACTCCGGCTGTCTTTGAACAAACACACTTTTATGTATTCGGAACTTTGCTTACTCCTGGACGTCCTCTGTGCATCCCAGTCTATCCCTCATTTGCAGTTCCGTCCACTGCCGCCTCCTGAAAGCTTTCCCAAGCCCTTCAAGTAGAATTAATTATGCCACTTCTACTGTCCATTGCCTTGCTGATATTCTGTTACAATAACACTTACCTCACTTGGGTTTGTATTATTCAACAATCAAACATTTACATCCCATTGACATGCCAGTCAGCATGCAGGCGCATGAATAATACATGAACCCTGTCCTGAGGAGCTCACGGCTCAGTGTAGGAGGCAGACGTGTGCACTGAATTGAACTGAATTCCAACTGCACATCCTGTATTATTTCTGCTGCATGTTGACTAACCACAGTGAATGGATTTACCGGTGTGTCTCCTAGAAAAACATTGAAACTCCTGAATGACTAAAAGTCATTCAACTTGCTGCCCCCTCGTATACACGATTGCAGCGGCTTTCTGGTACGGTTCAGCATTTTACACATTTCTAGGGTCACGCTGGAGAGGTTTACAAAACAAGCTGATCTTAAGACAAAGTGAAATGCCTTTTAATGAGTTCTGTGAGTCCTGACACGTTCAGCGCCTCAGGAGCATGGATGGGAAATAAATAACACAGGGAGGGCTGAGGGGATGAAGACGTCTGGCCTGCCACTTGGGAGCTCCTGAAAATCAAACACCCAGTTAGTTGTTCGGGGTCTTTGGTATGTCATGTCTCTGTAAAAAAATGAGGAAAAAAGTACACTTCTTAAAATGGAACTACAGCACGATTTCACAGGCTTTTAGGATTAAGCCAGTGAACTTATTAAGGGGTGGGTTGTAGAGCAGAATATTGAGTCCTGGCTATACCCACTTCTGCATGGCCTGAGCAGCTTCCCTAAAATGGGTGTGATGGCAGGACCTATTCAGATAGGCAGTGTGTGGATTTAATGAGTCTGTAGATGTACAGTCTTAGTACCTGTTTTACGGAAGTACCCCATAGAAGTTAGATGGCTGGTGATGGTGATTTAAGTCACAGTAACTAGCATGCTGAATGTTTGGCTCCTCCCCCTTCTCTTCCTTCTGGGTTGTGTTTGGCAGGTGGTATTTCTTTAGTTTCATGTCTCCATTACAAGCCACTCCTGCTGATCTGGGTGTCTGATGTGTCCTGCAGCCATGACCATGGGGAGGCCTGGTGGGCATTCACAGTCCATTTTGACAAGGTTCATCTCTCAGTTGAAGCACGTTTAAGAAATGAAAAGCCATCCCGACAGGCAAGGATAGTGCTGTAATTATAGTGTTTGAATTTAGTTGTACAGTACTGATACGCTAGACTGATAGCTAAAAGAATGAGGTATTTTATAGAGGTCTGGGACCCTAGCAGGTTCACCTTTTACTTCGCAGCAAGTCTTCTTTCGGTTATATGCTCCCCTGGCTTGGGCAATTACTTCAGCAAGCAGTTGTTGAGCCTGTTCTTTGCGTAATGGTATTGTACATTTTACAGAAATTTTTAGATTGAGAGAAGCCTCATCTCTCATCTGGTCCCAGCTTTTGGGGGCTTCTCCTGTAACCCCCATACCATTTCTTCCTACAATCAGAGACAACCTCCCCAGAGGGGAGGGGCTGCATCTTCTTTATCTCTGTCCCCAGAACCTAGCATAGCGTCTGTCATGAGGATATTTTAAGGCTCCGCAGTAAGTGTCCATTGAATGAATGAAATGGGCAGTAATAGAATGTAAAAACCAAGGCTCATCACAGTGCTACAGAGCAGACAGAGGACTGGGTTAGTGCTCCAAGAATAAAAGAAATTATCAGCAAACATCTAAAATCTTTATGTTCCATAGATTATTATAGAGGAAGAAGATAGCAAGAGCCCTGTGTGTGAGGAGTTTTGAGTGAAATGTCAAATCCATTGCGTGTGCCAGGGAGCGTGTGAACGCAGGGAACAAGTCCAGAGTTAGTCACACAGGGCCACTCTCCCTCTTTTGAACCTCCTCGAGCCCTCCTGTTCCCTCAGGTCGTGTCTGAATGGTGGTCTCTCCGGGGAGTTTGTCTTGTGTCCAGTTTCCTGCCTAATTTCTGTCTCCTCTATCAGACCATGAGCCCTGGGAGAGTGGTCACTGGCCTGTTTGCCCACTGATGTGTTTTTTTGTGCCCGCTACAGAGCTTGACACACAGGAGACACTCAATAAATATTTATCTGAAGAATGACTACTTACTTTGCCAAAGGACAGTGATGCAGTTCTCACACTCACATCACAGTGATAGCTACAAACAGAAAGATCAACTCACACAGTTGGGTGCAGAGTGCTGGAGTCTGTCCTGGAGGCATGTGCTGGTGTTTGCAGGCGCGGCGGGAGGGCCTCCAGCCTAAGAGCAAGGGGTGGGATGGTTGCACATCTGCGTAGATAGCCTGGACCTGGGTACTAAATAGCTCTAGAAGATCCAGCCAGGCAGAGAAGGTAGGGGAGACATTTCTGGAGTGGGCACATGAGGGAGCAGAGGGAGCAGAGGTCTGGACTTGAGAAGGCATTCTGCATATTCAGGGACCCTATGCGAGGAGTCTGTTGGAGGCATCACCAGATGTCAACTTCTGAAAGGACGCGAGCTTCTTTCCTCCCTCCCTGCGCGCTCATACTGCATGGGGTCCTTTTTCCCACTCCTTGGCTCCTGTTTGGGGAGGCTTCTTTTCAAACCAAGGTGGGTCTAAAGTAGTGTCGTCAGGATGGCACCTCTGAGTGCCATTGGAGGAGAAGTAGAAGGAAGGTGGACAGGTTAGCTCAGCACAGAAGAGGCCCAGGTCGGTGCGAGCGCTGCTGCGTGGACAAGAGGCAGCAACTGCGTTCTGAGCTGCCAGAGGACAGAGGCACGGTGAATGGGTGTGAGGGCCAGGGTTCACCTCTTGACTCCGGGACATCGTAGCTTTGAAGGCTTAGGAAAGCTGCCTGATCTCTCTGAACTCGAGCTTGCTCATTCGAGTGATGTGGTGGGTAATGCTGGTGTATGGAGATTTTAGGGGGAGCCAAGGGTATGCTGTAAGCTAACTACTCTGCACTATGGCTGATGCTCATGCCTCCTCTGTCCTTAGTATAGGAACTTCAGACAGTGCCTGGCACAGAGGGAGAGCTCAAACACCTGAACGCTTATTGGGACTATCCTGTAATGGAAGTAGCAGGAAGTAGCAGGCATGGAAGCCTACGAACCCCAATCGTTGGTGGTGTTCTTGCCAAACCTGAATAATTATAAGAGCAAACACTTAACTGAGACTCAGTGGACCCTGTGCCCTGTCCTAAGTACTCTATATGTTTTAAACCCGCTAACCCTCACAGCAGCCCTAGAAGTAGGTACTGGTATTTCTGCCCGCTTTACTTGTAAAAGAAGGGGAAGCTGAGACCCCAGGAAAGTAACACAGCCAAGGGCAAGCTAGGAAGGTGAGGATCTGGGGTTTGAACCCAGGCCCGTAGTTTTGGTTGTGTTTAGCCACAGCTTCTGCAGCTGCCCACAGATATGTCAGCACCTACAGAAGAGCACAGTGGAAAGGGACTCCAGTGTCTCGTGGGAGGGTAGATTCTCAGAATACACGTAGAGTGGCAACCGAGCAGAACCAGGTGGGCGTGCCCGGGAGCCCTGCATGGAGGAGGTCACATGGAGTAGGCAGAGAACTGGCATGGCCTGAGAGAGCAGGTGGGAAGGAAGGAAGTCAGTTACCTAGCCAAGATGTCGTCAGAGCCCTTCTAAAGGAGTGGGAAGAAAGCAGCAACCCAATTGATGATATGATTTCATGTCAGACTCTCCTTTTCCTTCTGCTTTCTCAGCTGTAAGATGGCTTTGAAGTTTTTTTCCCATTTGGAGACAGATCTTTGTTCTTTCTCTGACTGAGTGACTTACCTTCTAAAGGATAAATCACATATGTGAGTATCCACACGTTCCCCTGAGCAGCCGAGGGCCAAATGTTGTGTGTTGAGGCGGGTTTCCGAACAGAGAGTTCACTAACCTGTTATCATCATGACATACCAAAGCGACCAGCATTTGGTACCCTTTGCCCCCAAAGCTTGACTGAAGTGTTTAGATTTTTATCCTGTAATTAGAGTGGCTATAATCGGATGTGATGCACTTTCTTCTACTTTCGGTGATTCTTGTTGACCCATTCCATCTCCCACTTTGAGTTTTGGACAATACTTCCCTCCAATTCTCCATTTCCCTTTCTGTCACTAAATTCCTGTAAGAATCTCATCCAATGGCCACAGCTTCTTCTGTTTTTGGGACGGAGTCTTGCTTTGTTGCCCAGGCTAGAGTGCAGTGGCATGACCTTGGCTCACTGTAACTGCCACCTTCCTGGTTCAAGTGACTCTCATGCCTTGGGCTCCCGAATAGCTGGGACTACAGGCGTGTGCCACCATGCCCAGCTAATTTTTGTATTTTTAGTAGAGACGGGGTTTCGCCATGTTGCCCAGGCTGGTCTCAAACTCCTGACCTCAGGTGATCTGCCCACCTTGGCCTCCCAAAGTGCTGGGATTACAGGCGTGAGTCACTGCGCCCGGCCCACAGCTTCTCGAAATCATATGAACATAGGGATTCATTCCTCAGGCTGTCATTAAAGTTGACTGCTCAACAATTCCATCATCCTTTTCCCAGCCATCTGTCTTTTCCCAGATCATTCTAAAATACTGTGATAGTATCAGTTTACAAAGCATCTGAACACCATCTAAGGTGGTAGACTGGGTGATGCTGAAGGGCAGCTAATATTCATTGAACATCTATTATATGCCAAGTCTTCCACTGACAGCTGAATGACCTGTTACATATGCTAACCTCCTTCCATGATTTCACTGGTTGTTGGGAGGATTAAGTGAGGTAACACGTGGAGTGTCTGGCACATTTGAGGTGTTCTGTGAATGACTAAGTAAATAAATGAATGTGACGTGGTTTCTAAACACTTTTCAAGGACGCTGTCCCCTGGATCTGTCTCTCTGTGTTAGTATCCTTCTTTAAGGAAACATGGAGACATAAACGCCATCTGTCAGGTGTGCTCCAGAGGGAGCTTGGCCGGTTCTGCAGGACCGTGCCGTGGTCGAGCACACGTCTGGCCAGGAATATGTCTGCTTATTTTGCAGCTCAGTTTGTCCTCGTGTTCTGGAGGTAGCACACCACGTATCTGTTTTTTTTCATGAGGATTTTGGTCAAGCTCTCCGTCTTCCACTGAGCTCCTGTGAGGCTCATTTCTAGGTTCTCCGACCAGGTCTTCATATTTGAACGTCACCATGAAATATCTTCATGTGGGAGGTGAATGTGACTTTGGAATCATTTGGATCTCGGATTCTAGACTGATTCTGTCATTTGTGACCGTGGATAAGTGACTTCATCTCTCTAAAACTGTCTCCCCATTCAGACCGAAGATGCTCAGCGTAGAGAACTGGTTCCCAGAAAGGGATGGTGGGAAAGCAGCAAGTTGCTCCTGCCTCCTAGGCTGGAGGGGCACCAAGAGGAGGGCCTTTGCAGAGCCTGGAAGCTGGGCCCTTCCTGGTAGGAGGAGGGCCCCATACTCATGGCTTCCTGTCCCCTGTGATGGTCAGGAGGGTTTCTTGCCCTACCATGTGGGGACAGCCAGACACCTAGCACGTGACACAGGACATGTGCACCTGACAGCAGTTCATTGGTCACAGACACTCACAGCTGGGGAAGGAGGATTCCATGCCATGTAGGGCCACATGGGGCTGCACTCAGGAACAGAGAGAGCAGCTGCCCAGGGGCTGGGGGAGGCGGGCTTTGGGGTATGGAGACAGAGGGCTGCCCCTGGCTCCCTGGGGAGGATGTGACCAGCTTATTTCAGTCCCTCCCAGACTGGCAGGGAACTGACACCCACTGCTCAGGATACACAGGGCTGCACCTGCTTTCCACGCCTAGGAAGCCTGCCTGGCTGAAGGACCCTGTGTCTGCAGGAGCAGAGTCAGGAAGGACTTGTGGTGAGGCCGTTTGGGGCCCTCCCAGTTTCTCTGAATGTCAAGGTAGCATGTCATACTGTGCCTGGGTTTTAGGAATTGGAGCTGGGGAGAGACACAGCTACTTCAGAGGGCACCAGCAATGGCCTCTCTGTGTCTCCTTCCTGTCCTCCTTCCTCCCGTGTTGCCTGAGGTTCTTACAGTGCTGTGGTCTTCTTGGTGCTTTTAGATAGTACTTTGTTGAATCTGTAAAATGACTCTGGTGCATTAATTGTTATCCCCGTTTTATACACGAAGAAACCTTGACTCCAAGGAATCATTGGTCTCCATGGCACTTGAGTTAGTCAGTGTCAAAAAGGCACCAAAGTCAAGGCCATGTGACTCTAACATTGAAGAATTTTTAATTAAAGACCACGGTATATGTGTAAGAAAGCAAGGGAAACACCTCTTCCCGGAGGCCTTTCCCAAGGTGCTGTCCTTAATTCTGTAATTTGATTTTTTTTTTTTTTTTTTTTGAAATGGAGTCTCACTCTGTTGCCCAGGCTGGAGTGCAGTGGCGCGATCCTGGCTCATTGCAACGTCTGCCTCCCAGGTTCAAGTGATTCTCCTGCCTCAGCCTCCTGAGTAGCTGGGATTACAGATATCCGCAGCCACACTGGCTAAATTTTGTTATTTTTTGTAGAGATGGGGTTTCAATATGTTGTCCAGGCTAGTCTCGAACTCCTGACTTCAAGTGATTCACCCCGCCTCAGCCTCTCAAAGTGCTGGGATTATAGGTGTGAGCCAAAGTGTCCTGCTTGGGTTTTGATTTTGTATTCTCTTTTTCTGAAGAGGTGTCTCATATTGAATATATACTTTCCCTACTACACTTGGATCTGTTTCTCTTTAAGGTGATGTAATACAGCAAATATTCATTGTGGAGAAATTCAGTTTAACTCTGATTTAGTTTATAAGACAAACAGCATTTATTTGGTCAGTGAGAAGAAGTTGCTCACTAAGGTATCAAGATGGCTTGGCTTGAGCTGGGTGCCTCTGGAGATGAACTGTTCTTCCTCCTCCCTGTGCCTTGTTCATAAACAGGGGTGATTGCCTTGCAGCACTTCCTGGTTCTGGAATGTTCTTGTCACTTTGATCTTATCCATTTTAAAAGCTCTTCGTTTTCCTTTGCTTTTGAGAATGCATCAGAATTTTCTAGGGGATTGGTAAGTCCCATACTGCCTCAGTTACAACATCCTCATCACTGTCATTGTTATTATTATAGAAAAATTGTATGGTGACTTCTTGAGCTGGAAGCTGGAAGAAACCCTTGCTCAGTTCCCTTTGCAGCCTGGGAAGGTGGCCACGTTCACCATCAACATCAAAGTGAAGCTGGATTTCTCCTGCCAGGAGAATCTCCTGCAGGATCTCAGTGATGGTAAGCACTTTCCTAATTTTAATTAGCACGTCAGGGTCCTAGATACAGTGTAGCAACCCCCATCCCTTGATGCCTGCTGTTTGCTGTTTGTAACTCACTTGTCATTCATTAACTCAAGCTGCCTGAGACATCTCCTGGGCACTTTGTTAACAGAGAGTTACTGTATGTGTCTGAAAGTAATAAAAGTACTTTTTATCTAGCTGATTTAATTCTCACTCTTTATTATTTTGTACTCATTTACCAGCAGGTCATTCTAAATTAGTGGAATGTAAGAATTACTGCATTTTTTCAAGTAAAAAATGCTGTGATTCTTTAGACATCTAATTAGCTGTGATGATAAAGTTTTCCTTCAAAGTCTGATGATATCTATAAGGAGGTGGAGTGTGGAAGACATGGAAGTTTACATTTGTTGTAACATTAGGACTGATTAGAGATAAGATTTCATAGATTGGCTGAGTGTGGTGGCTCACACCTATAATCTCAGCACTTTGGGAGACCAGGGTGGGTGGATCACCTGAGGCCAGGAGTTTGAGACTAGCCTGGACAACATGGTGAAACCCTGTCTTTATTAAAAATACAAAAATTAGCTGGGCATGGTGTCGCATGCCTGTAATCCCAGCTACTCAGGAGGCTGAGGGCAGGAGAATCATTTGAACCTGGGAGGCGGAGGTTGCAGTGAGTCGAGATCACGCCACTGCATTCCAGCCTGGGTGACAGAGTGAGACTCCATCTCAAAAAAAAAAAAAAAAAAAAAAGATTTTGTAGATTGATTATGCCAAATTATGAAGCATTCATTTGGAGGCAGTGTGGAGTCTATCCGCCAACTCAGGCTCCCCTAACAAAATACCACAGACAGAACAGCTTAAACCATCAAGATTTATTTCCTCATAGCTCCGGAGACTGGGAGTGTGAGATCAGAGTGTCAGCTGTGGTGATTTTCTGGTGAGGCAGGGCCCTCTTCCCGGCTTGCAGATGGCCACCTTCGTGCGGCGTCACCACGTGGAGGAGAGAGGGAGCTCTGGTGTCCACCCCTTCTAACAAGGGTACTCATCTCATAGAGGGGGCTCCACCCCCATTGCTTCATCTAAACCTCATTACCTCCCAAAGGCCCCACCTCCTAAAGCTGCCCCATTGTGGGTTAGGCCTTCAGTAGATCCTGCTGGGGCAGGGGGAGCGCAGCTCAGTCCCTGGCAGACGCCCTCCATAGAGTTTGCGCTCTGCACCCTCTGCAGTTCAAATAGCCAGCACGAGCTTCTTGTATAGCGCTGGTACTTGGTAACGTGTTCTTTTTATATTATTCACAAAGGTAGAAAAAGAGATTTAGGGTTGGACACATTAGAATATGAAAAAGTCAAGAGGATTTAAAATTATACCAAGACTTAAAAATGTCTGATGAAATGGATTTTGTTTGTTTGTAAACACCTTTATACCACTGAACTGCATTTTTTCTTTTTAATCAGTAGACAGAGGGTTACATAGGTTCTGACTTCTTTTCCCCAAGAAGGGGGTTTGGCAGAATAAATGGTGCCCAGCGCCTGCCCCTGGAATACTTGGGACTGGATATTACACGAGGGGTATGTCTTGGCATGTGGACTCCAGGTAGCAGTGAGGGAATGGTGACCGTGGTTTCTCGCATGGCCTGCTGGGGTCGTCTTATTCCTGAGGAACAGTGGGGAAGGCTTCCAAGGGGAAACCTTGGCTTTTTGTGTTTTGGTTGTTTGAATTTACATGTTCAATGCAGACCTATTTTTCCCTGTTATTATTGTGCTTCTGCCTTTTGTTATAGAGCGGACGGGGGCATTCTCTCTGCCCTTCTGAGGTCAGAGAGAAAAACTGAGCAAAATTGCAATTTGGGACTTGTAGTCTGGGAATACCTTCTTCTATCTTTTAAAATAAAACCAAATCAGACCTCGAATTATGGTCACCGAGTGGTTTGTAAATGTGAGACTGGCCTGACCTCGAATTATGGTCATGAAGTGGTTTGTAAATGTGATTTGCCTGATTACTGGTCAGGGCACATAGTGGTTACTCATGAGATGCCCCTTTATTAACAACAGTGAATAGGAGCTCTGGCTGGTTGTTCACATAGCATGTGACAGAAAGAGACAGCGAATCTCTAAGGTAAGTCTTACAGAGGAAACCAGGTCAAGTTTTATGGAGGAAAAGGTAGGCACGAAGTACCTCCCAGAGCTTGGTCCATGGAGGATGCCTTGTTATGTGCAGTTCAGTCTAGGGAAGCATGAGACCATTGCTGCGCCCTTAAGCGAAGCGGCTTTAAACTCAGTGGCAGAGGCTTATTCGTGGCCTCTGGGAACTGGGAGACGACCCCCTGTAGCTCACAGTCTAACAGTCTCAGAGACATCTAACGGGGGACCACATGTGGACCCAATTTGATTCTCAGGCATGGACTCGCATTAATTACGGTTACTGAAGTTAAATGCCGCTTAAAAAATTCACAGCAACCTGGATAGCTGTTGCACAAGCTGGGATCCTGGATTCAATGTGGGCCATAGACAGCTGGAAGATAATTAATGTTTATTGAGCATTGTCACATGTTGTGTATAAAGACTGGGCTAGCCACTTTTTTTCTGGCATTATTTCTATTTAATCTTTGTAAAAACTCTATAAAGTAAATGTTATAATTCCTATTTTATGAAAGCAGGTGGGAAGAATGTTCTAGCTTAAAGGAGATTGAAGAGATATAACAATCAAATGCTGTGCATGATCCTTAATTGTATCCTGGATTTAAAAAAGACTTTTTTTTGGGACAATTGAGGAAATTGAATACTATAAGATAATACTATTGTATCAATGACAAATATATTGAGTATGAGAATGAAATTGAAATTTTAGCAGAAAATTCTTGTTTTTAGGAAATAAATGCAGAAGCATTTAAGAGTGAAAGATCAGGCTGGGCGCAGTGGCTCACGCCTGTAATCCCAGCACTTTGGGAGGCTGAGGCGGGTGGATCACGAGGTCAGGAGACCATCCTGGCTAGCATGATGATACCCCATCTCTACTAAAAATGCAAAAACAAAAATTAGCTGGGCATGGTGGTGGCTGCCTGTAGTCCCAGCTACTTGGGAGGCTGAGGCAGGAGAATGGCATGAACCTGGGAGGCGGAGCTTGCAGTGAGTCAAAATCACACCACTGCACTCCAGTCTGGGCAACAGAGCGAGACTCTGTTTCAAAAAAAGAGTGAAAAATAATTTGCCTGCACTTACTTTAATAGGGTGAAGGAAAAAAAAAATACAATGTAAATGTGAATCTAGAGAGAAATAAAGTAAAAATGTCAAATTATTAAAAATTAGTGGCTTTAACTATTTACAATACCAAATATGTGGAATCGACCTAAGTGGCCATCAGTAGTGAATTGGATAAAGAAAATGTGGTGCATATACACCCTGGAATACTCTGCAGCTATAAAACAGAATGAAATCATGGCCTTTGCAGCAACATGGATGCATCTGGAAGCCATTATCCTAAACAAATGAATGCAGGAATAGAGAAGCAAATACGGCATATTCTCACATGTAAGTGGGAGGTATGCACTGAGTCCTCATGGACATAAAGGTGGCAACAACAGACACGGGGGACTACTCGAGAAGGCAGGGAGTGAGGGGGATAAGGGGTGAAAAACCAGTTCTTGGGCACCACACTCACTGTCCGGAGGACAGAATCATTCATTTCCCCAAACTCAGCATCACACAGTATACTCTTGTAACAAACACACACACGTACCCCCTAAATCTAAAATAAAAGTTGAAATTATATTAAAAAAGTGGCTTTGGATAAAGAGATACAGATCTTCATTTCTCTTCTTGTAACTTTTCTGTAGGCTTGATGTTTTTCAAAATAAAAAATAACAATAAAAAGATTTTGTGGAGCACCGTTTTGATATATTATTTTGGTTTCTAAATGAATTTTAGAAATTGTTTCTAAATGAAACATCAGAAAGCAAATTATTTCCCTTATCTTCAGATAACTTGGTAGATAGCTATCTTCTTCATATAACTAGCCTAGGGTAAGAGAAGTCAACTTTTCACACACAAAATAGGATATTCTTTTCCTATGATCCTTATAATACTTGAAATCTCTGATTTCTTGGAATTTTATGTTTAAAATTAGAAGTCCTGGAAGATGGTGGCAAACTGTCATAGGTTTTGAATATATGAACTATTCAGTCACATAGACTGAACAACTAGAATAGAAAAACCAGATACCCATAGGCAAAAATATACAGCAAAACCAGATACCAGAGTATCCCCACAGACCCCCAAATATAAGTGGACAAACCACTAATAACGACACGGTTTCACCGTCTGCACAAGAGGAAGCCGGAAACACACACCCAGGAATCCCCAAACAGCCAGGAGATACTCATTGGACAGCTCAGTGGGCCAAGTTGAGAACAGCAGTTGATATGTGGAGGAGTTTTTATGTTCCTCACCTGTGGAGAAGCTGCTAGGAACAGAGGTGAGATAGCAGAACCAAGGAAAGAGAAGGTCTGGCTGAAACTGGGGGAGGAGAACAGAGTTAAGTGGTCTAGAAAGTGATTTCTTATATTATTGAGTACCAACTAAAAACACAGAAAACAGTGTGTAGATTTACTAGAATTAGAAGAGCTGTCCTGAATCTCCTAAACATTCATGAAAACTAATTTCATGTAAAGATGGTCAACAGAAAAGGATTATGACCAAACTCTATGTAAAGTGATGCTAGTGAAAACATAAACAGTGAGATAACATACAAGAACGTGCTCAAAAGCTGATAAAAATTACAAAAACCCATAAGGAGCTAAAAGACATGAAGAAAAAGTACAAAAGAATAACATAAACCTGAATGAGAAAAACTCAGAAATGAGATGGATATAACTCAGGAAAGAATTAGAAGAATTTTTTTTTTTTTCCCAGCAGTGTGGTTTCTAGTGAGTTACATATACCTGCCAGATACATTAAGGGAAGCAGAAGATGAAAAGAGAGGAGAAAAAAAAATTGAAAGAAAGATGATTAAAGAGAAAGTGACACACTTAGAAGCTAGGCAAAGAAGATCTAACGTACGTGCATGCATGCATACATACATACATCCATACATCTGCTATGAGACACCAGAGAAGGAAACTGAAACAATGGAACCACAACATGTTAAAAACCATAATTCACAGAAAACTTTCTGTAAAAAAAAAAAAAAAAAAAGAAACAAAAACAACCCTTGAAACTATTGCATGAATGTGTACACTGTATACATGAAAATCTTGACCTAGAATGACCGAGAAATATTCTAGTTATATTACTGGACTTAAAGAAAGTCTTCTGGGCTTTCAGACTCAAATAGCAAGTGATTTATGAAATAAAGAAAATCAGATTATCATTGGACTTTTTGACAGCAGCAGTATTCCAGAAGTCAATAGAATAGCATCTATCTAGACTATGTCTAGATACTCATGTAATGAAAATTTGAGCCAGAGATTTGTAGGCACAGCCACACTAACTTTTAGGTATACAGGGCTTTGACAAATTGTTGTCAACATGCAAGACTGGAAGGATTAAATTCTCATGATTTCTTGAGGATTCTACTAGGGAAGGACAGCCAAAATAACTAGAGAGACGTTGTTATAAGGACTTGCGGTGAGCATTAAACATGTAGTTGCTTGTATAGCTAAGACCAAATAAGCATTCAAAGGGAGAAGATAGTATGTCATGGTAATCTGCTCTTACAGTATCCATCACAATAATTTAAAAGATAGGGGGAGCACAGGAAATCATATGCAAAAGTAATTTTTTTTTTTTGAGACAAAGTCTGGCTTTATCGCCCAGGCTAGAGTGCAGTGGCACGATCTCAGCTTACTGCGATCTCCTCCTCCTGGGTTCAAGTGATTCTCCTGCCTCAGCCTCTGGAGTAGCTGGGACTACATGCATACACCACCACACCTGGGTAACTTTTGTATTTTTAGGAGAGACGGGGTTTCACCATGTTCGCCAGGCTGGTCTCAAACTCCTGACCTCAGGTGATCTGCCCGCCTTGGCCGCCCAAAGTGCTGGGATTACAGGTGTGAGCCACTATGACTGGCCCCAAAGGTAATTTTTTTTTTTTTTTTTTTTTTTTTGAGACGGAGTCTCGCTCTGTCGCCCAGGCTGGAGTGCAGTGGCGCAATCTCGGCTCACTGCAAGCTCCGCCTCCCGGGTTCACGCCATTCTCCTGCCTCAGCCTCCCGAGTAGCTGGGACTACAGGCGCCCGCCACTGCGCCCGGCTAATTTTTTTCTATTTTTTAGTAGAGACGGGGTTTCACCATGGTCTCGATCTCCTGACCTTGTGATCCGCCCGCCTCGGCCTCCCAAAGTGCTGGGATTACAGGCGTGAGCCACCGCGCCCGGCCCCCAAAGGTAATTTTTAAACTGTTCTCCATAATTGTTTTGGTAGAAATAGTGTTAGTGCTATTTTTCTGAAACTATGTATCAGTGTGGAGTAAATGATTAATTCTGTGATAATCTCATTCTATCCTCTGAATCTAGTTTTGAACTAGGATTCTCATATGGAAGACAGGAAGTAACTGATGTCAGATTATGAGGTTAAGTAAAAACCTTGTAGTCTAGAATTTGAATAAAAAATATCAGTAAGGAATCATGAACTATTTGAAAATCTGTCGATCTCCCAGCCTCGTACACTGTCCGAGTCTAGAAACGGACCCGTCCAGCAGCAGTGAGTGTTCCTAATGCCCACCTCCTGGTCTTCAAACACACTTTCTCACTCAGAGAAACCAGCGCTTCTCAGAGAAGTAGCCAGTTCTAGATGTGGAGCAGGAAACAGAGCAGGAAGGTGATCTCGGATCATCTTGTCAAACTTGCAGCAAAGGGGCGATTAGAGAGCATTGAGGTTGTGCCGAAGGGCTCCGCCTGAGAGGTGACCCCTGGCAATTTGAGCATCAGTAAGGATGCGAACTGTGTTCCAGTCCATGAGTTCTCAATGCTGCTTGAGAGAATTGTTCACCCTTGGAAAATGATGGGGGAGCGATTTGTCATTTTGAAAATGGTAAGCAATGAGTATTTATTCTGCCTTTTCATACAGACCGTGCGATTGGACGATCTAATAACAGTTGATGAAGGGAGTCTCTCTTTATAGAAGTATTTGAGCTAACAATTGAGAAAAGGATGATAGAATTCGAATATCATCATTTTGCCATCCCTAATAGATTAATGGGTCGAGACAGTAAGCATCCACATAACAAAAGAAGAGACAGCCACACATTATGTTCCTCCTGCTGCAAGAACACAGCACCTTCTGTGAATCAGCAGTGGTCCAGAATCACACCTGAGGCTGATCAGCGCTCTGGCTCTAACTACTAATTTACAGGACTTCAGAGGGCAGAAAAGCTTGTTAAACTACACTGTGGGGACGCAGTTGGCCGTCCAGACTCCAGGAAACCCCGCAGTCCATGAATTGGTTCCCTCAACAAGTAAATTATCAGGGGGGAAAAGGGATGAAGGTCTGGAGATGGATGATGGTGGTGATTGTACAACAGTGTGAATGTGCTTCATGCTGCTGACCCCACATAATTTACAAATGGTTAAAATGGCAAACTTTAAATTATGTGAATTTTACAGACACACACCACAAAAAAGAGATGAAAAGGCTGTCTGTAGTTAGAGAGTTAAATGAGACATTTAAAAATAGGCACAGCTAAACTGTAGTTTCATCACGGTGTGCTTAGGTGGTAAAATGGCAAAGAGAAGCAAGGAAGTGACTAGCACAAAGTCTGGGTGGTGGGCCCTGTGGGTGAGTGAGGACATCAGCATTGGGATGGGCAAATCGAGGGCTTCTAGGGGGCTGGTAAAATTCTGCTTCTGGACCTGTGTGGTGTTTTCTAGGGTGTTTGCTTCATAATAATTCATTAAGCGATACATTTATTTTTGGCAGTTTTGTCAATCAGTGTTATATTTCATAATAAAGTGTTTTTTAAAAGAATAAAGGAGGTTGGGCGCAGTGGCTCATGCCTGTAATCCCAGCACTTTGGGAGGCCGAGGTGGGTGGATCATGAGGTCAGGAGATCGAGACCATCCTGGCCAACATGGTGAAACCCCATCTCTACTAAAAATACAAAAATTAGCTTAGTGTGGTGGCGTGTACCTTAATCCCAGGTACTGGGACGGCTGAGGCAGGAGAATCACTTGAACCCGGAAAGCAGAGATTGCAGTGAGCTGAGATCACGCCACAGCACTCCAGCCTGGTGACAGAGCAAAACTCTGTCTCAAAAAAAAAAAAAAAAAAAAAAAAAAAAAAAAAAAGAATTGGAGACACCTTAGTAATAATACTTTTGCATAATAGCTTTTTCATCTGATGAGATTGAAAAATTATTTTATCCAAGAAGGTTTTCATGAAGGAATTATCCGGAAGATCGAGCCAGGCTGCTGCGTGTGCCCTCTTTGTCTGAGGGACGTGTTTGAGCACAGGGAGCTGTTGGGAAGATTGATAAATTAGTGTTTTGATGTTATTGGGATTGATGCCTCAGATGAAAACTGCCTTCGGGGTTGCTGTTTCTTGACAGTGGGATGAAAGCATTACCTGCTTTGGTTTCCTTTTCAATTAATTAATTATTTAATTTGGTTTTCTTTCTCTGTGTACTTTTTGGCTTTTGGTTTTGTAAGAGAAATGTCAGCTTTCCCTGCTGACAGTTTCTGTTAGACATGATAATTAAATGTGGCATTTCAGTTTCAGTATGGGAAATAGTGATCCCTAGTACCACAGAATGAGACGAGACGGTAGATGTCAGCTAATCAATCTGGTTTACAACAGGAACCTGAGTCCCAGGAAGGTGGAATGATTTGTCCAAGGCCTCACACAGCAGCACCAGGGGCCCTGCCTGCTGCAGAGCTTGTCCTGCTGTTATCCACTCCTTCCTTCCCTTTGGGCAGAGGTCCCCAACCTTTTTGGCACCAAGGACCAATTTTTTAGCAGACCAGGGTGGCGAGGGGATGGTTTTGGGATGAAACTCTTCCACCTCAGATCACCAGGCATTAGATTCTCTTAAGGAGCGTGCAACCTAGATCCTTGGCGCGCACAGTTCACAATAGAGTTTGCACTCCTGTGAGAGCCTGAGGCCGCTGCTGAGCAGACAGGAGGTGGAGCTCAGGCTGTAATGCTCGCTAGGCTGCCGCGCACCTCCTGCTGTGCGGCTCATTTCCTAACAGGCCACAGACTGGTACTGGGGGTTGTGGGCCCCTGCCTTAGGGAACAAACAGAACAGTATTTCTAGGTCCATCTTTGTGGTACCTATAACTTCTGGTTTGCGGGGAAGTGAATGTCACAATTCTGTTGGACAAATGGAGACTTGATTTTTTGAAAAATGGGGATATGATAGCAGTTCATGTAAGGAATCTTTCAGTCCTTGTCAGAGAGGAGGGTAATAGAGAGTGGGCAGCAAACCTGGTCCTGTAAGTCATCTGCTGCTTTTGTATCTTGAGAAGGGATAGGTTGACTTTGGTGAGTAGAGTTCATTTTATCTCATGATTTGAACACCATGGGGAAAATATGCATATCTGTATCACACGGCTCTCCCACTAAACATTCATTCATCACAACACAGGGGCAAGTGTGCGCCTAGTTTTGGCTGTTGTCAACGTGCCACTTTTTTAAGGCTTTCCCCCACTCTTGTGTCTCTTCCTCTCAGCAGATGGTCTCTTTTCAAAGATCTACTAGAGGCCATCAGGCAGAAACCTTCTCTGCTGCCTCCTTTTCCTCTGGGATACACTTGTTTTCCCATCTGTTTCGTTCTGGAGGAAGGTGGGGTCCTCCTCTCATCAGAGGTGAATCGTCTGACTTGTGTTCCGGATCAGGTATCCTTTCTCTTTGGTCTTTTGAACTTGCCCTTGTTTTTCTAGGTCACGGTCCAAGGACCACCTGCATCAAAGTGTCTCTGCTAAAACGCAGATTCCTCGGCCCACCCAGCTCTTCGACATCCCTTTCCGTGGGCGCTGGGGTGCGATCTGTGTTTCTGACCCGTTCTCTGGGGAATGCTGTGTACCAAACTTTGAGCAGTTTTGTACCAGGCCCTCAGCCGATATGCCCAAATCCTCTTCTCAACCGTGGCTTTCTCTCTGGCTCCTCCTTACTCTTTCCCCTTCACTTTTTCATCCTTCTTGTACTTTTCTGCCTGTTGAAATCAGGCTTTTAACCTCCCTCCCCCTCTGCGGTTGCCACTTACTCATCCTCGTGAGACGCCAGTGACTGGCCAGTCCTCCGGTAGGTGGGGAGCTTCTCTCCCCTGGCCCTTGCCGTGCCACACTGACTGTTCCCGACTTCCCTTCACTGCTGCATCCCCAGCTACGGATGTTCCTAACAGTTTTGTCCTTGATACTTATCTTACGCCATATTTTTCCTAAATGATTTCACAGGCTCTAACATGATGGTAATGACTCTGAAACGTCTATTTCTGGTCCTGAATTCCATGTCAATGTTTTTAGCTGGCTTTCTGACTTTTTCACCTGGCAGCCCCGAAAGCACCTCCAGTTCAGCTTGTCCAAACTCTGATGGATTGTCATTCTCTCCAGACCGGCTCACCTTTCTGGGTTTCCTTTGGTGGCAAAAGCCATCATCATCTGCCGGGAAGTGCCGGTGAGAGGCCTGGGGCTGTTCAGATGGTTCTCTCACGGTTAGAGGTCTATCCGTTCTTCCCCAAGGCTCATCTGTTTTTTCTCTTAAACATCCCTCCATCCTCTGTCCCTCTTTGCCTTGGTACGCACACGAAACACCTTTTATCTGAGCCATCACAGGAGCCTAGTAACTCTTCTCCCCATCACTAGCCTGTCCCTCTTGAATCCATCTTCTGGTATGTCTTAGAGTTTTCTCAAAAACAAATGTGCTCCTCACTTTGGTGTCTAAGTCTCTATGTAATCTGCTCCCAATCTCTCTCTCTCTGTCTCTCTGCCTCTTCGTGTTACTGGGCCCTTGCATGCCCCACCCTGGCTCTTCCCTTCATCTGGGCTCTTCCCTCCACCTGGAATGTCCGTCTCTCTTTTTCTGCCAACCCACATCAGCCCCTCCCTCCTGCAAGCCCTTGAGTGTCCCCTCCCTCCATGTCCTGTGGCGGCAGAGCTTGGGCTCATTCTTCCCGGAGTCTCCCATGCAGCTGGCCTGTGCTCTCTTCTTTCCCAGGATGCAGCGGGGCCTGGTCAGAGCAGATTTTTGGCATACGTTTAGCAAGTGAGGGACGGAAGGCACACTGCGAAGGCTGCCGAGTGTTCCTCACCCTGAGTTCAGAGACGGGAGAGCTGTCTGGCTGTGACGATCTGGTGTTGCTTTCTGAACTCTGAATGAAGGGTCTTTTAAAATCTTTTTAATTTTAATTCAATTTAATTTTATTTTTTTGAGATGGAGTCTTGCTCTGTTGCCAGGCTGGACTGCAGTAGCGCAATCTCAGCTCGCTGCAACCTCTGCCTCCCAGGTTTAAGCGATTCTCCTGCCTCAGCCTCCCTTGTAGCTGGGACTATAGGCGTGCACCACCACACCCAGCTAAGTTTTGTATTTTTAGTAGAGACAGGGGTTCACCATGTTGGCCAGGATAGTCTCAATCCCTTGACCTCATGATCCACCTGCCTTGGCCTCCCAAAGTGCTGGGATTACAGGCATGCACCACCACGCCCGGCCCAATTTTTGTTTTTGAGATGGAGTGCAGTGGTGTGATCTCTGCTCACTGCAACCTCCATCTCCTGGGTTCAAGCGATTCTCCTCCCGAGTAGCTGGGATGACAGGGACACACCACCACGCCTGGCTAATTTTTGTGTTTTTAGTAGGGACAGGGTTTCATCATGTTGGACAGGCTGGTCTCAAACTCCTGACCTCAGGTGCTCCACCTGCCTCGGCCTCCCAAAGTGCTGGAATTACAGATGTGAGCCACCACGCCTGACCTGAATGAAGGGTCTTTGAACAGATCCTGACTGAAGATGAGCTGGATACCACCAGCAGGGATGCAGGTGACAGGGTGGCCCTGAATAAAGGCTGGTCTGGACAGCTTAGAGGACCCAGGAGCAGGAGGGGATCCTTGTGGGAATGGCAGGCTCAGGTAGGCTGTGGAAGGCCTGAAGTTCCAGAAGTAATTTGGACTTCATTGAAAGATACTGGAGAGCTGCTGACAGCTTTTTAAAAGAAGGCTGGTATGATGGGAAACTCTGCTTTAAGAAGGCGAGGGGGGCTGGGTGCGGTGGCTCACACCTGTAATCCCAGTGATTTGTGAGTCAGAGGTGGGAGGATCACTTGAGCCCGGGAGTTTGAGACCAGTCAGCGCAGCAAGACCCCATCGCTACAAAAAAATAAGCAAAATGAGCTGGGCTTGGGAGGCTGAGGCGGGAGGATTGTTTGAGCCCAGGAGTTCCAGGCTGTCGTGAGCTGTGTTGGTGCCATTGCACTCCAGCCTGGGCGACAGAGTGAGACACTGACTCAAAAAATAAAGTAAAAGAAGGTAAGCGGGCTAGATTTGGGAGTGTCATCTGAGATTCACCTGGGTATGGCAGGCGGTAAGTGTAACCACCTGAAGTTGAGGCAGGACGGTCTTAACCAGGAGTGTGCCAGGTGTCCTGGAGAGCAAGAGGCGATGTGGACATGCAGTGGTAGGGGAGATCCCATAGCCTGGGGGATCAGAATTCTCCCCAGTCCTCCCCCCAGCGCCCCTGTGCACTGTCACCGTTGGACGCTGCAGCACACAATTCAGTAGCAGGTCAAGTAGTTTCGTGAGCTCCCATTAGAATCTCTTCTGTCCGGCTAGAAAAATGCAGTTCTTTTTGCCTGAAATGCCTCATGTTTATCAGGCGAAAGACAAACTGCCTGTGGGAAGTTGGAATCAGTTCAGTTCTTTGTCCAGAATTGGAGACTAGGGTGAAAAAAAAACATGTCTATTTGGCACTTCATTATATTTTGCTTCTTCACAATTTTATGATAACGGATGCTTCCCCTTATCATTGTGGTCAGGAATGAATTTTATTCGAGAGCCATCGCTCTTGAACGCATTGTATTCACTTCCATAACTTGCCCCTTCCCCCCTTATTGTACTCTGAAATTGGGACAGTTATTCAGTGTCTTTGTCCTCATCTGCTACTGCTCTTGAAAACAAATACTAATTTTTGGAATTCGTAGTCTTATTTTTTAAGAACAGTGACTCATCCTGAATTGCCCAGAATTCAAAGACAAAGGTGACTGGAATCTCAATACCATAATATTTCTTTTTTTCTTTGCAATTTCTATTTGCCTGAGTTTTTCCCACAAACATGTGTTACTAAGAAGAAGGCCAGGGATTTCATGGAAACTTGGGTTCTTTCCTGAGACCAGAGAGCCCAGGGGCCGGGGAGAGCAGAGGACCTGGCGGCGTGCGCATGCGTTGGTGTCGCTGTCCAGGCGCCTCCCACGCATCCCCTCCAGGTCAGTGAGGTGGATGCGGCCTCCATGCCAGTGAGTCCCGAGCAGCGGGAAGCACACCTGCACTTCGTGCTTCTCACTCCACCACCCTCATCTCGCGGGCAGGGCCGGAGTCTTGTTTTTTTGTTCCTAGCCCCTGGTGAGTGCATCCTCCTCCAATACTCTTGCTTTTCTTACTGCCTCAGGAGCAGCTCTCTGTCCCATTCAGTTGGAGATTCTTCTTTTTCCTCTTTACCGGGAAACACTGGAACTCCCGAGGGCCCCATCCGAGGCCCTCTTACACTTTGTTCCTGGGCTCCGTCTCTCAAGAGGGCCTCGTGTGCTCACGTGGCTCAGCGGCCCTCCACCCCCAGCTGCCTGCCTGCCTGTGGGCTCCTGATTTGAGGGGGTTGAGGGAAGCGCGTCTGGGTGGAGGCTGGCGTGGGGCTTCCCTCTGTGCCCTCACACTGCTGCCGTCTTCATTGTTCTTCCCTCTGCTTTGACTCCGTGAAACAGAAAGGGAGGCTGACCTGGTGCCCTCAAGCCAGCTCCAAGGAGCAGCTTTCTCCGGGGCCTGCTCCCTCTTCCCGGTGAGCTCCTGGTGGGAAGCCCCTTGGTCTGCAGCTCCCGGGCCCCTCCACTCTTGCCAGCCCACCCTAGCCTTGGGCGGTTCCTGAAGGTTCCAGCTGAAGCTTTTTGTTGCCTTGCCTGGTGTTTGCTGGAGCCCTGGCAGCACAGGGGTCGCGCTTCCCCTGCGGGGGCCTCGCTCTGCATTCCAGGCTGGCTGTTTCCCGTGGCCCCAGCTCTCTGATCAGGCAGGGAAAGTTAATTTTCAGTTTATCCAACTCTTTTTCCTTGTCACAAGAGGGGAGCATTGTTGTTCCCAGCTCTCTACATCTTCGAGCTGAAATCAATTCTCATCTTACGGTTTAATTCAGATCTGCAATTATTTTCGGGTTACATTGGCCATTTGTCATATTATGCGCTGCTTTTGTCTTGTGTTCGGTGGGTTATCCGCCTTTGTTCTGAAGGAAAAAGGTTAATGACGCTTTGGACAGCCTGCCCATCGTTATATTTAGCCTGTGCCATCTCCCTGCCGTCTGACTCACAGGCACTAATTTCACAGCGTGGCGGTGCAGCCTAGGGAAAGGTCAGCCTGCTCCTGCTTCCCTGGAGCTCTCAGGAGCACTTTTCTGGTGCTGGGGCTCCTCCGGACCCTGAAAGTTTTTCAGCACCCCTAAGCTGAATATGCTGCCGACATCTTGTCTAATAACCTGTAAGTGCACTTCTCCCTAGCCACTGTTAGCCTGTAGGTGGGGAGGTTGACTCACTTCTTTGATTTAAATTTGGGTTGGAAAATAACTTCCTAAACCAGCAGGATAGAATGAAAATCCAGGTGTTTGTCATTCGTCAGCAACAGGTGATCCCCATTGCAGGCAGCCGGAGCCGACGTCTCCCGGACCACTGAGCTGGCTGTTTTCATTAGTGCCCTTTACGCCCAGGCTGGCAGTGACTCACCGTGAGACAAGTCAGCTAGGTGTTCAGGACAGGGATTTCAGAGTATTTTCGTCCCAAGAGGAAAGGGAGGATTTCTACGGATCACTGCCAGTTGGTTTACTGTTAGCTCATCGTGTTGATCACACCAAGTATTGCCAATTTGGTTTTCTAAGTATTTTCACGCCTTCTCCCTGTGTCCGCGTCACTGCTCTGATTCAGGCCCTTGTCATTTCTCATCTTTGCCATTTTAGTAGTCTTTGGATTGGGCTCCCGGCTGCTAATTTTGTCCCCTTTTCCACTATCTTCCACATTGTCACTGCAGTCATGTTTCTAAGGCAGAATCTGACTCTGCCCCTCTTCTGTGGGGTGACTTCTGGTGGTGTCCCGTCACCCTCGGGACGGTCTCTCCCGGGGCCTGCACGGTGTGCCCTTGCTGCTGCCTTGCCGTCCCCCTCCTCCCTCCTGTGGTTTATATTCCAGGAACACTGAATTACTTGCATTTCTCTGATTTGCCATGCCCTCATATTTACTGCAAGAATAAACCAGTGGCTCTCCAGCTTTTCTGCACTCTGGAATCACCTGGGGATCTTAAAAAAACATGTCTGACTCCTAGTCCTAAATTTGGAGATTTAACTGGACTTACAGTTTTTCAAAGTACCCCAGATGATTCTAATGTGCAGCAAAGTTTGGGAACCATTGGTATAGACTGTCTTCTGCTTGTTTTCTTGAAAAACTTACTCATTCTCTGAATCTCAAGGCAGTTGTTCCAAATTCTGGGCTTCTCCAGGCAGACCTAGTTGCTGCTTATTCTCTGTTCCCCGTGATGATGAGTTTTGAGGTCTGATGGGGCAAGTCTCCTGACTAGATGATTGTTCAGGAGCTTTTTGGATGCTCTGTGTCTGATGATCTTCCACATCAATTTTATTTCATTTATTTTGTATATTTTTTTGGGATGAAGTCTCACTGTGTCACCCAGGCCAGTGCAGTGGTGTGATCTCGGCTCACTGCATCCTCCACCTCCCAGGCTCAAGTGATTCTCCTGCCTCAGCGTCCTGAGTAGCTGGGACTACAGGCATGTGCCACCACACCCAGCTAATTTTTTTTATTTTTAATAGAGGCGGGGTTTCACCATGTTAGCCAGACTGGTCTCAAACTCCTGACCTCAGGTGATCTGCCCGCCCTGGCCTGCCAAAGTGCTGGAATTACAGCGTGAGCCACCGCACCCAGCCCACATCAATTTTAGAATCAATGTGTCAAGTTCCTGAAAGCAGTATGTTAGAATATTGACTGGGACTGCATCAAATCTATAGATTAATTTGGAGGAGAAGTGACATGTTTATGGTGGTTAGTCTTCCTATCTATGAATATTGTATGTCTCTTCATTTATTTGTCATTTTAAATGTCTTTCAAAAATATTGCCTCATATTCTCTATAAAGGTCCCACAGATTTTACTACATTTATTCCCTGATATTTTTTAAGTGGTATTTGAAGTCTTTTTTTATGGAAGTATAACTTACATACAGTAATGAACACAAAGGTTAAGTTTATAGCTTGATGAATTTTTATTTTTATGTTCATATTAATCTGTGTAAACACCCAGATCATGATACAAATAATTTCCAGCACCCTCCAGTTCTCTCGAGTCCTCCAGTCGATAACTCCCCACAAAGATAACTGTAAATTACGACTTCTAACATAGATTAGTTTTGTTTTTACTTAAGTTCCATGTAGAAGAAGTAAGTGACCGCTGTGGCTCATGCCTGCAATCCCAGCACTTTGGGAGGCTGAGGCGGGTGGGTCACTTGAAGCCAGGAGTTCGAGACCAGCCTGGCCAACATGGTGAAACCCCATCTCTGCTAAAAATATAAAAATTAGCCAGGCCTGGTGGCACATGCCTGTAATCCCAGCTACTTGGGTGGCTGAGGCAGAACTTCTTGAACCTGGGAGGCGGAGGTTGCAGTGAGTCATGATCACACCACAGCACTCCAGCCTGGGTGACAAAGTGAGACTCTGTCTCAAAAAAAAAAAAAAAAAGTACATTCTTTTGTTTTCTTTTTTCCTTTGGCCTAAAGTGACACAATTGTATGCTCTTAATTTCTCCATGTTAGAAGTCTGTATCTTGTTTTTTTCCTTCTTTCTGCACTTGATTTCTGAGATGCGTATATATTGTGTTTTGCATTTGTTCTTTTCTATGGCTGGACGGTATTGCCTGAAAATGCCACAGTTTATTCATTATACTTGTGATGAACATGTGGGCGGTTTTTACATTTGGGCTGTTATGAATGATGCTGCTATAGACATTCTTGTGCACGTATTTGGTGGACATAAGCTCATGTTTATGTTGGCTTTCATGGATCCATAACCAAACAGATTTTCAAAATGGTCCTTGGGATTTCCTTACATTCCAGTGCTACGTATGAACTCTCTCTTGCTCCAGATCTTCACCACGTATTGGTGTTGTCAGTGTTTTAAATTACAGCTGTTCTGGTTTACATGTGGTGTTGTCTCACTGTGGTATTAACTTGCTTTTCCCAAGTAGCCAGTAATGTTGCAAGTCTGTCATATACTTATTTATTATTTGGATATATACTTTTGTGAAGTGTCTATTAAAATATTTTCTTCATTTTTTTATTGGGTTATTTACCTTCCAACTGATTTACAGGAGTACTCAACATATTTTGGATATTAGTCCATTGTCAGCTATGAGTGTTGCACACATCTTAGAATCTGTGGCCAGGCTTTTTACTTTCCTGATGCTGCCTTTTGATGAAGAGAATTTACCAATTTTCTTAATTAAATTTCTTAACTAAAAATTGTAACTTTTCAGCCGGGCACGGTGGCTCACGCCTGTAATCCCAGCACTTTGGGAGGCCGAGGCAGGTGGATCACCTGAGGTCAGGAGTTAGAGACCAGCCTGACCAACATGGCGAAACCCTGTCTCTACTAAAAATACAAAAAATTAACTGCGCATGGTGGCAGGTGCTTGTAATCCCAGCCTACTCGGGAGGCTGAGGCAGAAGAATTGCTTGAACCAGGGAGGTAGAGGTTGCAGTGAGCCTAGATTGTGCCACTGCACTCCCTCCTGGGCAATAAGAGTGAAACTCCATCTCAAAAAAATATATATGTATTGTAATTTTTCTTAGGTTTCTTAATTTTATTATAATTATTTTCCTCTTGGTTAGTCCTAATTTTTGTTTAGGAAATCTTTACTTACATCAAGGTCATGGAAATATGTTTTCTTCTAGAAAATGTATTGTTTCAGTTTTTGCATTTAGGCCTATGAACCATCTTGAATTAACTTGTGTGTGTAGTATTGTGTGGCACATATAAAGTACTCACAAGTATTTGTTGAATAGGGAGCAGAAATTATAGAAGATTTTGAATTATGTCATACAGTTTTAAATTATGGAAGTAACTAATTCTTAATGTTCTCTCTAATCAGGTAACAGGACTTACACAATTTTCTTCTTTCTGGGTTTTTATACTTTAGCAAAGAAAGCAGTCATAGTTCTTTTTTTTCCTCCATCTTCGTCACAAATATTTGTTGCGTATCTGTTTTATTGCATGCACTCTGCTACTCTTGGGAGTGTCTGGAGTAAAATAAGACACAGTCTCTGCCCTCTAGGAGCTTAGCATCCAGGGTGGCACCATCCACAGGACTCTATGTACTGGTGGGAATGACCTGTGCAGTACTGTCCACCATTGCAGCCACCAGCCACATGTGGCCTTGGCCACTTGAGACATGGACGTTGCATCTAAAGCAGAGGTCCCCAGCTTTTTTGGCACCAGGGATGGGTTTCATGGAAAACAGTGGTTTCAAGATAAAGTTGTTCCGCCTCAGATCATCAGGCGTTAGATTCTTGTAAAGAGCACGCAACCTAGATGCCTTGCGTGTGCATTTCACAGTAGGGTTTGTGATCCTATGAGAATCTAATGCTTCCCCTGATCTGGCAGGAGGCGGAGCTCAGGTGTGCTCACTTGCCCTCCACTCACCTCCTGCTGCGTGGCCCATTTCCTAACAGGCCACGGACCGGGGGTGGGGGACCCCTGATCTCAATGACTCATTATTAATTTTATTTAATTTTAATTACTTTAAATTTAAGTACCCACAGTTCTCTAGTGGCTACTGTATTAGCATAAGTCTAGTGAGAGGGATAAGCAATTTCACAAATAAATGAAAAATTGTAACTGCTAAATGCCAGCTACAGAATATATGATGCCGAGAGTATATAATCAGGGTTTGACTTAATTTAAAGGGCTGGGAAGGCTTTTCTTTGGGAATAATTACTGAGGTAAGATTTACAGAAGGGTCAGCACTCAAATAGGTGAAAAGGGTAGGGTGGGAAAATGTTGTTTTATGTGTGTGTAAAAATGCTGTGGCAGAAAAGAGCGAAGTCAATTCCAGGGACTTAACGTGTGTGTGCGTGTGGTGGGGGAGAGACCATGTTTGTGTGTGTGTGTGTGTGTGTGTGTGTGTGTGTGTGTGTGTGTATGTGGTGGGGGAAAGAGTGTATGTTTACCTGTGTGTGTGTGTGTGTGTGTGTGTGTGTGTGTGTACGTGGTGGGGGAGAGAGAGGGGTCTGTACTAAAAATACAAAAAAAAATTAGCTGGGTGTGGTGGTGCCGCACATGTAATCCCAGCTACTTGGGGGGCTGAGGCAGGAGAATTTCTTGAACCCGGGAGGCAGAGGTTGCAGTGAGCTGCAATCACACCACTGTAATCCACACTGGCTGAGAGAGCAAGACTCCATCTCAAGAAAAAAAAAAAAAAAGCAGTGATTTACTAGCAGTTTTTAAAACTAATCTTTGGTTTTGAAAGCCCGGCAACAAACTGCTAACTGCTTTTCTCTCTTTTTGCTGGCCATTTACTTATTCATTCATGAAGTCATTAATTCACAAACTCATTCATTCCTGTCATTATTAGGCGCTTTTCAGTGCAGGCATGCAGTTCTTGGCTGCCACATGACACAACTTCAGGGAGTGCCTGTGCATCTGTCCCTGAAAATGATGGCCTTGGAGGGGTGTCCTGGGCTTCCCATGTGCCGGGCAGCACCTGAGGCTGCGAGGCATTTCTCATCACACAGGAACTAGGAAATGACATTAGCTCATTCGTTCGCCCAGCAAATATTTTTCTCCATTGCTACTCTGTGCTAGGCACTGTGACAAACTATTTGGATACAGACTTTAAATGCAGGTTTCCTGCCCCCAACACTCTATGGTCTAGTAAAGATGTCAGTGCAGGTCCCTGTTGTAAGTGCCCAGATCCAAGTCTGATTTCCTGTCTCAGTCAGAGGGGTCCTAAGACCCCCAGCCACAGTTTCCACTTCTCTTGACGATTTCCGCGGAAGAGGGCATGTCCTCCAGGACCGATTGCCAGTGCTCACAAATGCCTTACTTACCTGTGGCTGAGTCCTCACCTGCTTCAGTTTCATCCACTTTCTTTTCTTTCTTTCTTTTTTTTTTTTTTGAGACAGAGTCTCGCTTTGTCACCCAGGCTGGAGTGCAGTGGCACGATCTTGGCTCACTGCAGGCTCCGCCTCCCGGGTTCATGCTATTCTCCTGCCTCAGCCTCCCGAGTAGCTGTGACTACAGGCACCCGCCACCTCGCCCGGCTAATTTTTTGTATTTTTGGTAGAGATGGGGTTTCACCGTGTTAGCCAGGATGGTCTCTATCTCCTGACCTTGTGATCCGCCCACCTTGGCCTCCCAAAGTTCTGGGATTACAGGCATGAGCCACCACGCCTGGCCTCTTTTGTTTTTTTTTGAGATGGAGTTGTGCTCTTGTTGCCCAGGCTGGGGTGCAGTGGCATGACCTTGGCTCACTGCAACCTCCACCTCCCAGGTTCAAGCAATTCTTCTGCCTCAGCCTCCTGAGTAGCTGGGATTACAGGCGTGTGCCACCATGCCTGGCTACTTTTGTATTTTATTTTATTTTATTTTTTTGAGACGGAGTCTCACTGTGTTGCCCAGGCTGGAGTGCAGTGGCATGATCTCGGCTCACTGCAAGCTCCGCCTCCTGGGTTCACCCCATTCTTCTGCCTCAGCCTCCTGAGTAGCTGGGACTACATGCGCCCGCCACCACCCCCAGCTGAATTTTTTTTTGTATTTTAGGTAGAGATGGGATTTCACCATGTTGGTCAGGCAGGTCTTGAATTTCTGACCTCAGGTGACCCACCTACCTTGGCCTCCCAAAGTGCTGGGATTATAGGCATGAGCCACCGCGCCTGGCCCCACTTCTTTTTTTCTTAACCATCTTTAGAAGGAAAGAAAATGCAGTAATATCCTTATGCTAACATGACTGTTCAGTGCTTTAAAAGTGCTTTGTAGCTGGTTTTCTGTGTGGCCAGTGTCTTTGTCCAGCAAAGGGGATCATTCTTACCAGTAGGTACCACGTGCAGTCTTGGTTGGACATTAGCTCTTGGAGCACATTTTATGCTTGTGCCTGTTGTGAGATGGCCTTGCTGCTGTATGAATGTTTACTTTTGCCCTGGCAGGTGACAGTCTGGACTCCCTGTGAAATGACTGGGAGGCAGTGTGCATCTGTGTACACTGCCATGTGGAGTTATCTGGGACCCTAGAAGGAAATCTCACTCTCAGATTTTAGGGCTGCAACTTTAAAGGACCTTTTCTGCCTATGCGATGTTGCTTTGTACATTTTAGAGGCCAAGGGAATATTTGGTACATCGAAAACATATAGAGGCCGGGTGTGGTGGCTCATGCCTGTAACCCCAGCACTTTGGGAGGCTGAGGCTGGTGGATCACTTGAGGCCAGGAATTTGACACCAGCCTGGCCAACATGGCGAAACCCCATCTCTACTAAAAATACAAAAATTAGCTGGGTGTGGTGGCGTGCGCCTGTAATCTCAGCCACTTGGGAGGCCGAGGCATGAACCCGGGAAGCAGTGGTTGCAGTGAGCCGAGATTGCGCCATACACACCAGCCTTGGCGATAGAGTAAGACTCTGTCTCAAAAAAGAAAAAAGAGGCCGGGTGCGGTGTCTCACACCTGTAATCCCGGCACTTTGGGAGGCTGAGGCAGGTGGATCACGAGGTCAGTCAGGAGTTCAAGACTAGCCTGGCCAAGATGGCGAAACCCGGTCTCTACTAAAAATACAAAAAAAAAATTAGCTGGGCATGGTGACAGGTGCTGGTAATCCCAGCTACTTGGGAGACTGAGGCAGAGAATTGCTTGAACCTGGGAGGTGGAGGTTGCAATGAGCCGAGATCACACCACTGCACTCCAGCCTGGGCCACAGAGTGAGACTCTGTCTCAAAAAAAAAAAAAAAAAAAAAAGGAGAAAGAAAACATATGGAGTTGACTAAAGCACAATGTTTTGATGTGTCTACTTGCCTACTGCTTTCTGTGTTTCCCATTCTTTTCTGTATCTTTGACCTTCCTTCTGAAATGATTTTCTATGTACCTGAAGTATAGTATTTAGAAGTTCCTAGTGAGAACGTGTTGGTGGTAAGTTCTCTTAATTTTTAGCCAAAGAGTGTGTTTGTCACCATCATTCTTTAAAAAAGTTCTGCTGTATACACAGTCTAGTGTAGCAGATGAATTTTCTTTAATATTTTGAAGATGAATTCTTATGACTTCCCTTGCTGCTGGGAGGTTAGCTTCTGGTCTAATTGTTATTCCTTTGGATATAATCTCTCTTTTCTCTTTATCTTCCTCCCTACCCCCAAAGTGTGTTTGTACCCTAACACAGTTGTACTACTCCTTTAGTTTTTAAAAAATATTTGTTGAGATAGAATTCACTTGAGATACAATTCGGTCACTTAGTGTATTCACAGGGTTGTGCAATTGTCCCCACAGTCTAAGTTTAGAACAAGTTGGGAACCACCCAGAACATTTCACAGGTTCAGTTGGTAGTTACAGCCTCCTGTACCTGGAGGCTTCTGGTGTCGGTGAGGGCAGAGGACTTTAAGTCTGGCCCCACTGCAGGGAGCATCCGACAGAAGGAAGACCAGTCTCAAAGTGAGGCTGCCCGTGGGGAAGATGGACTGTTGCCATTGAAATAGTATGTGAAGGCCACTATTCCTGTATGATTATTTTTTCTTTCCTAAGCATATTCCAAAGTTTCTGAATGAATGAGCATGCTACTTTCTTTATGGAAATTTAGGATGAGTATTGGCTAATTTCTTAGCCAACTGCTTCTACTGCTTTGGTTTTCTTGAGGATATTTTATGATAACCAGATGGGCTTTTCTGGCACCTGTGGATTTTATGACTAAATGAGAAAGCATCTTTAAAATATATTCTACCTGGAACAGCATATCCCTGACAAACTCCCACTGAGCAATTGTTGCCTCCTGTTGCCTTTGTTAATGTATTTTATTCTCGTTTATTTTAGGTGCCTCTCACAAGAGAGGAAAATGTAGTCAGCCTTATGCATTAGTGTCTCTTTTAAAAGTGTACCAAAATGAACACATCCCTACGTAGATCCCACCACTGGAGATAGATGCTAAAGCCCCTGCAAGGGTCCTTGGGATTAGTTTAGTGGAACGCATGGTGCACAGTTTTGACCCGGTGATGTGCTGCAGAACAACCTTGGCTGGTGAGCTTTTGTGGAAGCCCAGTTTGGGGACTGAAATATATTATTTGGGTCAGTTTTGCTGGGTAGTGACCAATCCAGTTGTCATGAGGTCTACTTCTGACTGTGCTTCTGATGAGCTGTGTGATACTGAGCAAGTTACTTACCTTCTCAGAGCCTCAGCTTCCTCATCTATAGAATCGGTAAGAGAACGCCTGGCTTTACAGGGTGTAAAGAGTTGGACGGTGCATACTGAGCGCCTGGTGCCAAGCCATGGACGTGGCTCTCAGCCCTCACCCCTTCCTAGAAGAGCTGTTTTTATTGTGACTCTGCTTTTTCTTTCCCCTGCACAAATCCTGCTTCAGCTGTCATTTCTCCCAATTGTCATCGTGGTTGGGATATGGCTGAATTCTAGAGAGAAGTATTATTTTAGCATACAAAATGGTCTTTCTGAATTTCCCACAGAGTTGCTCTTAATAGAAAAATTGAGCACTATAAATGGTAAGTATGAAATTCTCTCTAAAAGCTCAGTTTTATTCATGATGATCTACCAGACTCATACCATTCTTAAATACCCTCTGTCCTGATAAATCCACTAAACTCTTTAGTCCTCCTACTAGGCCGCCTTCATCTGTTTGTAACTTTTTTTGTCATGTCTTCCTATTAATTGCCATCCCAATCTGTTCTCTGTTCTATTTGTGATAGCCTGTGTTGGCAGAAAAATTGGCTAAATGATTGAACATAATTTTCTCCCCTCCACCCCACCCCAACTGGAGAGAGATCCTTCCCAGGCGTGCCCTGTGATTTGCTTCCCTGCTCACGACATCTTATTCCATCTCATCTCTCGCCATCCCTCTGCAGCTGCCCCTTCTCTCCAACTCTGTTCCTGTATGGGCGAAGGGCTCAGCTTCAGTTTTCTGAAGGCTGGCTTCTGCCTCCTACCTGAGCTGGTTACATTCTGTCCCCATTTATAATTTATATGCTTCTTGTGTTTTGTATCTTCAGCTGGATTTGAGAACAGGCTTCTATAGTCTATAAAGAATCCATAGAATAGCTTTCTTAGTGTTTTTCTGAGCTTGAAGATGGCAGGTTTTTGAGGTTTCTTGGAGATTTTGAGGTCTGTGTCCAAAAAGGAGGCAAATTTCAGATGGAATTTTAAGACTTCTTTCTTTTTTTTTGCCAAGTGCTCATATCCCAGAGCCTCCTAGTTCCAAAACATTGCTGATTTGTGTTTTTCCAAAGTACTTTTACATCAAATCTCATTGAGTTTTTTAGTTGGTTCCCATTTCAGAGCCAAGAAAACTAAGGTTCATAGAGTTGTGTGTTGCCCAGAGTGTCTCAATGTGTTGGGGAAGGAGGGCTGCAGGCAGGCCCCTAGCTGGATCTTTTTCTTTTTCGAGACAGAGTCTCTCCCTGTCACCCAGGCTGGAGTACAGTGGTGCGATCTCAGCTCACTGCAACCTCTGCCTCCCAGGTTCACCCAATTCTCCTGTCTTAACCTGCCCAGTACCTGGGACTGTAGGCGTGCACTACCACGCCCAGCTATTTTTTGTATTTTTAGTAGAGATGGGGTTTCACCGTGTTGCCCAGGCTGGTCTTGAACCCCTGACCTGAAGTGATCCACCCACCTTGGCCTCCTAAAGTACTGAGATTACAGGCATGAGCCACCACGCTCAGCCCATAGCTGGATCTTTATAACGTGGTTTAGAGGAAGACAAACCAGACTCTTTTCCTTCTAGAATTTGTAAATCAAATCTCATAGAAGGGCTTTTCATGTCCCTTCTTGTACCTTCTGTTTGTCCTCTGGGTAAACACTGTTGATGGGGTGTTTTCGTCTCTGGCCATGGCAGGATCAAGGCCAACCTTGATCCAACCAGAACCACATGGGATGAAGAAGGAGCTGCTCCCCAAAGAAAAGAGAAATGCTGGGCAGACAAAAGCCAGATGTTCACTCTGCTTTCCTCTACAGGCCAAAACATCTGACCATTTCCAGAAATGAAGAATTTACCATTGTTGTAAGTGTAAAATAGGATTGGTATTTCCAAGGCAAAAAATAATAATAATAATAAAATAAAGAAGAATCAGGGTCCTTCAGGCGATGAAAGTTTTTATGTGCTTGCTAAGGATGGAGCCTCCCTTGGGAGGAGCTAGACAAGCTGTATTACAGGCCCTGTGTATATGTCAGAGAGAGGGATGGAGATCCAGGGAGACACACAGACACAAACAGACATGAAATGGCAAAAAATACCCTGTTGGGCACCTGGCCTTCACTCAACAGAGGACAACTTATTGGGCGAAGTCACACTGAGTGGTCTTGCATACCATGCTTGCTTACAGGTCCACTTGACCTAGTTTCTGGGGTAAGATGCTAAACAAATGTGGAGTTTATGTTTTGCAAATGGTTCTCTTCGTAATACTAGTACCCTTCACAGCAGGCATCCGAGCATCATGGTGTCATGGAGAGGTTTTATAAATTGTGTCCATGGTGCTGAGAGAAATGAGGAAAAAAGAGAGAAAATTAACTCATTCAAACTTAACAGCTTTTGATTGAGTCTTTACAAATAAGTCTTTGCACATATCTACCTGATGAAATTTCAGTTAACCAGGAGTTGGTTGTTGACTGTGACTTTGGGATGATGGAATTTTTTATTGAGCGTGTGTGTGTAAACTGTGTGCATGTCAACTAAATACTGAATTTGACCCTGTAATTTATTCATTCATTTAGTTACTATTTACTGAGGGCTTCCAATTTGTTAGAGCCTGCGTCAGCTACTATGAGGGACACAATGGTGAATCTGACAAGAATTCAGTCTTCCAGGAGTTTATAGTCATCAAGGAATCTAAGACGTGCATAATTTGCTGCAGTGGGAATAAGAACAGCTCTTTTTACTGAATGCTTGCCCCATGCCAGGCATTATGATGAATCCTTCCTGTGCAATAATTCATTTATTCTTCTATATAACCTCACAGCATATGTGTTCTCACTATTCCCATTTAGGGGATGATGGATTTAAAGCTCGTAGAAGGTTATTTGACTTGATGAAGCTCATTCAGCCAGGTAGGAGGGGAGCCATACCTGAGCCCCAACCCCTCTGACCCCCTACCAGGCTCTCTGCCTGTGTACAGGTCAGCAGGAGGTAGGCACGGGTCTTAGGATAGAGAAGATGCTGGAACTCCAAGGAAGATGTACTTGGTTTCCATGAGGGCAGCTGGGGGAGGCATTATGGAAGAGGTAGCATTTGAACTGCGACCAAAAATAGGGGGATATTAGGATATAAGGTTGTCAGAGGGAAGAGAATTACCAATGCATAAAGGCAAACAAAAATGGAGGTAGAACAAGGAGTGACAAGGAATAAATTTTGGTAGAAAAATGGCCTACCAGTTGCAGGGACTGACATGGTACAAAGCTGGGCCTTAGGCCCAGTGAGGGCTGCTTTGTTTCCAGTCTACACTTCACTTTGTGGCCCTACCTGAAGCTTCCTGGATTTACTATCCACTCTCCACGGGGAACACTGAACACCAGTGTTTTTCACATCAAGTCCTTTGAATATGTCAAAGGTTCTGCTCAGATTCTGCTCAGATTCTCTTGGTGAACTCTTCTGAAATCTGCAGGCACCTCTAGGGAATGTTTGTCAGGCTCATGTATCCGTATTTCCCCCTCTGCTAGACAGTAGCCCTGTAGTTCTTGTTAGCTCTCTGATGCTTGCATGGATTTTAAGACTCCTTTGTCCATGTTTTCTAGCTGATCTCAGTGGCTGAGCTGGTCTGAGTTGTCTAGCCTGTTATGAGGAATAGAATCTTCTGAAGTTCGTTTCGTGCCTATTCAGCCCCAGCTGCTTGTGGGACGTCAGGTGGATCTTTGCTGCCCACATGCAGTGCTTGAAGAGGGGCCAGTTGGGCACCTCCAGTTTCTTCCAAGTGCAGGGAGGACCCTACTCTTAAGTGCTTGATCACAGTCTTCATACGTGTCTTCCATAGGCACCACCAACAGAAACAGATCAGTTTGTCATTTTTCTTATTATAGATGCACAACGTCTGGTTCCTTCATGTGCTATTTTGGGCATAAGGTGTCATGAACTTTTCAAGTAGACAATTTTTTAACTTAAGACAGTTTAACTTTTGAAGACTTGAAGCCTCTAAATAGAAAATTGCTTAATTCTTCTTTACCCAGTTGAATATTGTTTGTCATCCCCGAAAATTGAACTACTTAAGGGGATATACCTTAGCAAATGATGCTTAAGAGAAGTTATTTTTTTAAAATTATGAACTATTTCTATTATGCTTGGTTAATTGATATTTTTGCAAAGAGATATTAGGCATAGGGCCTTGGGTCTAAGTGATTGGGAATTTGGAAATATATGTTTTAGTATCAATTAAAAGTAAATATTCTTCATCTTATCACAAGAAGCTTTAGTTTCTTAATAAGAAGTTACTTAGATGGGTTCATTTGAGATATGCAGCTATTGAATTTTTCTTTCCCAACAACTGTGTTAAAGTGAAAAGGATCCTAGGCTTAGAATCAAAAACACCAAGTGTGAGTTTCAGACCTGCCACCCATCCACCCATCCATCCATCCAATCAAGTTTCCTAAATATCCATTCATGTGTGGTATGATGCCTAGGATCAATTATTGCCAGTATGACTGTGAGCAGGTTGTTTATTGCTGTTCTGTAAAATGGGGGCAAGTTTCATTATCCTCAGCAAACTAACGCAGGAGCAGAAAACCAAACACCGCATGTTCTTACTTACAAGTGGGAGCTGAACAATGAGAACACGTGGACACAGGGAGGGGAACAGCACATACTGGGGCCTGTCAGGGGGTGGAGTGAGGGGAGGGAAAGCATTAGGAAAAATAGTTAATGCATGCTGGGTTTAATACCTAGGTGATGGGTTGATAGGTGCAGCAAACCACCATGGCATGTTTACCCGTATGACAAACCTGCACATCCTGGACGTGTACTCTGGAACTTAAAAAAAAAAAAGAAAATTAAAATGAGGGCAAGCTTAGAAACTATCAAGTGCCATACCGATGTGAGTCCACATCTTACCAACCTCACTTTCTACCATTTGCTCTTTTGTGTCTGCTGTTCCATGTATCTTAAGCCAAAATCGGTATTAACCTGATTTCTTGCACGGGTTGCCTCTGGTGGTTTGTTCTCTTGGCCTGGTTTACGCTGGAAGTCTGTGATACTTGCCATACTTATAGGTAGGCTTCTCCTGCATGCCAGCTGGGTGCTGTCAGGGAGCTGCAGCTCCTTGAAAATAACTCCTTAGGAGGCAGTATCTTTACGTTCTTGAGAATATATAAAACTGCAGTCAAATAACTCATTCATTCCGCCAGGTCTTCTCTTCTGTTAAATGGTGTATCATGCAGAGGCCTTGGAGACCAGTGCAGACTTTGACATTTCCTCTTGAGTGCTAGGGGCAGGAGGTGAGCCCCCTTTCCTCAGGCGACTCTGCCTGCTGTGTGGGGAATTGACTTAGGGAAAGGAGTGAAGGTAATGGGGGAGAAGAGCCAGGAGGGTAACAACAGTGACTCTGAGTGGGTGCTGGCCACGAAAGCCATCCCTGGGCACACTCTGAGAGCTAGCAGGATTTCCTTTTGGGTTGGACATGTGACATGAGATGCAGAGAGGATTTAAAGATGATTCATGGGTTAGACTGATCAATCGATAGATAACGAGTAAGATAAAAACCCAGGTGGCAGCGTGTGGCTCCTTGGAGGTTTAAGTAGGGTCTTGTGGCAGAGAGTGGTGGCTGCTTGAAGCTGGGTGAGGAGGTAGCGCTTAGACTAAGGTCAAGTGGCAAGAGAGAGCTGGCCGCATGAAGGGAGGGGAACTCGTTCCAGCCTGAGGAGTGGCTCAGCAGAGGCTCATGGGAGAGATGGGCTCTGCATGGTCCAAACGCAGAGGGCAGGCCGGGCCTCGGCCGTCACATCCAGGTGGTAAGGAGCTGTCCTTTTTAAGGAGTGATGCACTCTCAACTTTTACTCAGCAGATATGAGTTTGTGCTGACGGAGGACGCATCAGGCGGTTGTAACTGATACGAGAGAGAATGGTCAGGACAGAAACTGGCGTGCTCCTTTCAGTCACAGTTTCTGAACAAAATCCCCTACATAAACAAAAACAAAAACCAAAACTAAACCAGCCTGGGCAGCATGGCGAAACCCCACCTCTACCAAAAATACAAAAATCAGCCAGGTGTGGTGGCGCGTGCCTGAAGTCCCAGGCACTAGGGAGGCAGAGGTGGGAGGATCACCAGAACCCAGGAGGCAGAGGTTGCAGTGAGTAGAGATTGCACCACTGCACTCCAGCTTGGGCGACGGGGTGAGACCTGTCCCAAACAACAACAACAGCAGCAGCAGCAACAACACAAACAACAAACCCCAAAACCAAGCTGACATGTTACTTCTGATTTTTTTCTTATTTTGTAGACGGAATCAGTGTGAGTGGCTTTCCGCTGTCCAGCCCTTTTCGGCAGGTTGTTCGGCCCCGAGTGGAGGGCAAACCTGTGAACCCACCCGAGAGCAACAAAGCAGGTGACTACAGCCACGTGAAGGTGAGTGGGCTTGGCAGGTGGCATCTGCCACGTGCCGTTCGGGCTTCTGCAAAGCCTTTTCTGAAGCACAGCTTTGAGTCCTTTTCAGAAAGGAAAGGCTGTGTGTATTTGAAAGCTGGATTCTCAGTAGTTTTTGTTCTTGGACAATGTTTTGGAAAGCAGTCACAGTGAAGCTCGAGTGCATTGTTTGGTGTTGCAAACTCTTATGTCCTTGGAACACGGAGATTCCGTGGGCTGAATTCAGGCGTGCGGTGATTAAAGCAGAGTCTCTCCTGCTGTTTCCCTATTCATTTGGAAAGTTGATTGATTGCATACTTATCCTCGGTTCGGATGTTTACCCTGTACATTTTCCGTAATCTTTTGGCAACCCGTCCCAGTTGTTAGTTTGGAAGCCCCAAGGAAGCCAAGACAGATATGCCGGTAACAAGTGAATGTGAGTGCAAAACTGCGTGCTGCGGGCTTGTGGGCCAGCGCGAGCAGAGGTAGCTGCTGGCTCCATGGCGAGGCCCACACGAGTGCTCGGGTTTTTGAGTCTTCAGCATATGGGAAGCTCTGGCTGTTTGAGCCGTCCCAGGGACAGTGTGTAGAGCAGGGCCTAAGAGCTGTGACTGGGCCTAAGAGCTGTGACTGGGCTGCAGGTGGCAACGTCACTTTCAGGCATGCATATGTTCAGGACCAGCCTTTGGGATGCTGTTTACAGTCCTCACGCCAAATTTAAGAGGGCAGGGACTGGTTAGGAACATCAGAATCGCTTGGCGAAGATACCTGTGAGTCAGTGATACAATGGATTTTGAGGCGTCGGGGCCGGGGCAGCTGTCACTCAACCAAGAGGAGGGGTGGAGGAGCATGGGTCTGATGAGGTCATGGCAAGAGGGAATAGGCCAGTTCTGGTGGATGGAGGTCATGTCAGTGGATCCAACTTTGAAGAAGCTAGTTTTAGTGGAAGAGTCCTCTCCCCTTTCGAGCTCTGCAGTGAAGAAAGGGGTTGTTGGCAGCGGGGAGTGCCCCGTTCCTGGAGAGCTTCTGTTTGCACAGCAGCTTGGTTACTGTGTTGTTGGGCTCTTGCATTAGCCAAGGGGACTGGTGTGGGAGAAGCTTCCCAGCAGACGCAGCAGAGGCCCCAGTGTGCAACTGCACAACACATGCACGGAGCTACCAGGTACAGAAGGTGCCGTCGGGTGGGCTTGAGGCAGGGAGGACTGGGGAGGTGGCTTTCTCCGAGAGCCCCTCGGATTTCACATCGCCTCCGGCCTTCCTGCAGCCACATCCTCACCACCTTCTGACTGCGTGTTCAGGCCCTCCGGCATCATTATGTGTGTGCTGCAGCTCAGGCCCCCACTGTGTGGCTGCACTCTGTCTGCTGTGGAGAGCAGCCACCGTTCTCTTTTCTCCACGTCTACACACATGCTCCCCTAGAGCTCTCAGAAAGGCTGCTGGAGACAGCGGTGACTTTGGAGTGGGGAGTGTTGATGGGGGAAGGCTTATACCACACAGGGGCTCTCTGCTGCCTGCTGCTTTGCACTGAGCTGTTGTCTGGTTGGGGTACAACGGATCGGTGATCAGTCGCTGGTTTGGGAGTGAGACAGTCTATGGTGGGGCAAAGGCTAAGCAGAGCAACGGAGCACCTCCTGAAGCTGCCAACTTTACCTGTGCATGAGTCATGCGTTCCCCTTTCTTTGCATGTCTCATAATTTTTTGTGGAAAGCTGGATCTTTTAGATAATGGATCGTAGCAAGTTCAAGGCTGAGCCCCCTGCCCTCCTCTGTCGCTGCGTGTTGCTGTTCTTCTTGTTTGTCCGTCAGTTTGGAAACTTGCCTTGACTTATCTTCGTGGAGTCTGTTTTCCTCAGTGTGTGACGTCTCCGCTTTGTTGATGATTTTCTCCTTCCTATTTTTACTGCTAACCTGGATTCCCAGGGCATGCCCCAGGTGCCCCGGAGCTTTGTGGGCAGCCAGTATTTGACTAGAGGTTGTGCTGAAACACGTCAGTTCAGCAGGCCTTCCACCATTCTCCGATGGATCTGCATGTGCCTTGGGGATTGCTTTCAAACTTCAGGGCTGTTTCTTTGGTCTGAATTCACAAGGCCTCACATTGAGCGAGGACCAGTGGCTCCTGGGGGCCCTCTCTGGTTTGTCCTGAGCGTGTGGGGGCTTGTGCATGTGCACAGCTGCCCAGGTTTCCAGCATTGTGGGACCAACAGGCTCATTTGCGTCCTGCATAGTAGCAGACCCATGACATGGAGACAGCAGGGTTTGCAGCGAAGAAAGAGTTTAATGACAGCAGGAAGCCACATGAGGAGGTGGGAGGAGACTCTTGAACCCATCTCCCTGAAGAATTTTGGGCTGCGGGTTATAAGGGGGTCGTGGAGGCTGAGGACCTGAAAAGCTGGGGTCATTGGTTGTGGTGAGGGGGATGAAACATCAGGATGTGAAAACTGCATTCTTTGATGAATTAAGTCTCCATGAGGTCCCTCAGACACCTGGCAAAGTGGGGTCCTTCAGGCCAGCTGATGTCAGTGGTTACAGTGGTGTGCAGGACCTGAAAGAACATCTCAAAGGGAAAACGTAACGTTTTGTAATGTTCAAGTGGCTGTCGATGGAGCTGTTAGGGGAACTAGGGTCTTGGAGCAGGGTCTGTGTGATTCTGGGGCAATTTAGGCACCGGCAGCGCTGAGGAAGCAGGTCCGGCAGGCTGCCCTCATGATGAACGTGCTGCAGGCTTTTTTATTTTCCCTTCTCCCCTTCCTTTCTTCCCTGATTAATTTTGTAAAGTTTATGGAAACGGTGTCACTGGGGTAACTAGGGTCTTACCAAAGCCTTCTGTGTTCTTTCATGCTCTGGCTCTTCCTATTGAATTTCTGGCGGGTCTGCTGTTTTACCATCTCCCACGACTACTTTTGTGACTTTAGGCCAGCTGCAGTGTCACCTTCCCTGCCTGTTTCCTGCTAAAATCCACTGTTTTTTTTTTTTTCTCCTTTTAATTTGAGACGGGAGTCTCGCTGTGTCACCCAGGCTGGAGTGCGGTGGTGCAATCTCGGCTCACTGCAGCCTCTGCCTCCTGGGTTCACGCCATTATCCTGCCTCAGCCTCAAGAGTAGCTAGGATTACAGGCGTGCGCTACCACACCCGGCTAATTTTTATATTTTTAGCAGAGATGGAGTTTCACCATGTTGACCAGGCTGGTCTCGAACTTTTGACCTCAAGTGATCCACCCGCCTCTGCCTCCCAAAGTGCTGGGATTGCAGATGTGAACCACCACGCCTGGCCTCCCACTGTTATTTTTGACAACAACCCTGGACCTCCGCCCTCTGATCCAAATAAAGTCAGCCTCTTCTAGCAGGTGGCAGAGCAGCAGTCAGTCTTCTGCCTGTCTCTCTTGGCCAGGTAGAACTTGGGTGCCAAGGAGTTGAGGGTAGCAGGAGCAGTGGAATCAGCCCCTGGCTAAAATGCCACAGTCACCCTTCCTCTTCTCAAGATTAATGAGATTGCCATGAATAAATGCTTCGCAATTTGTTGCACGCCTTTGGTCAGTTTGAAAATCTTTAAATGGTTGTTCTTGACGACTTCGTCCGTTTGCATCTTTGCTTTTTGGGCAGAGGTTTAGCCAGGCTTCCCACTAAGCAATTCTGGAAATCCCACCCCTCACACCTATTTACCTTCTGGTTATTCTTTCAGAGTTGGGGATAGAATGAAAAGTGCTGATTTGGAAAGATGTTCCTTTGGGCCTATTTACATCTCAGGTGTTGATTCCTAAATGCTGGTGGAGTGGTGGAGAGGTTCGAGTGTCATGGTGGCATCCTGCAGCTCTGCTGGCTGTTTGCTGTGAGAGCAGCTACGATTTTCTGTATAGATTATTGGCATGCTTTTGTCTGAGTGTTTGAACTCCTTCTAGACTTTTGCCATGACTTTTTTTTTGGAGACAGAGTCTCACTCTGTTGCCCAGGCTGGAGTGCAGTGGCATGATCTCAGCTCACCACAACCTCTGTCTCCCGGGTTCAAGTAATTCTCGTGCCTCAGCCTCTGCAGTAGCTGGGATTATAGGCGTGCACCACCATGCCCGGCTAATTTTTGTATTTTTAGTAGAGATGGGGTTTCACCATTGTTGACCAGGCTGGTCTCAAACTGCCAACCTCAAGTGACCTGCCCGCCTTGGCCTCCCAAAGTGCCGGGATTACTGGCGTGAGCCAGCGCGCCTGACTCGCCATGGCATTGAATACACTAGCTTGCTCACAAGTGTGGGCCCTTTTGCCATCTGTGTTCCTTGTTATGGTAGGGATTCACTGGCTCAGGCAGGCCCAGGGAATTTTGGGGAGCAGGGGGATGTTTACACATGTCTGTAAAGCGCTTTGACACAGCTACAGTGGTGTATTTATTTGTGTTATGCTGTAAGTCCACACGTGGGGTTATGGAAGCTTTTGTGGGAAAGGAGCCTCACTAGTGTCCCCTTCTGGTGCTGCTCCTCATGCTTAGATCCTGCCAGAGGCCATCCACTAGTGTCCCCTTCTGGTGCTGCTCCTTGTGCTTAGATCCTGCCAGAGGCCGTCCACTAGTGTCCCCTTCTGGTGCTGCTCCTCGTGCTTAGATCCTGCCAGAGGCCATCCCCTGCCACTGGCGCCCTCTCATTGCACAGCCCATTCTCATCCTCGGACTCCAGCCCCCAACAGAGTTTACTTTCAGCCCTGTGCTGCTTCGTGTCTTCCTTCCAGCTTCCTTGTGCCATTCCAGACTTCCTCCCGAGTAGGACCTCCTCAAGGCCACAGAGGATGTCCTTGTTTTGCCTGGCCACCGCTGTATCACTCCATCCGTTTTGCAGTGCACCAGATGTGGCACTCTCCCTTAAGCCCCTGCGCCACCACCCTCTGGCCTTGAGCAGAACTCCGGCATCTGGACAGCATCTGTATCCTCGCAGTGCTGACTGCAGAGCCCAGGTTCAGGCTTCCTTCTGACCCTCCCTCACTCTGCCTCTTTGCTCAGTTAAAGCACAACGTATATTGTGCTCCTGTTGTGGGTCAGTTATGGTACTCCAGGGGGAGGGGACGCAATGATGGATTTCAGGGGCCTCCTTTTTAGGAGCCCTCGAGTTGGGGCCTGTCATAGAAGCCAGTAACTCAGCCTTGTCCACTGAGGACAATGTTGAGAAGCGTGCCGTGTGAGGGGGAAACAAGGGTGCGTCATGGCGCTCTTGACTTCATGGAACTCCTGGGCTAGTGGGCAAGATACAAGTAAATAAAACAGACAAAGTGGTTAGAATACAGGTAGTCCGCATTGCTATGGCTGCACAGAGGAAACTGAGGAAGGCCTGTGAGAGGAAGTTGAGCTCAAATGGAGTATTGAAGGAAGACGAAACTGGGGTGAGCTAGCAGGCCAGAGTGGAGAGGGCATTCCCGAACCTGGGGCTGGCAGGTGCAGAGGCCCCTGAGGTCTGCGTGTGTACGGCATGCTGCTGCAGGCCTGCTGTCCTGAGCACAGGAGCACGGAGAGGGCTGAGAGGAGACTGAGGCCAGGCTGCCAAGGGTTTCAGAGGCATGTGAAGTTCATTAGTTCCTTCCTTCACTTTGTGATCCACTCATACTTCTTTTGTGGGCATCTCTCACATTTTAGGTACTCTGTTAGACAATAAGGGGATTTTTTCTTTTTCTCACAGGCTAGGCTCTTATAGCTTAGGGTAAAATTTCAAAATCTAGGAGATACTCTTCACACTTGGTTGGGTCTTGGTGCCTGTGGCATGAATTTTGTTTTCTTCAATTGAGTGTTGCAAGGGTGAATGCACTGTTTTCCTTTGGAATCATTATAAATGTATATAGATATAGATGAATGTTTGTACATGTATTTAAATGTAATGATTAAAATATCATTACCATTTACCGAGGAACTCTTGTATATCAGGCACTTGCATCTAAATGGTCCTTTTGGATTCCCATGAGAGCTGTTTGAGTAGGTGCTATTACCCTCTAAGGAGAAAACCGAGGCTCCTTGAGGTGTTGTCGCACTGTCCAAGTGACCCACTTTGGTCTCTGTCAGTTACACTGTGACACCTTCTTCTGTCACTACACCTTTTCTGAATTTTACTTGTGGACAGAGTCCCAACGCCTCTGTATCCTGCCCCCAAGGCCTTTGATGCTTTCCCCGTGGACCATCAGTTCGTCAGTTCTCTGTCTCATTGCTCCCATGCGACCCCCATCTGCCCTTGGGGGCCAGCCGCTTTCCTCGAGTGGCCTGGGCACCCTCCAGGGCTTTAATGTCGGAACTGAGAGTAAAAGAGCTAACATTTATGGATTGGGCTCTGTGGGGCAGGGACTGTTTGGGTGCTTGCCATTCCCAAGTTTACTCAATCCTTGTAAATATCCTGTGAGGTGAGTGGGGAAACTGAAGTTTAGGGCAGACTTGCCCAAGTTCACCGAGTCTGTGGCTGGTGGAGTGAATCTGTGTCTTTTCCTGTGTGTTTTTTTTTTTTTGTTTTTTTTTTTGTTTTTTTTTTTTTTTGGAGATGGAGTATTATTGCTCTGTAGCCCAGGCTGGAGTGCAATGGCATGATCTTAGCTCACTGCAACTTCCACCTCCCAGGTTCAACCAGTTCTCCTGCCTCAGCCTCCCAAGTAGCTGGGACTACAGGTGCCTGCCACCATGCCCAGCTAATTTTTTTTTTTTTTGTATTTTGGTAGAGATGGGGTTTCACTGTGTTGCTTGGGCTTGTCCCGAGCTCCTGAGCTTAGGCAATCCACCTGCCTCAGCCTCCCAAAGTGCTGGGATTATAGGCGTGAGCCACTGTGCCCGGCGCCCACCCTCTGTGTCTCTTCTAATCTTCATTCTGTGGTCCAACCCTTAAGGCAGACAGGATCTAATGGGAAAGGTCTGTGAAGGGCATTCCAGGCAAAGGTGCTGTGCCACCCATGGGAGGAGTGTGGGTGCGTCGTCAGTAAGAGGGAGCAGTTGGGTTTGCCTGAGCTCCGTCAGTGGCTAATGTGGTGAATTTCAAACCTGTGCAATCATGCGGCATTTTCTGGTTGTCGAGTTTTGTCTTCTGCGGGACGGCTGAGCCTCTCTGGGGACTGGAGCGGGAGCTGTGCAAGTGAAGTGGCTGACAATGCTGTCTGTGGGGACGTCTATTGCTGTAGGGGCATCTGGCACCATGAGCTTGTTACAGAGCCCTTCTCCCTGAAGCAGGAATGATGTGATTTAATTGGAATCGTGCTAAACCTATAAAACTATCACCGAGGAATGGTGTAGTCATGGAAACAAGTAATTCAGTGAAAGCTGCTCCTAGGGAGCACCCTGAGAAGTGGGAAAGATAACATGTGTTTCTCAGGTTTTCCAGAAAGATGCCTTCCTCCATTTAGCTAGAGTGACTGTGTCTGTCCATGTTCACGACTGTCTTTCCTGCATGCCTTGGGAGGAATCTTCTAGGGCTGAAAATAGGGACTTTGTGAATTGGATGCGCCTTAGAAACAATATTTATGCAAGCCAGAGGAGACAGTCCAGCTTTCCTGACTCTCAGTGTCCCCCTCTGTAAAACTGAATGACAATGCTTCCTTCATAGGGTTGTTGCAAGGCTTAAATGATAAAAGAGCCTGGCAGGGGAAAGAAAGAAGGCTGGACCAAGTCAGGAAATAATTCACTGGGACTTCATTCTTGTATGTAAGGAGGAAAATGAGATTTGGTCAGTGAGTCCAGGTCAGTCACAGTCCTGCTGGTTGTTAGCATCAAGAGCAGCTCTGGACTAGGCAGGGGTGTAAGGGCCTCTGGAACAGGTAGGTGTCGGGTCCCCTGAGTGGCTGGGTGTCTGGTCTTTGCCCGGATCAACTGGGGACCTTTGGCCAGGTACTTGTGCTGCCTAGTCTGGCTTCCCCCAGCTGCAAAGCCAGGCTAGTGTCTACCTTTTGAGTTGGATATGATGTGCATAAAACATGTCATCGTGACCAGAACATGGCAGGGCCTCCATTGAGAGCCCTTCTGAGAAGGGCCCAAACTTGGTGCCCACATCACGGGCTGGGGCTGCAGAAATGCCGGCAACAGGAGGCTTTTCCCTGAGTTGGACTGTGTGCCGTGTGTCACAGCATACCACAAGTAGTGCTGTGTGTCACTGGAGGTGCCCATGGCTTTGCCTGTTGAAGGCATCCAACTTACTCACAGCCTCCAGAGCTGCATAGAGATGTGGGAGCCAGCTGAGACTTGGAGGATAAAGCATTCCAAGTGGCTGGAACGACTGCGAACCGTCAGGAAGTCGACACCAGTGTGGACGGCTGCAGCCATTTATCATGGTGCGCTCTCTGGCTCTGAATAGATTCCATTTCCTCCATGTGCAGTACTGCTCTGTAAACACTCCACACCTGCTTATAGCTTGCTGGAAAGCAGTTTTGAAATTCTAACAAAACCATTTTGCCAGGAGGTGGGGCCAGGCCTCCCTTAAGCTCTGTGCACAGTTGGCTTTGGCAAGCCTATTGGTTCATGCTTCCCCTTGTCAACATCTTGTCTCTTGAAATTTGAGCAGGTAGGTGTAATAGCTGTAGCTTCATTCATGGGCAGCTCCCGTGGGAGCCAGGGGTTGTGCTTCAACTTTAAGAAATTAGAAAAAAAAAACGTAGATTAAACCCAAAGTCAGTAGAAAAGGAAAGATCAGAGTGGAAAACAATGAAATAGGAAACAAAAACCCAACATAGACAAAGCAACCAAAAGCTTATTCTTGAAGAAAAATTAATGAAATTCATCAGCTTCCAGCCAGATTGATCAGAGAAGACACAAATTAACAGTATTAGAAATGAGAGAGCTGGCATTACCACAGATTTTATAGATATTAAAATGATAAGAATATATTATAAAAACTTTATGCTAATAAATGTGAAAACAGATGATGTGACAAATTCCTTAGAAGACACAAAATACCAATGCTTACACACAGAAATAGACAACCACAATAGACACATCCACTTAGGAAACAGAATGTTTTGTTAAAACCTTCCCATATAAGATCATGAGGGCTCAGAAAGAAAATCGAAATGGAAAATATAATAAAATAAAAAAGTCAACAAAAAAAGAAGATCAGAAAGTAAAAAAAAAAAAAAAAGCAACTTTTTTTTTTTTTTTTGGCTCTGTCACCAGGCTAGAGTGGTGCAGTGGCACGATCTCAGCTCACTGCTACCTCTGCCTCCTGGGTTCAAGCGATTGTCCTGTCTCAGCCTCCCGAGTAGCTGGGATTACAGGTATGCACCACAACTCCCAGCTAATTTTTGTATTTTTAGTAGAGACGGGGTTTCACCATGTTGGCCAGGGTGGTCTTGATCTCTTGACCTCATGATCCGCCAGCCTCAGTCTCCCAAAGTGCTGGGATTACAGGTGTAAGCCACCATGCCCGGCCAAATAAAAACTTTTTAAAAAGACAAAAGAAAAAAAAAAAAACCTTTCCCATAGAGAAAATGTTGGGTCCAGATGGCTTTACTTATACATCTTACCAAACACTTTATGGAGAAATAATATGAAATCTATGTAAATTCTTCTTTCAGGAAACCTGAAAATGAAGGAATACTTCTTAAGTCATTCTGTGAGGGCAACATTTCTCTGATACCAAAACCAGGCAAAGAGATTATGGGGGAAAAAAATCCCCAAAGAACAAAACCCCAAGCACTACAGACCAGTATCCCTCCTGACCACAGATGCAAACATTTTAAGCAAAAATTGAGCATCTACTATCTAACCCTATTAGTAAAATATTGACTGATTGGGGTTTATCTGGGGAATGCAAGGTTGGCTTAACCAGAAAACCTGCAAATGTAATTCTCCATATTAACAAACTAAAAATGGAAAACTATGTATGCCATCTCAAGAGGCAGAAAAAGCATGTGATAAAAACCCAACATCTATTTAGAATGAAAACTCCCAGCAAACTAGAAACAGAAGGGAGCTTCCTCTGCCTGATGAAACACATCTATCAGCCCTGGACAGCTACCCATGCCCTTCAAGGTGAGAGGTGGCCTGTGCTCACCTGAGGCCAGCCATCCGCACCTGCTTACTCGGCTGGACAAGGCGTGCCTTCTTGCATTCCTGGCCCTGCGCTCAGGCTCTTTGCTTGGCTGGGCCTTCTCGCTCACTTCCTTTCATTCCTGGCGTGCTCCTCAGTCCTCCTGGGTGAGCTCTGAGGTCACCTGGTCTGCTGAGCCTTCCTGCACAAGTGGTGTACCCAGAGTCAGGCCTCTGGATCCTGTGTCCTCGCCTGCTGTCGGTTCCCTCCTAGATGGTAGCACCTCCCACACTGTTACTGTTGTCCTTTGCTTATACTGCTGAGCTCCCTTCACTGTAAGTGCCTCATGGCCATGGGCTTTTGACGCGTGCCTTCTGTAAACATTTCTTGACCTGGATATTCCAGACAGTGAGGCCAGACAACCCCTCTCCACAGGGTTGCCTGGAGATTCTCTTCGTTAGTGAGGCAAAGCAAGACAGTAAGGTATGTTTTATCTCATTCGATCAGAATAAAGCTTACCTTTGGGTTTTTTGGGATCTCAACAACATTCAGATAACGTCGTGTAAAATATGTTACTTTAGCTTTTAAAATAAAGAATTGTGGGATGTTTATAAAGTTTCTATATACTTTTATATTTTTTTCTTAAGAGACAGAGTTGTACTCTGTTGCTCAGGCTAGAATGCAGTGGCGTGATCACAGCACACTGTAGCCTTGACCTCCTGGGCTCAAGTGATTCTCCTGCCTCAGCGGCTCAAGTAGCTGGGACTACAGGTGCGTACTACCACACCTGGCTAAGTTTTGTATTTTTTGCAGAGATGGGATTTCAATATGTTGCCTAGGCTGGTCTTGAACACCTGAGCTCAAGTGATTAGCCTGCCTCGGCCTTCTAAAGTGCTGGAATTATAGGCATGTGCCACCATGCCTGGCCTTCCAGCTAATTTTAAAAATATATATTTTTAAATTTTTAATTTGTTGTAGAGATGTGATCTGGCTTTGTTGACCAGGTTGGTCTTGAACTTCTGACCTCAAGTGAACCTCCTGCCTTGGTCTCCCAAAGCACTAGGGCTGCAGGTGTGAGCCATCACACCCAGCTAGCTTTTATATTTTAATAATTACAGTTGCAAATCGACCAAAAGAATCTGTAAAGACAACGTAGAGCAAATATATTCAAGTTTAAAAAAAAAAAACCCTACGATATGTAACCAATAGCATTGTTTCTTAATCAAGCTGTGTTACAAATTTAAAAATGGTTTCCACGAGCCCTTTGGGGCCTGAGGGCAGCACAATGGACATCAGCAGTGAGGAAAACATGTATTATGCCAGTTATTCCTGGAACACTTACAGCAGCCTGATGTGCGTGAGGCAGTGTGGCCACAGGCTTGCATAAGACATGCTTCTACCCTTGGAAATCTTGCAGTAGAGCCGGAGGAGAGAACATCCACAGAAGCAGTGGCGCCCAGCGCTGCTCTTGCCATAGAGGTGAGAAGTTGGGACTGTGGCTTTCCTTGGGGACAGGCAGTGTCTTCGTCATCTGTTTGTTCCCAAGACATCCATGTAATCATCGGTTTGCTGGGTGGGAAAGGGGGTGGGGGCAAAGGGAAGCCAGGAGAGAAAGGGCTTAGGCCAGGGAGGGAGACGCAGCTAGCGGGGGAGTGGGGTGACATGGAAGAGAGAAGGCTTGCCGGAGAACCGGACGAGGTTCTTCAGGCAGACGGGGGGATGGGGAAGTCAGGAGAGAGTGGAGGAACCCCTCACCTCCCTCCAACAGCAGCAGCAGCCACAGTGTCCTGTCCAGCATTTTCCGACGCTCACTTGGTGCTGGGCCCTGCGCCTGGAGCTTCCCCTGCATTAACGGTGTGCCCTCACCATGGACCTGTGAGGCGGGGGTCACTCCCAGCATTCCTGTTTTCTAGATGAAGACAGTGCCATGGCCTGCTGGGTGCATTGCCCTGAATCACCTCAGTAATTCAGCGGCGGAGGCAGGCTTGGCACCGGGCTGGCCGATGGCAGAATTCACGGTTCCGGCCCCTCCACTAGGCTGGCATGCCCAGGCATGGCAGGCAGCCGAACAGGCCGAGGCCAGAAGAAGAGCGAGACAGAGGCTTGGGATGTGACGCCGGGGAGATTTAGCATGGTGACAGTGTTTACAGATTACTTCCCTCATGACTACAACTTCACATCATTCAAGTGGAAATGACTGAACAGCTTAGAAAGATTAAGTTAGCCCAAGGTCAAGCAGTTACTAAGTAGAAGTTAAAATTCAAATCAGGATAGGCCTGAATCCAAAGTTCACGCTATTTCTATGATATCATGCTGCCCCTTTACGTATAATTTCTAAGTTTCCCAACTTATTATGGGATACAAAACATTCTCTCTCAATTCAAACCATATTTATAGAGCAGTTGAGTATAAACCCTTTAGCCTATCTGACCTTCAGTTTCCAATCTGTGAAATGCAGATAATAATACTTTCTCTCAGGCTATTGTAAGGAGTTAAGTGTCTGCTATTAGCCTTGGTAGATAAGAAAAGCTTACAAAATGGCAAATCCAATTCAGTTCCAAATTATTTCTAATCTGTCCCAGTAATAGTTACAGAGACAGGGAATTTCTTTCTACAAAGTTTAAGCATAAAAGCTTCAAAGGAATCCTTTAATCTGCTCAACAATTTCAAAACTTAATAAGAAATGTAGAAGTAAGAGATGTGGAGAGAGTCTGCTGCGTGTGGAATTCTAACACAGATGTTAAGGACAGAGAGAGGTAGATGGCCTGTTCCTTGAGTTCCTGTGACACTTTAGAACCTTTGCTTTCCATGATGATCACTGTCTCCCAGAACTCCCGTGACATTTCATGTAATCCGTTCCTTCAGCAAACATCCAGTGAGCACCCAGAGCACACCCAGTTCTCAATGCTGGGGGCGTAACAGTGAACAAGGCGAAGTTCCCAAGCTGACATCCGGCAGAAGAGACAAGCAGCAAACAAATACCGTGTGGACAAACAAGGAAAGACGTGGGAGTGACTCCTGCTCGCCCGCAAAGGCCTCACCACAGAGATGCCACGAAAAGGCGGAGTGCATCCATGAGGCCCCTTCACGGCCTCCGTCAGTGACAGTTTGCTGTGCTGAACAACAAATGCTATCTGAACAACATCAGCACCAACTGCCAGCGTTTTAAATGATGGTCTCCCCTTGGCATACATGAGGGATTGGTTCCAGGATCTCCCACACACCCAAATCCACGCATCCTCTAGTCCTGCACTTGGCCCTGCAGAACCCCCGAATATGAAAAGTTGGCCCCGCAAATATGTGGGTTTCACATCCCACCAATACTGTGTTTTTGTTACACCTTTGGTTGAAAAAATATCTGCTTCTAAGTAGACCTGCGCAGTTCAGACCCATGTTGTTCAAGGGCCGATGGCATGTACGTGCGGTTTCCCCAGTAGACTGTGTGTGCCTGAATCAGAGTGGGATACCACAGGAACCTCTGCATTTCCAGTGCCTGCTGCAGGGGCTGACATGGAGCAGGCTGTCATTAAATGCTGGGCGAGCAAACCAGAAAGCAAATGAAATGACTTCTAAAGAATTGCTCTGCTCTGCAGTGTGTCTTCCTGTTGATCACAGGCTGCTACATTTGATCATGCCAGCGCCTTAAGGCAGTGGCACCTACATTAGCCCAAATCAACATCACCTGGACGGTTGGTTACGCCGCAGCTTGCTGGATCCCATTTTCAGAGGGCTTGGGAGTTTGCATGTAGAATAAGCCCCCAGGTGCTGCCGCTGCTTCTGATGTGGAGACCATGCTTTGAGGATCGCCGCCTTGAGAGATGAAATATTTTTCAAGTTGTTTTGACATTTTTTGTTGTCTGTAGGACTAGACCACAAGCATCCTTATGAACACTTCTGGTGTGTCTCATGGAAATGGTACATGGTAAGTTCTCTCTAAGTAGCTTAGTTTGGGATGCCTCAGCGACTGATAATACCTGAATTCCTGAGAAAGAATTTTAAGAAACATTTGAGATGAATCTTTTTTGTTTTTGAGACAGAGTTTCATTCTTGTCGCCCAGGCTGGAGTGCAGTGGCGCGATCTCAGCACACTGCAACCTCTGCCTTCTGGGTTCAAGCGATTCTTCTGCCTCAGCCTCCCAAGTAGCTGGGACTACATGCGCGTGCAACCATGCTCGGCTAATTTTGTATTTTTAGTAGAGACGGGGTTTCTCCATGTTGGCCAGGCTGGTCTCAAACTCTTGACCTCATGTGATCCTCCCGCCTCGGCCTCCCAAAGTGCTGGGATTAAGGCATGAGCCACTGCGCCCAGCCTGAGATTAAATTTTAATGTAAGCATCTAATTAATCTAGGCATTGACATGCTTATTTGGGGGAGGTCTAGAAACACTTGTCTGGCAAATGTATAAAGCCGCCAGCCCTGCTTCAGCATTCTCCCAGGTTATGATTCATGGCAGCAGAACACCAGGATTCTCAGAAATCCTCAAATCTTTGCAAGATGCTGTCATCGAGAAGCACCAGATAGTTCATCTGCAGCGTCCACAGGGACTCTGGGGAATCTTTGCAGTGCTAGGTGAGACTCACGAGCTATTCTCTTAAGACCAGCCACCACCAGTGCGTTCAGCATGATCCATGTAAAGACAGTAGGAAAAAACCAGACAGTGGAAGGAAATGTGTGCTTTTATTGCATTTCTTGCCAAACAGGAAAATTGAGTTAGATTTGCTATTCAGAATGACTGACAGAAAGCAAATATGTTTGCTTTGGGTAAGGACATTTAGGTGACATTATTAGTTTCTAAAAAATCCAAAGCAGTTGAAATAGAGACAACATCAAACACAGAATTCTATCCCTCACCCCTAGAAATATCTCCACTACTGAAACAGGCAGAATGAAGGAGGGAAAACCCCACATGTATTTGGCTTCAAACAGATCTGTAATGAACCTCACCTTTTTCCTCGCTTTGTTAGAGTGGACGGGTTACTTCAGGCCATCGTTGAAATGGAGACCATCCTTAGTATGTCAACAGCAGTTCTTATGGTGAAGCACGTTGCACAGAACCCAACTGCAGGGAATGCTCTGCTTCCTGGGGGCTGAAGAGACACACGGCTCCTGCATGCCTTCTCCAGGTGCAATCTCATCATCACTGGGTGGAGTCGTTGGCACTATCCTTGTCTGTCATCCCACTAGACTTCAAGCTCCATGAAGGCAGAAATGCTTTGCTTTCATCTTTCCCCATGCATGACACATGATGGGTGCTCGACAGATGCTTGTTCCCACCGAAAGGGTCACAGATGGCTTGGGAAGGAGGCAGGCAAAAAGGCACAGGGAGTGGTGGAAAGGCATTCTAAGCCAAAGGACCAGCCTCAGCAAAAACAAGGAGAAATGGGCTTTTTAAATATATATGTGTGTGTGTGTGTGTATGTGTGTATATGTGTGTGTATATGTATGTATATGTGTGTGTGTATATATATATGTATGTATGTATATATGTATTTGGGGCAATATTGTTGAAGTAGGGCCATAAAAGATGAGGTTAGAACATATAAGGTGAGACCACAAATGAATCCTGAATGCCACTTTAAAGATCCAGACTCCATGATGCAGACCATGGAGCTACCTTAAGACCGTAAGGAAATAGTAATACTGTGACTCACCCCTAGCCAGAATTTATTAGTTTGGTAAATCAAAACTTGAATATCCAAGTTTTTTTTCTTGTTCTGCCAAGGAAGACAGCATACAGAGAATTTTCTGACATTCATTTCAAGGCATAAGATATCCTATGATAAAGTAAATTATTGCTATATAAATAATAGCCTCTAAGGAAAATTTTAAGATAAGAAAGAAAAGAAAGAAAGCAAATGTAAGACTACATGCAGAAAAAGAATTAGATGTTGTTTAGGCTTTGGCTGACTTTATAAAGCAGTTCTGTAACATAGAAGATAATTGTTTTGTCTTTCTGAACTTTATAGTCCTAGTTTACTGATAATTTTTTTTTAAAAATTAGGAAAGGACATCAAATTTTCCTGAATGCTTATTATGTATCTTTTGAGATGATCATGTTTTTCCTTTCTTTCTTTGTTAATATGGTGACTTACATGGATTGGTTTTAGAATGTTAAACCAACCTTGCATTCTGGGGATAAACCTTATCTGGTCATGATGTAACATCCTTTTCAGCCTCAAAACAAATGACACACTTAGGAATAAATCTGACAAAATGTGTGAAGGATCTGTTCAGTGAGTCATAGGGAAGATGGTGAGGGTTGGAAATAAGACTGAGGACGAGGGGGTGGACCAGAGTGGCCACTTGTCAGAGACGTCTCCTAGGTAATGTCAGTAATACTCTGTGGGAATCAGCATCTGGAGAGTGAGGTGGAAGGACAAGAATGGTCGCATGGTTGGGCAGATGGTGACTCTGGTAGCTGAGATGGAGACTGTAGGAGGGGCGGTGAGCGGGAGCCCAGATTCAGATTAGGTTGCCCAGGCCTGCCTGAACCAGCTGTCTGGATGGCAGCTGAGCTACATTTAACATGGCTTCTGGGTGGGGATTCCTCCTGCCCATCTGTATTCTCATTAATCCATTTGAGTTGTTCTCTTTGATTTTTAAAATAGTTCATGTAGTGCATTCATGATTTAAAATCTCTTATTTTCAAGTAGGCTGTGAAGTGGCAGTCTTCTGAGAATTCTGTTTATTTAAGTTAAAGTTCTTAATCTTAACGATTTCCTCTGGATCAGAGCACTTGAACATTAATTCTGTGTTAATGAGATTTACATAACACTCTCTTTGTAAATGATGCTTTTAGTGATGAATGTTTCCAATCTTTCTACATATTGTAGTTTGGGTTCTTGTTCTTACAAAGCAAAAAATAAATGAACACATTTACTGTAGACTTCAGGAAATGGTTTCATGTATCATGCAGTATAAACTTTTGATAACTTTTGCTTTGTCGAATGACTTATCCATGCTTTTGGTAATCTTTGTATCTTCTGAATACCAGTGATATCTTATTTAACTCCTGGTGACACTAAGACTTTTCTAGGCAGCATAAGTTTGACATTAGAATCATTGTAAAGGAGATGTCAATATTGCTACTTAATGTGATCATTCTGTATCTACTTTGAGTATTCCTACACATACTTTCTTCCTTCTTTTTCTTTCCATTTGTCTGTTTTTAAACTGACATCTCCGTAGATGATTTTTAAATTTATTGAGCAAGCTCCCCCAGTGTAACCTTCTGGCATCTGGCCGACATCCTCAGCATTTTGATGAAATTCCGTTCACTGGAATTGTCTGTTAAGATTTCCTCTCAATAAAGTCCAGTGATCTTTTTCTCACTGCCCTTGTTCATCATCTCTATTAGTCTGTTTTCATTGCTATAAAGCAATACCTGAGACTGGATAATTTATAAAGAAAAGAGGTTTAACTGGCTCATGGTTCTGCAGGCTGCAAGGAAGCATGGTGCCAGCATCTGCTTCTGGTGAGGACCTCAGGAGGCTTCCTATCATGTTGGAAGGCAAAGGGGGAGCTGCTGTGTCACAGGGCAAGAGCAGGAGCAAGTGAGTGATGGCAGGCTCTTTTATTTTTATTATTATTTTTTCATTATACTTTAAGTTCTAGGGTACATGTGTACAACGTGCAGGTTTGTTACATATGTATACATGTGCCATGTTGGTGTGCTGCACCTGTTAACTTGTCATTTACATTAGGTATATCTCCTAATGCTATCCCTCCCCCTTACCCCCACCCAATGACAGGCCCCAGTGTGTGATGTTTCCCTTCCTGTGTCCATGTGTTCTCATTGTTCAATTCCCACCTATGAGTGAGAACATGCGGTGTTTGGTTTTCTGTCCTTGCGATAGTTTGTTCAGAATGATGGTTTCCAGCTATATCCATGTCCCTACAAAGGATATGAACTCATCCTTTTTTATGGCTGCATAGTATTCCATGGTATATGTGTGCCACATTTTCTTAATCCAGTCTGTCATTGATGGACATTTGGGTTGGTTCCAAGTCTTTGCTATTGTGAATAGGATGGTAGGCTCTTTTAAACGACCAGCTCTTATGTGGACTCACAGAACGAGAACTCACTCATTACTGTGTGGAGGGCACCAAAACATAAGGGATCCATTCCCATGACCCAAACACCTTCCACCAGACCCACCTCCAACACTGGAGGTCACATCTCCACATGAGATTTGGAGGAGACCAAACATCCAAACCATGTCATTGTCCATCTTTCACCAAGTTTGACAGCACTGGCCACTGTAATCTCCTTTATGTACCCTGTCCTCCTCCAGTTTGTGTGTGTGGAGGGCTTCTGGGTTTTCTTGATGTTCTTAATCTTTGCAGCTTAATACTTGGCCTCATATGTGATCCTTCCACCACTCCTGGTACCCAGCCAGTGGGGAAGTCCTGCACACTCTTCCTTATAAAGGACTCTTAGATGATTGTGATGTTCCATGGCCACACACAGCCACTGCCTTGGCTGAGTCCTTCTCACTTCCAGCAGAATTCCTTTGATCTTTTCCAGCCGGTCTCCTCTGTCTCTTCTGCGGAATTTACCTTGCGCTTGTCTGTTAGCTCAGCCTTCCCACAAGCACCGATTTTCACCACTTCCTTCCTGCTAGGAAACTTGCTGTTCATCAAGTGAAGCTCCGAAGTCCTCACTCGCATTTTGAATGACAAGCCTTCACACAGGTGGAAGCTTTCAGCACTGCCACTGTCCTGGCCTCACTGGGCAACACTGTGAGGCTGTTAGGACACTGGGACTTTTCAGACAAACAACAAATGGTTGATCATTACAGTAGCACTATCAGCACAGACTAGCGCAGGAATACCGTTGAGACAAAAATGAAAGGAGAGAAATTTCATTTTCCTCCTGCCCAGAGATCACAACCATGAAGCCAGAGTGTGTATCACTCAGGATCATTTAATGAATTGCCTATATGAATACCTGTGGATGTGTTTTCCCTGTAATTCAAAATTAGATCACTGTAAATACTATTTTGTATCTTGCTTTGTTCAATTAGTGCTATTCCATTTTCTATTTCAGTAATTTTTTATTGCTTCTACTCTGCAGATGATTTTAAATTTTTTCCCGTTTGATCCCCAGATTTTATTATAACAAATTAGTCCACACCAGTACACAATCCAGGACCACTCAATGCATCACATTTTGCTTTTAAGTTTGTTTTCAGCTAGCACCACTTTTTTCTTTTGGACGCTTGTTGAAGAGACCAGATCAGTTGTCCTGTAGAATGTCTTACCTTTTGGATTTATCTAGTTGTTTTATTGGATCTGTTTCTCCATCCCCTGATTTCCCTTAAACTAGAATTTGTATGCGAAAGCTCGACGATTCAGACGAAACCTCTTTGCCTAGAATACTTCATAGGTGAAGCTAGTACTTCAGGTTGTGTTACCTTTGACCACTAGTGAGGTTAGAATTGACCCCTGGATAGGGCAATGAGGGCCTGAGCCCATTGTGTCTTTCCCCTTGCAACCAGAGAATATTCTAGGCATCAATACTTTGGCAGTAGTACAAATACGTCAGTCAGGCATCTAATGTTTAAAATCAATGGATAATCTTTGCCTGGTTTAATAATGTCATTCAAGTTCTGTGAAAGGATTTTCTCTGTTATTTTTTCTACTTTTATAAAGTGACCTTTTCTTGTAAATTTTAGAACTTTTAGCTCTACCACTGGGGCGATTTAATTACCCAGGAATAGAGTGCCTAGTAGAAAAACAGAAACAGGATGTTGCTTTTTTTCCCTTTTACTGTCTAATTTGAAAGTAAGGGATTGTTTAAGAGCTTCTGCAGAAGTTGAGAAGTTGGGGTTTTATTTTCCTTTTCTGTTCTTGAGGATCATTGTGGACAATCTTTGAAAGACTCGTTGGCTTTTTTTTTTTTTTTTTTTAATTACAAAAGATGAGCTTTTATCTCACCAAACGGCCGTAATGTGTTGATATCTCCATTTGGAATGGGGAAACTGAGGCTTAGAGCAGATACTTTGTAAACTAATGTGGCTAATAAATGATATTGTTGTGGTGCAAACTCAGGTGTGCCTGACTCCAAAATCTTTCCCGTGGTGCTGGAACCTTCCACATTCTTTCCTCAGAGCCCTCCCTGACCTGCCATAGCTCTGATGGTTTGTCACGGCCAGCTGAGCCTTCTTGCTCCCTCTCGCCCGACACGGCACTGCTGCTGTGTGCTGTGCCAAGCTTGGCCATCATCCTGTCCCCCAGCCTCTCCCTGTCCCTGGCTGCTCCCCTTTTCCCATTCTTCCCTTCATAAGCTCTAGGATGAGAATATTGACTTAGTGTTTGAGTGGGAGTCAGATGTATTACATAAAAATGTCCCCAGCATCAAAATGACTCAGAGTATGACTGTATTTTTAAATTAAATATCAAGACCTATCATCCGACAAAACATATGAATGACAATGAGATATAATATTTGAAATTAGATTTGTTCAGGGGAATCAAAGATATTTTGTAACAGTATACACAGTAGGCATTGAGTAAGTAAATGAGAACTCTATGAGCTGTTTTCTGGAAAAGTTTAAAATAAAATTTGTCAAATATCAAATGATTGTTAAAAAAACTCAGTGGAGACAGCATCCTTGGAAGAATCCAAGAGCAGTTTTGTTTGTTTGTTTTTTGCATCAAGGCAGATCAGCAGGTGAACAGTGTTAGGGAAATACAGGACAGGAGACCTTCTCTCAAGAAACTGCATAAACAACTGTAATTAATTCCATTGTGGAAATTGCATTCTGGTTTCCAATCTATACTTCAGCTTAGAGGAAGCAAACTGGCTGGACGGGCTGGGAAATTCAACCTGCAGGTTTCTGTTTTCTCTTTCAGAATATTTTGCTTTAGGATGTCTTAGACAGGCACGTGCTTCCCAACCGGTCACAGTCCTGCCTCTGCCTGGGTTGACCGCTTGCCTACTTCACATTGTTCTTACCCCTCTGGACTCTGAAAGGCTTGGGTCTGTGAGCCCTGCATCTGGCATTAGAACAGCACAGTGGTGACATGCTATTGGAACACAGGAAGAATATTACATCTATTTTCATCTCATCCTTTTGAAAAGTACCTTTTTATTTCAGAATGGTTTTAGATTTACAGAAAGTCTGCGAAGATGGAACAGAGAGTTCCCATATATCCTTCATATCAGTTTTCTCCATTGTCAGCGTTGTACATTACTAGGGTACATTTGCCACACAGTAAGAAACCAGCATGGGTGCATCACTGTGCATTAAACTGTATCCTTGATTCAGATTTTACTCATGTATCTGCTCCTCTCCTTTTCTGTCCCAGGTCCCATTCAGGACACTTGATGACATTTATCCTCTGGGCCTTCTTAGTGTCTTCTGGTTTATGATGGCTCGTCTGTCCTTGTTTTTCATGACCTTGAGAGTACTGAGGAGTGCTGGTCAGATATTTTGCAGATTGTGCCTCATTTTGGGTTTCTCTGATATTTTCCTTATAATGAGAAGGAATTGACATGCCCTTCTCATGACGCCACTGCAGCGGTGCCCATCTGAGTCATTGGTGATCAAGTCGTTGGCCTTGATCGCCTGGCCAGGTTTGCCAGGTTTCTCCATTGGAAAGTGACTCTTTTTGGTCTACTTTCTATATTCTCTTCCTGGGAAGTAAATCACTAAGTGGAGCCCACACTCTAGGGCTGGAGGCAGGGGCTGGGAGGATGGGAACTGAGCTCCCCCTTCTGGTGGGGGTGCATCTACAGACATTATTTGGAATTCTTTTTTTTTTATTTTTATATTTTTATTTATTATTATTATTATACTTTATGTTCTAGGGTACATGTGCATAACGTGCAGGTTTGTTACATATGTAAACTTGTGCCATGTTGCTGTGCTGCACCCATCAACTCGTCAGCACCCATCAACTCGTCATTTACATCAGGTATAACTCCCAGTGCAATCCCTCCCCCCTCCCCCCTCCCCATGATACGCCCCGGTGTGTGATGTTCTCCCGCCCGAGTCCAAGTGATCTCATTGTTCAGTTCCCACCTATGAGTGAGAACATGCGGTGTTTGGTTTTCTGTTCTTGTGATAGTTTACGGAGGATTTGTCCTGGTTGGCCTTGCTTCTAGGCCCCTTCAGTGGATAGGGCTAGGAAACCCATGCAGCTACACATCTCTGTAATTATTTCTGTATTTATCCATCTGGTTAAACATGAGTGTAACTAAGTCCAGCCCCACAGGGCTCATTCTAGCTTTCCTGTCTGGTTTATCCGTACCTTCCCTCTCCGGCTGTGAGAAACTAGGTCCCACCAGCTACTCTTTGTTGACTTGACTCCAGTGTGCATGTAAAGCACTTTCAGGGTTGCTCCTCTGCACCCTGTGAGAAGCAACTTTACCAACTAGAGTGCACAGTTTCCATGCCATTCCTTTTTTAAAAAACATTTTATTTAAAATTTATTTTTAATTTTTGTGGGTATGTAGTATGCAGTTCCTTTTATCTTTAGCCCTATGGTTTTCAGTCAAAACATTGTCTTCCAAAGTTACCGTCTCATCTGTTTTAATACTTATTTTTGCATTCGTTTAAAAATGTACTAATGTATACTTTAAATAAATGTGCATATTGGGGATGTATTCTCAAAAGTGTTTTTTTTTAAGCTCATAGGAGTGTGCAGTAAAGCAATTGAAGATCTGTGGATATAGATCGTGGTGCTGGTGATGCAAAGATATTTACCTTTGACTTTGGGATGCTTAGTGATTTACTGAGTTGAGCAGATATTTATTGAGAAAGCAGCATGATGCAGTGGAAGGAAGAAAGGCTCTGGGGGCGTAGATGGCCCTAGGTTCACATTCCAGCTTGGTCACCTACTAACTGCATGACATCAGGCAGGTTACTTAACCTGTCTGCGTAATTATTTCCTCCAGTGACGTTGGTTAATACGCATTTCACAGGATCCCTGTGTAGGTCAGAAGGTCTAGGCCTGGATCTGTGTCTTTACATGTATCCGGATACCTGGGATAGTCCACATTCTTGCTACTCACAGTGTGATTTACCAGCTAAGAACATCAGCATCCCCCTGGGAGACCTGTCGGAAATACAGACCCTCAGGCCCCTCCCAGACCTCCTGAGTTTGGAATCTACATTCCACAGACCCCCAGGTGACTCGGATGCATGTTCACGTGCGAGAAGCCCTGCTTTGTACTGTGCTTTGAGAAGCTGTGAGCCACACAGCTCCCCAGCTCCACTCGTTCTTCTCGCTCTCTGAAATCTCCTGGGGATCCAGACCTCAACTGCACTGCTGTCTTCCCCCAGGAGTCCCACACTCGCCCCTTGCCCTGTGCTGGGTGTTGCCGCGTTCAGCCTGCTGTGCTGGCGTCATCTGTCTCCCTCTTTCCGTCTCACTGTGGTGTCCTTCGTTGCAAGCACAGTATCTGGCACGTTGAATGTGCTAATAAATATTTGCTGAATACAAGAACATCCTTGGTGCTGGGCCAGCTTCTGAGACTACCAGAGGAGAGACATGGTTCCTGCCATTCAGGAAATCTCAGCCCAGAGAGGAGGCGGACTTGGAGTGGACATTGATACCATAGGATTGTAAGCACCCAAGGGGTTCACCTTGCCTGCTGCCTAGACAGAGCCGATTCATCAAGACAGGGGAATTGCAATAGAGAAAGAGTCATTCATGCAGAGCCAACTGTGCGGGAGACCAGAGTTTTATTACTGCTCAAATCAGCCTCCCTGAGCATTCGGGGAGCAGAGTTTTTAAGGATAACTTGGTGGAAGCCAGTGAGCCGGGAGTGCTGATTGGTCAGGGCTGAAATCGTAGGGAGTCAAAGCTGTCTTCTTGTGCTGAGTTGGTTCCTCGATGGGGCCACAAGATCAGACAAGCCAGTTTATCAATCCGGGTGGAGCCAGCTGATCCATCAAGTGCAGGGTCTGCAAAATATCTCAAGCGCTGATCTTAGGAGCAGTTCAGGGAGGGTCAGAATCTTGTAGCCTCCATCTGCATGACTCCTAAACCATAATTTTTAGTCTTGTGGCTAATGTTAGTACTACAAAGGCAATCTAGTCCCCAGGCAAGGAGGAGGTCTGCTTTGGGAAAGGGCTGTTACCGTCTCTGTTTAAACTATGAAGTTTCTCCCAAAGTTAGTTCAGCCTATGCCCGGGAATGAACAAGGACAGCTTGGAGGTTAGAAGCAAGATGTAGTCAGTTAAGTGAGATCTCTTTCACTGTCTCAGTCATCATTTTGCAAAGGCGGTTTCAGGGCCACCCTGTGGATGCTGTGAATGCTCTGAGGGGGAAGCAGACGGTAGAATGGGTGTTGCTTAAGCTGAGCCTTGGAGACTGGATGGCCAGTGCACCAAGCTTCCTTGTGTCAAGGAAAGGCTCTTCCTGAGCCCCCAAGACCACCTGCCCTGCCCTTGTCTTTAGCCCATACTGGCTCCCCCGTGACAAATCTCGATTTGTTTTCTTTTGTTCTATTCTCTTTTGTTTTATATTCTGTGCTTTTGAAGAGATGTGGCTGCTTTAAAAAGCAACATGGAGCTCATTAAATGAAATATCCCTAAGGGTTGGATTGTGACCCAAATGTCAGTACATATCTGGTAAGGAAAGAGGAAATTAAAACCCACATCACTGTATTTCATCTAGATAGTCCTTGATACCAAGGCAGACACATCTCAATAGCAGAGCTGCATACCATCCAAACAGCAAAACAAAACAAAACACAAACACAACCACCCCGGGGTTCGAATTCAGCCTTTGTTTCCTCAGCCCCTTTTCCGTGGGAAAGTCACCGTGCTGCCCTGGGCCTCACGGCTCTCATCTGCAAAGTGAGGAGGAGGTGCCTGCCCTGCCCTCTTTACCGGCTTTTTAAGAGGATGCAAGTGAAGAAAGGATATGTGTGTTTTGAGACTGCAGTGCTCTTATGTTAACATCGGCTCATGTTAGGATTCGCAATTCCAAAGCTCATTCCCGGTTTATTTGCAAAATATTATCCTAAATTTGTCTCAAGGTCTTCTCTTTCTGCTCTCTCCTTTTCTTTATGTTCTCTTCCTCTTCCTCACTCTCTTTATTCTCCTCCTCTTTTCTTCCCAGTCCCCTCACTTGTTATCAATCCCACAGTTTTCTGTGGGGCAGCGATGTAACCTGCGTTCATCTATGATGCACTCACCTATGCATGTAGTTTATGTTTACTGAGTGTTACTCTATTCCTGGCAATTGCTATATGCTGTGGATATGAAGATAAAATGATATTTTCTCAAAAGGAGTTCACACATGGATCATTGCATGTGTTTTCGTGTCACAGGTGCGATCTGTACAGTGGATCATTGAGTGTGTTTTAGTATCACAGGTGTGGTCTGTACATGAATTGTTCAGTGTGTTTTAGTGTCACAGGTGCGAGCTCTACAGTGGATTGTTGAGTGTTTTAGTGTCACAGGTGTGATCTGTACGGTGGGTCGTTGAGTGTGTTTTAGTGTCAGAGGTGCGATCTGTACGGTGGATTCAGTGTTTTGGTGTTACAGGTGCGAACTGTATGGTGGGTCATTGAGTGTGTTTTAGTGTCACAGGTGTGAGCTATATAGTGGATTATTGAGTGTGTTTTAGTGTCACTGGTGTGACCAGTACAGTGGATCAGTGTGTTTTAATGTCATAGGTGTGATCTGTACGGTGGATTGTTGAGTGTTTTAATGTCACAGGTGTGATCTGTATGGTGGATCATTGAGTGTGTTTTAGTGTCAGAGATACCGTCTGTACAATGGGTCGTTGAGTGTTTTAGTGTCAGAGGTGCGATCTATATGATATGTTTGTTGAGTGTTTTAGTGTCACAGGTGTGAGCGGTATAGTGGATCATTGAGTATGTTTTATTATCACAGGTGCGAGCTGTATGGTGGATTGTTGAGTTTTAATGTCGCAGGTGTGATCTGTATGGTGGATTGTTGAGTATGTTTTAGTGTCAGAGGTGTGATCTGTACGGTATGTTTGTTGAGTGTGTTTTAGTGTCAAAGGTGCCAGCTGTATAGTGGATCATTGAGTGTGTTTTAGTGTCAGAGGTGCGATCTGTACGGTGAATCGTTGAGTGTGTTTTAGTATCAGAGCTGCGATCTATACAGTATGTTTGTTGAGTGTGTTTTAGTGTCAGAGGTGCGATCTGTACACTGGGTCATTGAGTGTGTATTAGTGTCACAGGTGCGATCTGTACGGTGGATCATTGAGTGTGTTTTAGTATCAGAGGTGCGATCTATACAGTATATTTGTTGAGTGTGTTTTAGTGTCAGAGGTGCGATCTATACAGTATGTTTGTTGAGTGTGTTTTAGTGTCAGAGGTGCGATCTATACAGTATGTTTGTTGAGTGTGTTTTAGTGTCAGAGATGCGAGCTGTACGGTGGGTCGTTGAGTGTGTTTTAGTGTCACAGGTGCGATCTGTACGGTGGGTCATTGAGTGTGTTTTAGTGTCACAGGTGCGATCTGTACGGTGGATCATTGAGTGTGTTTTAGTATCAGAGGTGCAATCTATACGGTATGTTTGTTGAGTGTGTTTTAGTGTCAAAGGTACCAGCTGTATAGTGGATCGTTGAGTGTGTTTTAGTGTCAGAGGTGCAGTCTGTACGGTGGGCATTGAGTGTGTTTTAGTATCACAGGTGTGATCTCTACGGTGGGTCGTTGAGTGTGTTTTAGTGTCACAGGTGTGATCTATGCAGAATGCACGGTCAGGGATGTGTAAGTGCAGTCATGCAAATGCTCACAGGAATTTTAAAGCTTCAAAGACAGTTGATACCAGAGCTGGGTATTGAAAGATGAGTCGGTATTGAGGTTCCTTTGAGACCTTCCAATCATCGAGTGCCCTAGGTACCGGCACAGAGTGTGCCTTGTGTATCTCAGGGGCCTCAGTTACAGTTGGCCTCTGTGTCCATGGGTTCAACAGCTGTGGATTCAACCGACCTTGGATTGAAAGTATCCAGACAAAAAAACTGCATCTGTACTGAACATGTACAGACATTTTTCCTATCATTCGTTCCTAAATAGTACAGTGTAACTATTTGTATAGCATTTACATTTTATTAGGTATAATAAATCTAGAGAGTAAGTTATACAGAATGATGTGCATGGGTTATATACAGATGTGCTATTTTAGATCAGGGACTTGAGCGATTTTGGTATCCAAGAGAGATCATGCTGTGGGAGGGGAATGACTGTATTTCATGTGGTTGGGGTGTGAAGGGGTGCGGGCTGGGGAGAGATTGGATAGGAGGAGGTAGGAAGGCAGAGAAAGGAGGACAGTGAATGTAGAGGCGGAAAAGATAGACAGGGGCCTTTGCCATACTAAGGATTTTAGATTTTAAATGGGTGGTCATGGGGGTTTTAAGCAGCAGAATGTATGGATGGAATTAATTTTCAGAGAGTTCAACCCTGGGAACCCCAGGCTTAGAATGGATTAAAACTGGGATTAGAATTTGTGGCTCCAAGGAAGTACTGGAACTGGGACTGGACCCTGTGTTTTCTGAATCTGTTTCTTGGACTTTTCCCAGAACATTGCCTTGTGCAAAATGGCAAAATGTATTAGCTTCTACATACTGGGAGCCTTCTCGGCATTGGGCACTGTGCTGAGTGCTTTGCATGCATTACTGGCCATTCTCAGACCAGCCCTGAAAGACAGGTATTGCAGTCTTCATTTGCAGCGATAGTTTGTCCACAATCACACAGCTTGGAGGTGGCCTTGGCCACCTGACCTCAAAGTGCACGCTCTTCCCATTAGAACAGTGGGCCTCCTGTGGACCAGCTGCAGTCTTTCCAGTGGACATTCTAGCAGTAGGCACCAACTAAGCTTTTTTTTTTTTTTTTTTTTTTTCCCCTGAAAGTACAAAGATCCCTTCTGCCCTTATGGAACTTTGTGGGAGAGCGTCATTTCTTCTGGCTCAAATATGAACTTCTTAAACTTGCCAGTGATATAAAAAATGGACAGTTTGTCTTAGTATATGTTTTCAGCTCAACTTTGAAGATTTATACCCAATACTTATATTCAGCTGACTCAGGTAAGAAGCTAGGCTTTGCAATGCCTACACCATGAGACTTCTCCCTATCTGAAGGTAGGTCACTCTGTTTGGGTTAAATTTGTGTTCATGATATTAAAGCTTAGATCTGCAGGAATCTCGGCCTTAGTCCTAAGTGTGTAATTTAAATTTATTCTTGTGGGGAAATAGCCAATATCTCCATTAGAAAATCACTTCGGAACACATTTTCACATTTTAGATTGATGAGCCAGGGATTTAATAGATTATTTAGAAAATTTCCTCCACGCAACTCTGGAATGAAGGTATATGTGGCAGAGGTGTTTGAAACCTGTCTTTCCCCAGTGAAATACTTGTTTTACTTCTGCAAGATTTAAACAGCCATTCAGCTGGGCATGGTGGCTCACCCCTGTAATCCCAGCACTTTAGGAGGCCGAGGCGGGTGGATCACCTTAGGTCAGGAGACCAGCCTGACCAATATGGTGAAACCCTATCTCCACTCAAAATACAAAAATTAGCCGGGTATGATGGTGGATGCCTGTAATCCCCACTACTCAGGAGGCTGAAGCAGGAGAATCATTTGAACCTGGGAGGTGGAGGTTGCAGTGAGCCAAGATTGTGCTGCTGCACTCTAGCCTAGGTGACAGAGTAAGACTCCATCTCAAAAAATAAATAACTAGTCATTCCTTGGGTGTTTGGGGAAAATATCCAATAAATAATGGCTACTAGTTGTTATGTGATTAGTTGAAATAGTTAATAGTTACCCATGATGTGATAAGCAGTTAATTCGGTGCATCGCATATTATGTCTGGTTCTTAAACCTCGTTGGAGCAGGTTTTGCAGGTATTGAAGCCAGGCGCTGCATAGTGGGGCCGCCCTGACTGCACAGCTGATGCGAGGGCTGTGGGAGGGCAGCTTGCTCCCCCCCTGCACCATGCTGCCTGTTTTTACTGCTACAAAACACGCCGCAGGAACTGTGCCAGGAGGTTTCTACATATCACCTTGTTCTGTGGATGATTGGGCCTGTTGACTGCAGAAGTTGGCCAGTGACTTCTTCTAACACAGTCCTTTTGCCTACGTTGAGGTGATCATGCCATGGAATATGGCACCCATCACTCTTGCATGGCTGTGGGGAAACCATTTTCAGTTAAATAAGTGAAATACACGTGTGCCACTCTTGTGACCTTGCTTTAACTTTCTGAAACCCTTAGGCTTGACAATTTACTCAGCCTACTTGGCCTTCATTATCTGGATCTGGATTTGCAAATTATAGATTGTTCAAGGAACCTGTGTTGAAGCCTGGGGTTGATTGGAAATGAACACAGCTGATTTAGAGTCTTTTGATTAGCCAAAGCTTCAAGATGTTAACATTTTTAAAGAAGAGAAGGGATACCGTATTTTTTCAATTTTTTGCTACATGCTGGGCACCATCCACGATCTTTTAAAATCCTCATTTTAGTCCTGAGTGATGCTTCTCACCCTTTGGTGGTGGCTAGGCCCAGAGAAGTGAGTGAGTGATGTGTTAGTGTAGGGGAGGAGATTTAAATTCAGGGTTACTGACTCTCAGACCTGTGCTCCTTCCGCTGTGCTGTGGGGTATTAGCCAGTGACATCTGCCTTTTTGTGGACAGCATAGTAGTATTGGGGGAAATACGGGGCTGTTCAAGCATTTGGGTTTTCTGTTAGGTTGTTCTTGCATTGTGATAAATACCTGAGACTGGGTAGTTTATAAAGAAAAGAGGTTTAATTGCCTCATGGCTCTGCACAGGCTGTCCAGGAAGCCTGGTGCCAGCGTCTGCTTGGCTTCTGGTGGGGCCTCAGGAAGTTTCCAGTCATGGCAAAAGGTGAAGCCATAGCCGGCGTGTCACATGGCGAGAGGAGGAGCAAGAGAGATTGGGAGGTGCCACACACTTTTAAACAACTAGATCTCGCGTGAACTCACTCGTCACCAAAGGAATGACGCTGAGTCATTCGGGAGGGATTGGTCCCCCATGATCCAGACATCTCCCACCAGGCCCTACCTCCAACACTGGAGATTACATGTTAGCATGAGATTTGGTGGGCACATAAATCACCATATGAGGCTTTAAAGGCAGACCTGGCTTCACCACTGTTAGTATCACCCACTGGCAAATTACTGAGTTTCTGTGAGCCTCAGTTTCTTTATTTGAAAAATAAGAATAATATAGGTCTCAAACAGCTCTTGTGAGCTTGGAGAAAATGCGTATGAGAGCATCTGGCACCTTGTCGGCCCTCAATAAGAGTTAGCTTTGAGTTCGTTTCCTGTCTGTGTTAGTGATCAAAGCCGGAACGAATGCACCTGTGCCTTGGTGGGGGCAACTGCTGAGCACTGTAGAGGCTATTGCAACCCCACCCCTCCTCTAATCTGGCCACTCCTAGAGACTGCCCGTTCTTCCCATTTGAGAACAGGGATTAACAGCAGACGTGACTTTGATCCTGGACAGTGAACTTGAGAATCCCATTATTGGAGAATCCCTCAACTGTATAGCATCTGTTTGGCAGCAGCAAAAACACGCTTCAGTGCTCCAAAGGTTTGCTTTACCCTCGATTAGTCTCTGTTCTTATATATTTGACCTTTCTTTGAAAGGCTGGGCAATGAAACTGGGCACGTTCTTGAAATTTGCTAAGGGTTTAAAAAAAGAAACCTACTTCTCAAATAGCCACTTTCTAGAGTGAGGAAGGAGGGAAAGCCATGGCGGAGAAGCAGCTAGCAGTTTGTTCTTCAGCATAGCTTTTTGCCTCTTTCTCTTTGCAGCCTCCTTTTGTGTAACACAATGACCACCTTTTCTCAAGTAAGATCTGGTTCCTCCAGGCTCTGCTTCCGTGTATACCTGGGCAGTTGGGCCCAGTCTCTCTGAACCGGTTAATTCCTGCTTGCAATTCCACTGCTCATCATCCCTTAGTAGGGATTAGTGGTTGTTTTGTTGTTGTTGTTGTTGCTACTTTTTTGAGATGGAGTCTGGCTCTGTCGCCCGAGCTGGAGTACAGTGGTACAATCTTGACTCACTGCAACCTCTGGCTCCTGGGTTCAAGCACTTCTCCTGCCTCAGCCTCCTGAGTAGCTGGGATTACAGGCGCCTGCCACCACGCCTGGCTAATTTTTTTTGTATTTTTAGTAGAGACAGCGTTTCACCATATTGGTCAGGATGGCCTTGAACTCCTGACCTCAAGTGATCCTCCAGTCTTGGCCTCCCAAAGTGCTGGGATTACAAACGTGAGCCACCGCACCTGGCTGGATTAGTGGTGGTTGTTATTATAGCTGTTTTCTATAGAATTTTAGTAACACGTTCACTTCTGGTTTCTGACCAGAGCTCCTGATATAGGATAGTGACCAACAGGCACTTGTTAGCTTTGATTTATCTGTCTTCTCAGTTCAATTGATCACATCTTTATGAGGATTTGTGCTTCAAAACTTACCAAGAATGTGGCGATGCCTCAGATAGACGAGAGAGCTATGGAGGCCGTGCGTCTGCCCTGCAGAACCTGGCTGTTATTCCAGGACTGGCATATGTGACTGCTGCTGAGGAGGAGGAGTTTAGTTTGTGCGCATGAGGTGTGGAGAGGAGGGGAAGATAAGACCATAGAGAGAGCCGAAAACCAGATGGCTTGTGCTAAGAGCTGCACATGCGAAGCAAAAGATTTGGGAGATTGTTTTTATTTGTGCTTATTTTTTTCCTATCACAAAGTAATGAATGATCCTTGTAAAAAAAAAAAATCTAGAAACTTGAGGAGAAGCGCAAAACATTCCCCAAAATCTCACTACCCAGAAATGGGTGCTACTCTCATTTTGGCATATTTCCTTCCAGTTTTTCTCCATGCATCTCTGTATGTAGGTGAGATCAGACCTTATGAGCAGTCTAGTCCTCTATTTTACTAAAATTATGTTATAAGCATTTTCTTACCCACTTCAAGCTTATTTTTAAGTTACTGCTCAGTAGAACTCTAACATGATTTCTAAAACGCCTCCCCTCTTGTTTGAGGCTTCGGTCACTAGTTTTTCCCAGTGATAACACTTTGGCAAGAGGAGCTGGTCTTCTGAAATAGTGAACTGGCAGAACTTTTAAGGCAAGGAGTTATGTATCTGATCTTACTTTCAGGGCAGTCACTTCTGTGGCCATGCGGAAACAAACCTGGCAGGAGGAAGTACAGGAGGAAGCAGGGAAACCGTTCCTTGGTTCCGGCATTCTTTCAGCAAATATATGCCAGGCATGTGTTAGGCCACTTAGGAAGCTGTTGAAAGAGCACAGGCAGAGAAATGATTCAAGTTTGCAGAAGGCAGTTTTAGTGAGGGTGGAGAGGAGGGAATTGATGTGAGAAGTATTTGGTTGAAAAACAATATTTGTGTATGGTATGGGTTCCATACACAGAAGCATTTGTAGTGTTATTTGGGCCATGTAGCAGATGGCAAAGCCACGCCCTGGGTTAGAAACAATGGGTGGAGGGCTGGTTTCAGAGGGTATTTGGGAAGTTACTTACAGGGCTGCCTCTTGGCCATTCAGGTGAATGTGTACTACTAAAGAAGTCAATTTCAGCTGGAATTCTGGAGGGAGGTCCAGCTTGGTGGTATCAATTCAGGACAATCAGCTGTGGATGGTCAAATTGTGTGTGGTTCCTTGGAATGAATCAAGAGAGAAGAGGAGCAAAAGTAGATCCCTGGGGAACAGGGGGCAGTCGGGAAAGTGAAGGGAGACTTGAAGGAGGAAGAGGTCAAGGGCATTTCAGGCCTGGATGCCAGCAAGTGCGAGGCAGAGGCTGGTAAAGGGGAGTGCCATGTTTAAAGGTAGGGATAGGCCAGCGTGGCTGGGAGAGCTGTGCCATCAAGGTCAGAGTTGTAGAGGTTTGGAGTTTTGCAGGGAGCAGGGATTCAGTAGGGATAAAGATAGAAGCTGGGCATGGAAACAAGCATGTAGCAGAATAGAGAGTCCCAGCTTCCCCAGAGCTGTGCTGAGAAGTAATGTGGTTTTGAGTTCAGAGGAGGGAGATATTACTTAATCTGAGGGGTCAGAGGCAGCAGTCAGGATCAGGAGAGATGCATTTAGTCACGGGTTTTTCTTCATGCTGTCATATATTTTTTCAATTCTGTGTTTGTGCATTGATTTTATTATCTGTATGTTTTGTGTATCTACTTGTAGATACCAGGGATTGTATAAAATTTAAATCCCTGAAGGCAGTGACACTGTCACTCATTCTTGCTGGGGAAATCTCCCCCACCCTCAACCTGCTGAAGAATATTCTATTTCTGTTCACACATTTAGCTTCTCCTTCTCCCATGATCTCTGGGAGGCCAGGATAGGGAACGCTATTTTCTTGGCTGCTCCTGGATATTTTTGGGGGAGTAAACTGGGATAATGAGAAGAGCCAAATGAGCCCAGAGGATGTACAGGTGTGGGAGGAGCCCAGTTCCTCTCCCAACCACACTGACCCATCACTGCTTTTAAGAACCTGTGGGATTTGGGAGGCTAAGGCAAGCAGATCACTTGAGCCCAGAAGTTGAGACCAGCTTGGGCAACATAGCAGAACCTCATCTCTACAAAAAATACAAAAATTAGCCAGGCATGATGATGCGTGCCTGTGGTTCTAGCTCCTAGGGAGGCAGAGGTGGGAGGATCACTTGAGCCCAGGAGGGCGAAGCTGCAGTGAGCTGTGATTGAGCCACTGTACTCCAGCCTGGGTGACAGAGCAAGTCACTGTCTCGAAAAAAAACACCAATAGGGAGAGGCCAGGATGATGAGGGGGAAGTTGGTATGTTTTTGTTAGGTCCAGAGTTTGTGCTGGTGAAAGAAGGTTAGGATGTAGAAAAGGGATTTAGAGATGCAGTGGCTGCTCTTCAATGTTCTTCAAGGGTCCAAGTGAAGAACTGGATTTTTTTTCAATGACATGTGACAGTTAACCTGTGTTTCAGGAAGTATAGCCTTGAGCTGAGTCTGAGATATGTGGGACCCTCAGAACTACTGCAACTATAGCTTCTTAGTACAGATCAAGCATCCCAACTCTGAAAACCCCAAATCTGAAATTTTCTTAGAACCAACATGACACTCAAAGGAAATGGTGATTGGAGCATTTCAGATTTTCTGAGTTGGGACGCTCAGCCAGTATGTATATTGCAAACACAGTGTTCCTCGGTCTAGGTGGGGCATCGGCTCCAAGGCCCCCGTGTATGCTCAAGTACTCTAGTTGGCCTTGCAGAACTTGTGCATATGAAAAGTCAGCCTCTGTTTACATGAGTTTCACATCCCACAAATACTGTATTTTCCACCCACGTCTGGCTGAAAAAACCCGCATATGAGTGGACCTGTACAGGTCAAACCTGTGTGCTTCAGAAGTCTGAAGAAATCCCAAATTATTTTAAAACACTTGTGGTCCCAAGTACTTGGGAAAAGGGATACGCAATCTGTAGAGTACCATGTAGAGATGAGTATCGAGTGGGTGTGGTTGATCCGATGCTCACTTCCACTGGAATCAGAATAACAAGCATTGATCTCTGCTATGGTTTTTAACTGGCTTTCATCCATAGATTTATTGATTTGCTTGATTCAAAAAAAAAAAAAAAAGGAAAGATTTTGCAATGTTGGGTTTAATTTTTACTGTTAAAAATAATGAAGAGGACCTGATGATTCTGCACCTTAGGGCAAGTGTTTCACCAGCCATACATTCCCACTCACACTGTCAAGATCCCAGCATTTTAGGATTCCTGTGTTTCTACTTGTTTTAATTAAGAGTAATGAAGAGCTGCAGAGACCTCATATTTGGTGAAGTATACAATCAAGAAGAAAAGGATAATTATAAACTGTATTGCTTATATTACAAACATAATATTAAATATAAGTAGCCATTTAATAACTTTTTTTTCTTTTTTTCTGAGACAGACTCTTGCTCTGTCGCCTAGGCTGGAGTGCAGTGTCAACCTCTGCTTCCTGGGTTCAAGCAGTTCTACTGCCTCAGCTACCCAAGTACCTAGGATTACAGGTGCCCGCCACCATGCCCAACTAATTTTTTTGTATTTTTAGTAGAGATGGGTTTTCACCATGTTGGCTAGGCTGGTCTCAAACTCCTGACTTCAGGTGATCCACCCGCCTTGGCCTCCCGAAGTGCTGGGATTACAGGCATAAGCCACTGCGCCCAGCCTAATAACTTTTAAAACAAGATAGAAGTAGTTCTATTGAGCAAGGAACAGTGATAAAAATGTATAGAAATTGTAAAGTGACTATTTTGTAGCTATAGAAATTCTTTAATAGGGTTGTTTAAATTTGCTTTGTAAATTGGTCAAATTAAGTTTGAGAAAATGTTTTACTTTGAAGTTTGTGTAGTAATTTATAATTTTCACAGGGCTTTATTATCTTTTGCATTATTTGAGCTTCACAACAGACGTATGACAATTGTTACCCAACAGACGTGGCTTTTGGTAACAATACCCCAGCTTCACAGACAAGGAGCCTGAGGCATGGAAAGGTCTTCCTTGGCAGCCACCTCTTCTGCTTGACTTTTTTGCTGGGTAATTCCTACCCTCAGTGTCTGGGTCAGGCTTCGAGGCCTCCCAGACTCCACAGCAGCATCCTAACTGCACCCTGAGCCTGTAGTTCCTCTCTGCGCTAAAGTATCTGCTGGATACTTAAGCGCTTCCTAAAATATATATTTGTTTGTATCAGTTCTCACCTAAAACCCTTCCCCATCTCCCCATCAGCTGCAAAATAATACTGGGTTGCCGAGAATGGTGCCTGCGGCCCTGCACCCCGCGGCCCTGCACCAGGCGGCACTGCACCCTGCGACACTGTACCCTGCGGCCCTGCACCCCGCGGCCCTGTACCCTGCGGTCCCCGCCCCTCCCTGGTGGTGGCTTCCCCTGGCCCTGATGTGGGAATGCGGCTGAGCCCTGGGCAATGGCATCTGCAGGGTGGATGGCATGCCTCGAACTCCGTCTTCTCCGGCTGGTGGGACCTGGCAGGAGTTGTGGCCTACCTTGTGCTCGCAGGATCAGGCCACACCCTGGGGTAGGGAGAACAGCAAGGTGGACTCGGTCCTCAGCCTCCTAGAGCTGTCCTGTTAGGCCTGAATTGCCTGAGCATGGCTGTTAAGGGAGAGAGAAATCCAGTTCCACAGCCCTTAAGGCACCAGCATTTTGGTGGTGGTGTAGCACCTGGACCTATGTCCTGACCAGGCCACCTGTCCAGCCTTCTCTGTGCAGGTGGGCCTGTCCAGCATTCCCTGCTCTGCCGAGTTCTCTAACTCCATGTGCGTGTGTCCCGCTGGACTCAGAGCCCCGGGAGGGCAGGGGCGCATCCTGTCCTTGTGGTTGCTGTGTGAGGAGTGCCTGTCACCGGTGTGCCTGTTGGATGCTTCCCATGTCTTCCACCACACTCGGCGTACGTGGTGGTCTCTGGCTGTGAAAAACGGTCTGTTCTATAGGTGAATTGATGGCTGCGCCTGAGAACATAGTGGGGCCATAGGTAGTAGTAGCCTGCTGTTATTGGCAAGCTGTCTCGTGGAAAGAGTGCTCTCCTGTCTAGAAACGCTATCATGAACTGAAGAATCAAAAATTCGTTTATTTTGATTTATTGCATCTTTGCACACCTAAAATGTTGTTAGCAGTCAGGAGAGAGGGTGCTCTGGGGAGGATGGGCTTGGTGGCAGAGCAGACGGGAGAGGGTGGTGGGCGCAGGCATGTTCTTTCTCCAGCTGGGTGCTGGATTTAGATGTGTGCTTTGTAATAATTCATGGACCTTATTCATATTTTGTGTAATTTTCTGTATGTGTGTTTTAGTTCATTATAAAAACGGTATTTAGGATGCCTGTAATCCCGGCACTTTGGGAGGCCAAGGCAGCTGGATAACCGAGGTCGGGAGGTCAAGACCAGCCTGGCCAACATGGCGAAACCCTGTATCTACTAAAAACAAAACAAAAATTAGTCAGGCATGGTGGCTCACTCCTGTAATCCCAAGCTATTCGGGAGGCTGAGGCAGGAGAATTGCTTGAACCCGGGAGGTGCAGGTTGCAATGAGCTGAGATTGTGGCACTGCACTCCAGTCTGGGCAACAGAGTGAGACTCTGTCTTGAAAAAAAAGAAAAAAAGTAAAGGTATTTAAGAGATAGCTAATTTTAATGATTCTAAAATATAAAAATGTTTAAAAAATGAGCATTACTTCTACCAATTAGACAAGCAGTGTCACCTTTTGGTGAACTTTCTTCCAATTCTTTTTTTTTTTTTGCCTTGTGTGTTGCTTTTCAAAGAACAGTATAACGCTTTTAAAATGGAAAAAGAGCCACCTGCCATATCTTGGGTAAATTAGACTAGTGTAGACTTAAAAAGAAGAATTCTCTGAGATGTCACTGGGCCTCATGGATATGTCTGCTCTGTTTCTGTGTGAGTTCTCTGCTGTCCTGCTTTCTTACCAGCTGTGGCCCTGCCCCCACTCTCAGCCCACGACTGCTGACATTGGCGGTCAGTTCTCCAGGCCTGATCACAGGGTAGAGAAGGCCAGTGCTCAGACCAGGATCTTCTCTTCTCTCCTCCCTCCTCCTCTCCTCTCCTCTCCTCTCCCCTCCTCTCCTCTCCTCTCCTCTCCCCTCCTCTCCTCTCCTCTTTTTTTTTCTTTTTTTTTTGACAAAGTCTCGTTCTGTCACCCAGGCTGGTGTGCAGTGAGGTGATCTTGGCTCACTGCAAACTCCCCATCCTGGGTTCAAGTGATTCTCCTGCCTCAGCCTCCTGAGTAGCTAGAACTACAGGTGTGCACCACCATGCCCAGCTAAGTTTTGTATTTTTTAGTAGAGATGGGGTTTCACCATTTGGCCAGGCTGGTCTCGAACTCCTGACTTCAGGTGATCCGCCCACCTTAGCCTCCCAAAGTGCTGGGATTACAGGCATGAGCCACCGCACCCAGCCGGGTCTCCATTTCTAATTGGCAGAAGCTCAGGAATGTTTACCAGCTAATGTTTTTTTTAGACCCTTTTAATTCCGATGTGAACACTCAGAGCTGCTGTGTGGAATATGTAATCGAGGTGGAATTCTGCACTTGGTAGTTTTTAATAGCGTTCATCCCTTTCCTAAGTGGATTCTTTTGGTTATATCATTGAACTTGATGGTGTCTCCTCTTTCCTCCCCTGTGTGTTCAGTAAGTTGTGTCAGGAGCTGGGGTTGTAGAGCTGGTTGTAGAGTTTGTTCCAGTTTCTCTGTACATAGGTCTTCCACCAACCATCCCCATCCCCAGCCACACTGGGAACACCTCCAAGCAGGGATTAACTTTTATTCTCTTCCAGTGCCCAACACAGTGCCTGGCACCTAGTGGACTCAGCAAATGTTTCTTGGATTAAAGAATGGGTGAAGACATAAGACACGATTCTGTCCCTGAAGGAGATTATGGCTTAGTGGTAGAGAAAGCTAGTACTGGAGGAAAAATATGACAAATTCAAGCTCATCTTTTTTTTTTTTTCCTCCGATAACACAGAGTTTTGTGTGAGAAACAAGGGAGGTGATATATATGCAGACTTCTAGTTTATTTTGGAAGGTAATAGGAAGCTGATTATAGTAATACAGACAAACTGCTCTGGGAGGAGAGAGTGCTGGCTCCCATGCATTGGAAAGGCTGCACTGGGAAGCTGGTGGGTGAGCCACAGTTTGGGGGATACGTAGACAGGCAGAGAAGGGGGAACAGTATGACACAAGTAGTTGTGTGTGTGACGATGTGTTCAGCTGAGAGTAATAGGTCAAGGCCTGGTCAAGAGGGTCCTGATTGCCAAGAGGCTATATTTTTGGAATTTGAAATTTCTTAAAGTAAGCTCATAGGATTTAAAAGTCAAATGGCACAAGGATTTGTTCTGCCAGCTCCTAATATTCTTTATTGGAGAATGAAATGGAAAGGCTCTGAGCAAGAGGTTGAGAGGACACTTGGCAATATGACACTTTGCAGTAGATCAGTGTGCACTAAATCGCCTTAAAATAGTATGAAGGTAGAGCTGTACAGTTTCAGAATTAACAGACACTAGTGTATCAGTAGTGAAGCTGTTATCTGTCTATCAAATAACAGCTTCGGGAAGCGGCCATTCTCCAACATATTTGTGAAATCGAATTTAGAGTAGTGGGCAGTTACTTTTGGAAGCCAACATTCCCAAGCCGTATTTTTTTGTTGTTGTTGTTACAATATGTAAACAGATGAATAGACCAAGTTCTTAGGGAAAGGCAGGCTTCTGAAACATTTGCCTGCTTCAACCCAGAGACCCTAATGTAAAGAATTTTTGGATAAATGTATGTACTGGAAAGCAAGATTTCCAGGTACCTGAAGCAAAGAGGAAATTCAAAATCTGAGTGATTAGCAGAAACTAAAGCCAAAGTGCCTCTTTGTGATAAACTTTACCAACCAGCATTAGGCCTGTTATGCTGACGTGGAGAAGGGAGTTCAGGCTGCAGCTCCCTGGTGCTGAGTCATGAAGGACTTCCCTCAGATTGGACCAGGAAAGTCTGTTCCCCAGACTGGGGAGAGGCAGGGAAACCTGCCATGGCCTAGCACCTGAGGATGCACAGAATTACCATAGGAGACCTGCAGGGGGCAGCCAAGCCAGGTAGAAAACTGCTCCATAGAGACACTTCTCTGGCCGCAGACACATGGATTTCCCATAGGAAGTAATTTCTGTGGATCATGAGTGTATAGCCACAGACAACAAACTACACAAGAAGGCAGACCACTATGAGGGAGAATCTACAGGGACAGCAGATGGGAGAATTTATACCTCAGGAAAGAGACTTTTAAAGAACCGTGTTTGAAATGGTCAGAATGGCATTAGAAGAAATAAAACCACAAGTATGAGACAAAAGCAAGCTAATTTGAAAAAGAACCTCATGGAAATTCTAAAATAAAAAATATATAGCGATGGCTGAGTGCGGTGGTTCACACCTGTAATCCCAGCACTTTGGGAGGCTAAGGCGGGTGGATCACTTGAGGCCAGGAGTTTGAGACCAACCTGGCCAACATGGTGAAACCCCATCTCTACTAAAAATACAAAAACAAAACAAAACAACAAAACTTAGCTGGACGTCTTGTCAGGTGTCTGTAATCCCAGCTACTTGGGAGGATCAGGCAGGGGAATCGTTTGAACCCTGGAGGTGGAGGTTGCAGTGAGCTGAGATGGTACCACTGCAGTCCCTCCTGGGTGACAGAGCAAGATTCTGTCTCCCCACGCCCCCCACCCCCCAAAATAGATATATAGTGGTTGAAGTAAACAAAAACTTAAAACACAGAGTGGATGGTTACAGAAGAGATTAGATGCAATTGAAGACAGAGTGAATGAGAAGATAAAGCTTAGGGAACTTCACAAAATGGGTTACAGTGAGACAGGTAGAAAATGTGAAAGAATAGTTGAGAGCATAGAATAAGAGTCTAGTTAGAGGTCCAGGAATAGAAAGCAGAAAAAATCCTAGAGAGAAAAATATTCAAAGAGACGGCAACTGAGAATTAGCCTGAGAAATGCATGCATGAGGTCTTAAATTGAACAAGTACATCAAGTTTTGAGTTTTCAAGTTTAATGAGAATGATAAATCCTCACATCCAAGAAGCTGAACAAACCCCAATCAGGATGGACAAACACACACACAATAACATCAATTAATCAAATTACTGAAAGCTGGTTATATTGAGAAAAATCGTTAAAGTAGCCAGAGGAAAAGCCACAAATTACATGGGTACAAAACTGATGATAATTGTAGACCTCTTGTTTGAAAAAATGCCCCTGGAAGACAGTGGAATTTGATCTTTCACTTGGTAAAAAAAAAAAAAAAAAAAAATAGCTGTTAATTTGGGATTCTGAATCTAGCAAAAATATCCTTTAAAAAAATACAAATAAAGACAAAAGCTGAGAGAATTCCTCTCCAGAAGACTTAGTCTGCTAGAATGCTTAAAGGAAGTTCTAAGGCAGAGAAAACAATGCCTCAGATCTTGAAATGTATTGGAAATGGTAGAAATATAGGTAAATATAAGAATAAATAGAAATTTATTTTCAATTTTTAAGTTTCTTTGAAGGAATATTGATCACATTTTAAGCAAAAACCTCCATATACTATTATGTCTTTAAAACATATATAAAGGAAAAAATACGACAAACATAGAATGGAAGGGAGAAATGGAAATATATGGTGGTAAATTCTTATATATAAGATTATATGATATTATTTGAAAATAGATTGTGATAAGTTTAAGATACACATTATAATCATAGAAGAACCACAAAACAATACAAAGTGTTATAGCTGATAAATCTATAATAAAATAGAATTCTAAAAATTTCAATCATAAAATAAGGCAGGAAAAGAAGGGGAAAGGAACAAAAAAGAGATGGGAGAAATAGCAAGGTGGTAGAAGTAAGCTCAACAACATCTATAACTACATTAAATGTAAATGGCCTAAGAACTTCAATATAGTGGTAGAGACTACCATACTGGCCAAAAAAAAAAAAAAAAAAAAAAAAAAAAAAAATTCAAGATATAACTATAAATTGTTTATAGGAAATTCATTGAAATATAAAAAATATAGATTTAAGTATAAATGGATTGGAGAAGATATATTATGCAAACACTTGTCATAAGAAAGCAGGAACAACTTTTTAAATATACGACAAAGTCGACCAGTAGTATTATCAGGGATAAAGAGGGATATTTTGCAATGATGAAAGGGTAAATTCTTGAAGAACATGTGACATTTCAAAATGTGTACACACCCAATAACAGAGCTTCAACATACATGAAGCAAACAGCTGACAAAATTGAAATGAGAAATGGACAAATCCATAATTATAGTTGGAGATTTCACCACTCTTTTGTTGATAATTGATAGATCCAATAGAAAGAATTTCAGTGAAGATATAGAAGACTTTGACACTCACTACCAATTTGATCTAGTTCACATTTCTAGATTGCTTAACAACAACAAAAAACCATTATTTTCAAATACATGTTGAACATTTGGTAAGTTAGACCATATTTGGGGTGATAAGTCTCAATAAATTTTTAAATGTTTAAATCACATACAGAGTATGCTATGTGACCACAACAGAATTAAATTAAAACTCAGTAGCATTAAGATTCATTGATAAGCCCCAAATATTTGAAAATTAAGCAACACATTTCTAAGTAACCCATGGGCTCCAAGAAAAAATCACTGGGCAATTTGAAAACACTGTGAATTGGCTAAAAATAAAAACACAGCATTTCATAATTTCTGGATGCAACTAAAGCATTGCCTCAATGGAAATTTGTAGCCATAGGTGCTTACACTGGGAAAGGAGACTTGTTTTAATTCATGAGCTATGTTGCCTCTCAAAAGAAGAAATTAAAGCCAAAGTAACTAGAAAGGAGTAGAAAAAAAAGACCAGAAATTAATCAATTTTACAATAATGGAGAAAACCCAGTGAAACTGAGAGCTTATTCTTTGAAGAGATCAATAAAATGCATGCACCTCTAGCCAGACTTTACCAAGATAAGAAGACATAAAATATCAATATCAGGAATGAAAAAGGAGACATCAGTCTTTCCTACAGACATTAGAAGGATAATAATTTTAATGGAAAACTTCATGAGTAAATTTGATAAGTTAGATGAAGTAGAAAAATATCTTGAAAGATGCACATCACCAATGTTTGTTTATTGAAGATGAAACAGAATGCCTAAATAGCCCTTTCTTTAATAAAATAAAGTCAATTATTTAAAAATATTTCCCCAAATAAAATATTGGTCACAGAATTTCACTGGTAAATTTTGTCACATTATTATAAAGAAGAAATACAACTTTTATAAAAATTCTTTCAGAAAGCAGAGGAGAGAACATTCCCCAATTTGTATTATTAAGCTAGCTTTATCCTGACACCAACATCAGCGACACTATAAGAAGATTACAGAACGATGTCCATCATGAACATGTATGCAAAACCCTTGAAAAATTAACAAATGGAATCCAATAATTATTAAAAGAAAAAGAATGCAGCATTATATGAAATGGGTAGTTCATTATGATCTAGTGAGATTTATTCTGATAATGCAAGGCTGGTTAAGTATTCAAATTTCAATCAGTATCATTGACTATATTAATAGAATGAAGGAGAATAAAAACCATGATCATAGCAATAGATGTATAATGAGCCTCTGATAAAATGCATCACACATTTGTGATACAAAACACTTAGGAGACTGGAAATAGAAGGCCGCTTGCTAACAGGCCTCTGTACAAAAATCTGTGCTCAACATTATACTTAATGGTGAATGCTTTCCTCCTAAGGTCGGTAAGAAGGCAAGGATGTTCATATTCATTACTTCTATTTAACATTGTGCTGAATGTCTAGATAGTGCCATAAGGAACAAAAAATGTGCCCAGATTGGGAAGGAAGAAATAAAACTCGTTATTCACAGAAAACATTACCATGCATATAGAAAATACTTAGGAATTTACAAAAAGTAGAGTAGATTAATTTAGCAAGGTAATAGGATACATGATCAATGTAGAAAAGTCAAACCTATTTCTAAGTATTATCAATGGACATTTGCAAAATGAAGTTAAGAATACCATATCATTTATAAAAACAAAAATTATATACTTGGGGATAAATTTAAGAAAAGATGTGTAAGAATTGTACATTGAAAATTACAAGAAAATATACATTTTCTCAAGACAATTATGAACAATTGTCTATTCCCAAGACATTGTAAAAGATTGTCTTGAGAAAATGATCCAAATAAATAGAAAGACATTGAAAGATATACATGGTGATGAGTTGTAATACCTTATATTAAGATGACAGTTCTTCCCAAATTGATCTTTAGATTCAGTGCAGGTCTAATCGGAATTCCAGCAGGCTTGTTTTTTTTCTTAGAAATTGATTACTTTATTCTAAAGTTTGTATGACATACGTAGGAGCTAAAATATCCCAGAGAGCAAAGCTACAGTAATTAACACAGTGTGGTATTGGCATAAGGATAAACATAGATTAATGGAAACAAAATAGAAGTCCTCATTAATAGTAATAGACCTATCCATAAATAGTTAATTGATTTTGGACTAATGTGCCAAGGTAATTCAAAGGGGGAAGGATTGGCTTTTTCAACAGGTGATGCTGGAACAACTGATTATCTATATGCCAAAAATTAACTCCGACCCTTAACCCCATACATACATAAAATTAGATCAAAATGAATCATAGACTTAAATATAAGAGATATAAAGCTTTAAAGTTTCTAGAAGAAAACACTCAAGAAAGACTTCTCAGTCTTGAGGTGGGTAGAGATTTCTTGGGATAGAAATTATAAAACACAAAGGACAAAATGATAAATTAGACGTCATCAAAATTAAAAACTTCTCTTCAAAAGCCACTTTTAAAGCAATAAAAAAGCAAGCTCAGCTTTGGAGTAAGTATTTGCAAAACATGTATCTGTTAAAGGAACTTGTATCCAGAATAGACATAAAGCTCTTACAACCAATAGTAAGACAAATAACTAGATTTTAAAAATAGGCAAGTGATTTGAATAGCTAATTCACCGAAGAAGATACACGCATGGCAAATAACACATGAAGAGATGCTCAGCATCACTTGTCAGTAAGGAAATGCAAACTAAAACCATAAGGAGATTTCATTATGTGATCCATTTGAATGACTAAAAAGAGTGATTATTGCAAGCTTTGGTGAGGCTATAGAGTAACTGGAACTCTTGTATACTATGAATGAGAATGTAAAATAGTACAACTACTTTGAGGAAATGTTTAGCTATTTATTGTTAAACATATACTTACGTGATGAGCCAGCAATTCCTCTTCTCCCCTGGGTACCGTAGGAAAATGAAAATGTGGGTTCACTCAAAGACATGACAGATGCCCACAGCAGCTTTATTCGTAATAGCCCCAAACTGGAAACAAAATGTCCAGGAACAGATGAATGGATAAATAAACTTTAATACACCTGTGCAGTGGAATACCACATAGCAGTGAAGAGAAACAAGCTACCGGTATGCCCAACACAGATGAATCTCAGAAACATTACCGTCTGTTGAAGCAAGACACGAAAGAATGCACACTATGTGGTTCTGTTCATAAGGAATTCTGGAATGTGCAAAGTGAAACTGTCATAACAGCAGGCTGGTCCCTCGTTGCTGGGGGCTTTGGGCTGCGCCGTTAGATGGCCAGGGAGGAGGCAGGAAGGCACTTTTAGGGGTGATGGGAATACTCTACATGTTGTGCAAGTGGATACACCAATACTTTATTAGGGGTGGTTCTGCATACACTTAGAGTGGCAACATTTTGTTGCATATTATTTCTCAATAAAATGAATTAAAACAACTTTCATAGTTCAAGAGAGATCGTCTTTGACTGTCTTTCCTTACCTCTCAGCCTGTCGATGTGTTCAGTGGCCCTGTGTTTTCCTTTGTCACATCACTGAGCACACACTAAGTTGCGATTGCTTCCTTCCCTGTCTCTTCCATCAGACTCTCAGTCTCTTAAGAACAAGGAATGCCTTTTACGTGTCTGTCCTCAGGGCACAGCCCGATGTCTGGCATGCACATTCCTTGCCAAGTAAGTGTGTGTTCAATAGGATGACTTCAATTTATTGATTGCCTATTATGCGCCAAAGATAGTAGTAGATGTTTTGCATTTATTATTTCTGATCCTTAGTAAATGTTTGCTACACAAATAAAGAATCCTCACTGCGTTCCAGAAGTCATGGTACACGGCTGCACACTGTCATGGAGTGTATAGCATGGAGCACAGCACACAGAGAGGCTGGATGGTTTAAATATTCTGTTCAATGGCAGTGTCAGGATTAAACCCGTGGATGTCGTCAGATTTTGTTGTTTTACATCTAAATCTTCAGCTATTGTCTGCACATACTTAAGACTCAGTTACTTTTCCGTTTTTAGAATTGGTCTTGTCAGCAAGTAGAGTTTACTCTGGAGATGTGAGCCTTACATTTTCTAATCTCTTTGGTGTTCATTTCTTTTGTTTGAGGCAATGATTTAAAGTAGGAAACATGCTCGAACCAACCCATTTTCAGAACCTGGCTGGCATTTCAGGTGAACAGCATTGCTGCTTGCTTAATTGCATAATAAAGGAACTCTGTGGTAGAAGCCTCAAAACTGCTGTGGCATCTCTGATGCCAATGTCTGCTTGTTCCCTTTCCCTCAAAGAAATAATACATCTCTTACTGACACTCAGTGTAATGGAGGTTCATAATTCAAAAACCAATTATTTGGGGCAACTATTGGATGAAATTTCTTTGGCATCCTTTTGTTGGCTGATTTTCCTGTTAGCTGTGTGTACTGTTTTATAAAGAAACACGGTAAGTGGTTGTCTGTAGGAAATTGGATTATAATTGAATGGATTCTGAGATTTGATGACTGAAACCAGGCAACACCATGTACTCCCCATTTTTCTTGTCTGTTAAATTCTAAAGAGATTTTTAAATATCTTTGACTTTTGGTTACAGTAAAAAAAAATCCCTAGGTGCATTGAAAGACAGTTTGGTAGTTCCACAAAAAACATAGTTCTCATATGAACTCACATTTCCACCGTGGGTCTATACTCAAGAGAACTGAAAACATGTTTGCAAAAACTTGAACACAGTGTTCATAGCAATATTATTTATGATAGTCAAACAGTGGAAACAACCCAAATGCTCATCAGTGGGTGAATGGACAAGCTGTTGTAGATTAATGCAACAGAATTATTAGCCCTGAGAAGGAGTGAAGTACTGATCCATGCTACAACACGATGCACCTTGAAAACATCGTTAAGCGGAAGAAGCCAGACACAAAAGACCACACATCGTATGACACCATTTATAGGAAGTGTCCAGAATAGGCAATTCCATGGAGATAGAAATCAGATCGATGGTTGCCAGGGGCTTGGGGGAAAGGAGGAGGGAGAATCAAGAGTGACTGCTAATGGGTACATGACTTCTTTTTGGGATGATGGAAATACTCCAAAATTAGATAGTGATGATGATTGCACAATTCTGTGAATATACTAAAAGCCACTGACTTGTATACCATTTTCAAAGGGTAATTTTATGGTATATGAATTATACCTCAATTTGTTTAATTTTTTTAACTTTTAAGTTTAGGGGTACATGTGCAGGATGTGCAGGTGTGTTACGTAGCTAAACATGTGTCATGGGGGATGGTTGTGCAGGTTATTTCATCAGCCAGGTATTCAGCCCAGTGCCCGTTAGTCATATTTCCTGCTTCTCTCCCTCCTCCCACCCTCCATCCTCCGAGAGACCTCAGTATGTTCTGTTCCCCTCTATGTGTCCATGCGTTCTCATTATTTAGCTCCCACTTTTAAGTGGGAATATGTGTATACCTCAATTTAAAAAAATCCTTAAAGCTAAACATTTTTCCTCCTTCTCCACTTTTCTTCTTGCCCTTTACCCCCCAAACTCATGTCCTCTGAATAATGATTATAATGGCTACCATGGATCCTTCTCCACTTTTCTTCTTGCCCTTTACCCCCACAAGCTTATGTCCTCTGAATAATAATTATAGTGGCTGCCACGGATCCTTCTCCACTTTTCTTCTTGCCCTTTACTCCACAAACTCATATCTTCTGAAAATGATTATAATGGCTACCGTGGCTCAGGCTCCCACCATATGTCATCTGCTATGCTAGACACTTGGTATTTGCCATTTTATTAATTATTACAATAACCCCACTTTACAGATGCTGATGTCATCAGAGGCTCAGGGAAGCTGAGCCACTTACCCAGTTTCACGTACTAGTGAGCAGGTGGAGCCAGGACTGAAGCACATTCTAGTCTGACTGCTGGGCATAGTTTACTGTCTCTGATATTTTTGTACCGCATTCATGAAATCTTCCTGGTAAATATTTCCAATGCATGGAAAGCTAAGTTTATGCCCTGGTCTATAGACATATCTTAGAGTAGGGTGAGCAAATGCTTGCATGGGACAAGCAAGTCCCCTGCTGGAGGTATGCGGGGACCAGAAGATCTGTACCCTGACTGAAGGCAATTCAATCACCAAGTTTCGTACGACACTGAGTGGGCTAAACAGAAGAGTTTTTTTTGTTTTCTTTTTTTTTTTTTTTTTGAGACGGAGTCTGGCTCTGTCGCCCAGGCTGGAGTGCAGTGGCGAGATCTCGGCTCACTGCAAGCTCCGCCTCCTGGGTTCACGCCATTCTCCTGCCTCAGCCTCCCGAGTAGCTGGGACTACAGGTGTCTGCCACCACGCCTGGCTAATTTTTTGTATTTTTAGTGGATATGGGGTTTCACCGTGTTAGCCAGGATGATCTCGATCTCCTGACCTCATGATCCACCTGCCTCGGCCTCCCAAAGTGTTGGGATTACAGGCGTGAGCCACCATGCCGGCGCCACAGAAGATGTCTTTAATCCAAGGGTTCTAGTTTGTGATTCCACTACTGCATCGGTTCTGTCTTGGTTCTCTCCTTCCTTGTGATTCTTGTAGTAGTCTTGTAGATTATTAATCGAAAGCTGTTGTCAGTTAATAGGTTGTGCATAAATCAGTATAAAACCTAGTAAAAATGTAGACCATATAGAACAGTAGCATTATCTCTGCTTATCTTCTCAGGGTCTGTCTCCATAGCTACTGTCTCATGCTTAGGGCTCCATGATCTCAGGCTTTGACCACAGTTTTTGTGCAGCTTTTTAACCGGCCACCGGCTTCAGTGTCTTCCCTCCAGTTCATTCTACACTGGACAGCTAAAAAGTATAGTGGCTCAGAGACAGTGTCAGCAGTCACATAATTGGACCTGAGCACTTGGTAGCTGTTGACCATGGTCAAAGGAATCTCACCGAATCTCTGTTTTCTCGCCTATAAATTTGGGAATGATAGTACTTTTCTTGTAGGTTGGTTAGGAGAATTATTTTGAATAATAGTAATAGGTAATGTTATTGCTGCTTCCTGTGTGCTAGAAACTTTCTAAACTCACATAAAGCATTTAGCACAGTGTGAGGCATTTCTGAGTGCCAGGAAGTGTCAGTTGCTGCTGCGATTGTAGCTCTTATAAAACTCAAGTTGGCTGTTCCTTTCTTAAGTCTCCTCCATTGTCCAGAGGTAGTTCAACCTCCCTCCATTGTCCAAAGGTAGTTTAACTAAACCCCCTTCATTGTCCTAGAGGTAGTTTAACGCCCCTCCACTGTCCAGAGGTAATTTAATCCCCCTCCACTGTCCATAGGTAGTTTAACCCCCCTTCATTGTCCAGAGGTAATTTAACCCCCCTCTACTGTCCAGAGGTAGTTTAATCCCCCTCTACTGTCCAGAGGTAATTTAACCCCCCTCCACTGTCCATAGGTAGTTTAACCCCCCTCCACTGTCAGAGGTAGTTTAATCCCCCTCCACTGTGCAGAGGTAGTTTAATCCCCCTCCACTGTCCAGAGGTAATTTAACCCCCCTCCACTGTCCAGAGGTAGTTTAACCCCCTGTCCACTGTCAGAGGTAGTTTAATTCCCCTTCATTATCCAGAGGTAGTTTAACCCCCCTCCACTGTCCAGAGGTAGTTTAACACCCCCATCCACTATCCAGAGTTAGTTTAACTCCCTGTCCACTGTCAGAGGTAGTTTAACCCCCCCCACTGTCAGAGGTAGTTTAACCCCCCTCCACTGTCCAGAGGTAGTTTAACACCCTCATCCACTATCCAGAGTTAGTTTAACTCCCTGTCCACTGTCAGAGTTAGTTTAACTCCCTGTCCACTGTCAGAGGTAGTTTAACCCCCCTCCACTGTCAGAGGTAGTTTAACTCCCTGTCCACTGTCCAGAGGTAGTTTAACCCCCCTCCACTGTCAGAGGTAGTTTAACCCCCCTCCACTGTCAGAGGTAGTTTAACCCCCCTCCACTGTCAGAGGTAGTTTAACCCCCCTCCACTGTCCAGAGTTAGTTTAACCCCCCTCCACTGTCCAGAGTTAGTTTAACCCCCTGTCAACTGTCAGAGGTAGTTTAACCCCCCTCCACTGTCAGAGGTAGTTTAACCCCCCTCCACTGTCAGAGGTAGTTTAACCCCCCTCCACTGTCCAGAGTTAGTTTAACCCCCCTCCACTGTCCAGAGTTAGTTTAACCCCCCTCCACTGTCTGGAGGTAGTTTAATCCCCCTCCACTGTCAGAGGTAGTTTAACCCCCCTCCACTGTCCAGAGTTAGTTTATCTCCTCTCCACTGTCTGGAGGTAGTTTAACCCCCTGTCCACTGTCAGAGGTAGTTTAACCCCCCTCCACTGTCCAGAGGTAGTTTAACCCCCTGTCCACTGTCCAGAGGTAGTTTAACCCCCCTCCACTGTCAGAGGTAGTTTAACCCCCCTCCACTGTCCAGAGTTAGTTTATCTCCTCTCCACTGTCTGGAGGTAGTTTAACCCCCTGTCCACTGTCAGAGGTAGTTTAACCCCCCTCCACTGTCCAGAGGTAGTTTAACCCCCTGTCCACTGTCTGGAGGTAGTTTAACCCCCCTCCACTGTCCAGAGTTAGTTTAACCCCCCTCCACTGTCTGGAGGTAGTTTAACCCCCTCCACTGTCCAGAGGTAGTTTAACCCCCCTCCACTGTCTGGAGGTAGTTTAATCCCCCCTCCATTTTCCAGAGATAGTTTAACTCCCTGTCCACTGTCCAGAAGTAGTTTAACCCCCTCCACTGTCCAGAGGTAGTTTAACCCCCTGTCCACTGTCAGAGGTAGTTTAACCCCCCTCCACTGTCCAGAGGTAGTTTAACCCCCTGTCCACTGTCCAGAAGTAGTTTAACCCCCTCCACTGTCCAGAGGTAGTTTAATCCCCCCTCCATTGTCCAGAGATAGTTTAACTCCCCCTCCATTGTCCAGAGGTAGTTTAAACCCCCTCTGTTGTCCAGAACTAGTTGAAACTGACACATGGTCCTTTTTCAATCTGATACCATCCTGGCTTTTAATTGTATCTCTTCCCATCTCTGTGGAGTCCTCCCTGTGTGCTCAGAGTGCTCTGCTTCACGTTGCTCATGCTTTTTGGTCCAGTGCAATGCCACAGCCTCTGTCTGCCCTTCCTCCTGAATAAAGAGACAGTTCTTCCTTTGTGTGGCCACAGCAGTTGGCACATACTTCACTGGGAGCAATTACTGCACTGAATTTCTATTATGTGTTTGCTTAGCCTTCAGACACGAACTCAGCCTTTCTCTGAGCCTGGCTCCGAGTACATGCAGCACCCATAGCAGTTGTCATTTTCTGTTACTTTGCTACCTTCCTTACGCCACCAGATACTCCTGAAGACAGAGCCCTTATGTTCTGAACGGTTGACCCCTAGCACCCCAGGTGATTCCTGCACAGTGCTTTGGTTGGTGCGGCCATATTCCTACCCCAAAGTCCTGCTTTAATGCACTAAAAAGTATAAATATTAGCATGGCACTGGAGTAGAGCATGGGGGCATCTCAGAAATGTGGACTTTGAGTTCTCTCAATTTTTTCCTCCTACGGGTCCACAGGGTCCCTTTGTCCCCCTCGGATGCAGTGCCAGGCAGTGCAGATGCTGGGGGCTCGAGAGTGGGAGAACCTCCATGGCAGAGGGCCTTGGCTCTTGGTGTGCTTTGACTCGACAGGTACTTTTATACTTGCTGTTTGGGATTCTTGCTATGAATAAGTCTTGTAAGATTTAACAGGACATAGCTGTAAGCATAGAGAATCACAAAGACCCTCAATGACTTAGAGGGGAAGTTTTACAGGTATGTTCTTCCTGAGAACTTAGTCTTCAGCAGTGGCCTAGGTGATGTTCCATTTTATACGTATAGTAAAATTTTAATCTTTTCAATGGATGGGTGAATAAATAAAGTTGCAGCATTTATTTAGTAATTGTTTCTTCTTCTAGAAGAGTATTTTTCTTTACCTATATATCCTATCACCAATCTATTTCTGTCTATAGTGAGATAGGTATTTTTTTGGTCTCTGTAATGTTTATGCATAGGAATATTAAGATTGAAGAGGATATTTTGATTGTCTAGTCAGAGACCCAGAAATGCCCAACCCTAGCTCTAAGTGGTATATTCAAAGAGGTCATTTATCAGCTCGTTTAGTGGGAAAGTGCAGATGGAGGTTTGTTTTCAGTTTCAGACATCATCTCTCAACTCTCTAACCTGTTTCTCGCAACTTGACATCATTCTTAGGCTCCAGGTTGCAGGAATGTGACTGGCCAGGTGTCAGGCTGGTGTTTTCCATGTGGGATGATGAGAAAATAGTGTGCACTTCTCTGTCTTGATTGAAAAACCTCTGACCCACCTCTTCACGACCCAGTCACCTGCCCGAGGTTCTTGGAGGCTGGGGCTGGCTAGGCCTGAGTCTGAGATCCGTGGTGAGGCTGCAGGCCTGGCCATTCTCACCCCAGCACAGGAGTAGCGCTGGAGCTGGCTGGCCAGAGGGAAATGGGGGCGTCGTGACCAGAAGAGGAATGAGCTCATGTTGGGCTATAAAACAACCACGTCGTCCATGCTTTCCTTCAAAGAGTGCTCCCGAGCCTGCTTTTCTAAGGCTCTTTCTGATCCTCGTCCGTTTCCCAGTGAGCCTTCTTCATGTCTCCTTGAGTCTCTGTAGCTCATTCTGTTACAGACCAGAGTGGGATGTCTATATGTTTCCCTAATTGGGTTTTGAGTTCCTGAGAGGTAAAGACTGTTTTTCTACCTTTCTCCCACAACCCTTGGCGTGTGTCAGATTCTCAACAAATGTTTCAGAGAGGCCACAGGCAAAGAGGAGGTGGAATTTGGAATCAGACACACCTGGCTTCCTGTTAGGGCTGTTTTGCTTATTGGCCGAGCAGCCTTTGGAAGATTATTTTCCTTCTGTGAACTTAGTTTCTTCATCTAGAGAACAGACATGATACTGTCTCTTTTGGTGGAGTGATTTGAGGATTATGGAGGGTGCCTAGCATAGCATCCAACAGAAATTAAACATCATGGCTCTCACATGTGTGACACAGAGGACACGGTCATACAGCAACTCCCGCTGTCCCTACCCCACTGTCACTTCCAGAAATTCCAAATAATGATCATCCTGATAGGGCTTCTATTTGTTAAAACAGCAATAAAAGAAAATTTATATAATAATTTTATTGCTTCCAATAAAGTGCTTTTGAAAGTCATGTAAAAGACTCATGTATGGCAGGGCACTGTGGCTCACGCCTGTAGTCGCAGCACTTTTGGAGGCCAAGATGGGTGGAATTCTTGAGTCCAGGAGTTTGAGGTCACCCTAGGCAACATGATGAAACCCCGTCTCTACAGAAAATGCAGAAACTAGCTGAGCGTGGCGGTGCACACCTGTAGTCCCAGCTATTCAGGAGACTGAGCTGGGGAGGTTGAGGGTACAGCTTCAACTGAAAAGGAAACGCTAGACCCATTTAGCAGCTGATCCCCCTTCTCCCCACCCAGGCTCTGAAAGCCTCCAACCTGCATTCTGTCTCTCTGGCTTTTCCTGTTCTGAATGTTTCCTGTAAACGGAATCATATATACTTTCACTTCCCTTCTCTCAGCCTGTTCTCAAGGCTCATGGGTGTCGTGCTGAGTGTCAGTGCTTCCTTCCTTCTCGCGGCTGGACAATATGTCATTGTGCGGTCCTTCTGCATTCTGTTTGTCTAATCATCTATCGATGGTCATCTGGGCTGTTTCCATCTTCGTGCTACTGTGAACGTGTGTGTGCATGTATTTGCTTGGATGCCTGTTTTCCTGCCCCTTGGGTCTGTACCTCTCTGTGGAATTGCTGGATCCTAGGCTGACTCTCTGTTGAACTATTTGAGGAGCTGTATTCCACAGTAGCTGAAGCATTTTCCATTCCCGCCAGTCATGTGTGAGGGTTCCAAATTCTCCACACCCTCATCAACACTTGTTATCCGCTGGCTGTGTTATTGTAGCCATCCTAGTGGATGTGAAGTGGTGCTTCACTGTGGTTTTGATTTGCACTCAGTAACTATTTTTTATTTCAAATATTATCAATGTTCACTGTAAAAAGCTAATAGCAATTTTATTTTCATTTACTTAAAAATAAATGAATTTTTCCCAGTTTCCTCAGAGTTGTACAGACTCCACTGGGCTCATATTTCCCCCATGCTTACCTCATGCATGTTGGCTCATCTGCCTGTCCTTCCAGGGGACTGCCAGCCCCTCGAAAACGATTTGTGTCAGAATCTCCAGTATCCAGTCACTCATTTAACAGGCATTTATTAAAAGCCTACTATGTTCAAAACCCTAGGAGCAGAGAGCAGTAAACAAAACCTGGTGCATCTCCCCATAGAACTTATACTTTAGTGAAGGGGACACAATAACTATTAAATGCATAAAAGATCTGTGGGCTGTGGAGAAAAATCATCTTGGGGAGGGAAAGCATGAAGCTGGAGAGAGTGAAATGTACCCCAGATCCGGATGGCCTGGCCCCAGGCCTGTTCCCCTGGACCCTGGCCTCTCAGGCAGCGCCACCTCTCCTGGCCCTCAATCTGTCCGTCCCTGCCTTCGAGGGAGGACCAGACATGAGAGCAAGAAATTCCAAAGGAAAACAGACTTCACTCCGAGGACAGTGAGGAATCGTCAAAGAGCCCTCCTGACTTGTGCTGGCAGCAACTGCTCAGCATCCACGAGCCTTGAGAACAGGCTGAGAGAAGGGAAGTGAAAGAGTACATGATTCCGTTTACAGGAAACATTCAGAACAGGAAAATCCAGAGAGACAGAGTGCAGGTTGGAGGTTTTCAGAGCCTGCGTGGGGAGAAGGGGGATCAGCTGCTAAGTGGGTCTAGGGTTTCCTTTTGGGTTGAAAAAAATGTTTTAGAACTGGATAGAGGTAGTTGCATAACTTTGTGAATGCACTCAATGCTGCCAAATCCTTCACGTGAAAATGGTTGATTTCACATTATGCCAGTGTCACCTTCGATACGTTATTGACGAATTTAAAAAATCATCCTAATCACTTTGAAATGATCAAAGTGTATGATGACAAAATGATAAAGTTGCCACGCTAATAAGACACCTAGATACCTTTAACTACCTCATTGTCAGTGCATTTCATTATTGAGCAAGTGACCTGATAGAGGAGAAAGCTGGCGTTTGGGGAGTGGGAGATGATGGCTTGGCATCTTTTTTAGTCTCGTCCATGTATCTCACAACCGTAAGCCACATTTCATACAGCTGCTGCATAGATTTCTGCAAAACGTTAACTTCTCCTTTTCTCTATAATGCCTATTTTCTGGGCACCGGAGTTACTGTTGCTCTTTGAGTAGGTTCATTCAGAGCAGAGCCCTCCTGTGAGAGGGATGCTTTTCCCTGCAGTTAATCATCGAGAAAATGGAGATGTTCCCATTTAATTACTGTCATTTCTTTGTAGAAGTACTGGGTCAGCTTTCGTGTGGCCTTTTGCTTTAGAAATGAAAGAAAGAGAAATACACATTCATGCCTGTGAAGTAGCAGGAGCTTAAAGCTCATCATCAGCCCCATCTTCCTACTTGAGCTTTCCTCTTAAATTTCCAATTTTCTTTGAGCTATTCCCATTCACATGCCTTCGTGTTCCTATAAATTCCACATGTCTAAAGGTGAAGCTGTCTTTCTACCAGACAGACAGAGGTTTGAGAGCCGTTCCAGCTGCTGCCAGCTGTATGGTCTCAGTCAGTTCTCGGAACCTTCGTTTCCACCCTTGTCAGGTGGAGGTGGTGATGGCTTTCCGAGGACTGTTGTGAGAATTCAGAGGGGTGCTGTGGTGTACAAAGTACCTCATATGCTTTTGGCATGTGGTGTGTGCGCAGAGGTGTTTTTTTCCCCCTCCTATCCCAGTCCTTAAACCACCTCACCCTTATTTTTGAAATCCTCTTATAAAAATCTGTGGCACAACCATTAATCCTTTACCTAATTGTCAGTGTCCCGCTTATGTCCCAAGAGCCTTAGCTCTTTGCTTATTCCTCTGCTCTGTGTCACATGGTTATTGACATTAATCCTGCATACTCTGATCTCAAACTGATTGTTACGAGTTTTTTCTTTTTTTTTTAAGCTATGAACTATCACTTAGATTCCTCTGTGTCCTGTGTAACCTGGTACCATTGCGAAAATACAGGCAGCTGCCAGTGAGTACTCATGTCTGATTCAGCTACCTTTTTTGGTCTTCAGTACTGTAATGGTGAAATCGTGTGTTTTACATTCAAACAAGCTAAGTAGCAATGATGCTCACTGGGAGGTGGAGGACCAGTGGCTTTCCCTCCCCAGCTGTGGAGTGGAGACAGTACCAGTTCTTGGCTCAGCTGGGAGGGAGTGGGGCAACATGTCAGGCCTAGGCCCAGCCGAGGGCTTCAGATGTGGGAACTGCCGTTCTTTCATTGGAAGAGGCTGTATACACATTTGGAAGAGAAAGACGGATAGGCGAGTTGGCTAAGCTCTAGGTGCAGGTGTCTAGAAACCAGCACTCCCATTCCACAGGGCTGCCTGCTTGCTTTCTTGCTGCATGTGGCCTTCCAGACCCCAGCCTGGTACCTGAAATTCCTCCTGCTGGAGGAGTGGAGGATCTTGTCATACATGTTGCCAGACCCTGGGATGTCTGGGGAAAATATTTCCCTAGAAACACTACTCATGATACTCATGCCTTCCCTCCCTTCTGTAACCGTATTCCGTCGGACGGCTTGCAAACGTTCCTGTTTGTGTTCACAATCCCGACTCCCCGTGGGAACTTGAGCTCCCTGGAGGTGAGGACCATGTGTCCACTCTGTTCTCTACCCTGGGCGTGACTGAGAGCATGGCTGTCCAGGAGGAATGACTTTTCAATCAGTGTTGCAGTTGGTACCCTAGAAGGTTAGGGCTGGAGGGAGATTGCGTTTCTGGCTTTTCTTCTTTCCAGTTGAAAGTTGTGTTGGTCTAACCTCACATCTGGATACTGGTGTGACGGCACTCATTGCTGATGCCCAGCAAGGCTGCTGGGAAGGGAACCATGGGACCCGATGGCATGCCTTATTGCACAGGGGTTGATTTTGGGGAGCTTTCTGTCATGCCTTTTGGGCATCATAATGAGTGTTACCCTACTGAGGCTGCTATTCCAGCTGGACTCCATGCCACCTCGTCCTAGGTGCACGTATACAGAGCATGCTGTGGTGCATGCAGGCGGGGCTTCTGGAGGAGTTACGGACACCATGGACAGTCCAGGCGCCCTGGCTGCTCCAGGCATCGAGGGAGGCAGGATCATGGCACTTAAGCAGAGGCAGCAGCATGAGCAGAGAAAACTGCAGATGTAGGAAGCAGTTGGGTCTCACTGGGTCACATGTTTTCAGGGAGTAGGGTACAGTGAGGGGTGAGAGATGATTCTGGAGAGGTAGGCAGAGGCACCAGGATAGAGTGGCTAATAGCCTGGGCTCTGGGCAGGTTGCTTTGGTTTGAACTGTGGCTCTGCTCCTGCCTGCAGATAATCTCAGGTAAGATAACTGAGCTCCATGGACTTCAGCTTCCTCATCTGTCAAATGAGGATAATGGTCCTTTCCTTCCTTCCTCCCTCCCTCCCTCCCTCCCTCCTTCCCTCCTTCCCTCCCTCTCATTTCTTTTTCTTTTTCAGCAAAGACTCATTCTGTTGCCCAGGCTGGCATGCAGTGGCGTGATCTCAGCTCACTGCAACCTCTGTCTCTCAGGTTCAAGTGATTCTGCTGGCTCAACCTCCCGAGTAGCTGGGACTACAGGCATGCACCACCATACCTGGCTAACTTTTTGTATTTTTATTATTTTATGTTTTTTTTTTTTTTTTTTTTTTTTTTTTTTTTGAGACAGAATCTCATTCTGTCACCCAGGCTGGAGTACAGTGGTGCGATCTCAGCTCACTGCGACCTGTGCCTCCCGGGTTCAAGTGATTTTCTTGCCTCAGCCTCCCCAGTAGCTGGGATTGCAGACACGGCACCACGCCTGGCTAATTTTTATATTTTTAGTAGAGATGGGGTTTCACTCAGGTGAACTGTCCGCCTCGGCCTCCCAGAGTGCTGGGATTACAGGTGCGAGCCAGTGCGCCCAGCCTAGCACTCATTTGATAAAGGGAGTGTTGGCATTGAATCTGTTTATCCATTAAAACATTTGGCACATTTCCTAGTACATAGTAAGTACTTACACATAAGGCATTACCTTATTATGAGCAAGGCCAGGTGTTGTGGCCCCATCATCCCAGCGGCCTGCTCATGCTAGACTAGAGAGAGGCAGGGGCCGCTGTTGGTGGGGGCTGAGAGATGATGTGGGCTTGAGCCAGGAGTTCGGTTTGGGCAGGAGAAGCTGTATACAGGGGACATTTAGGTGATCAAACAGACACACATCAGGGATTGGCAGGACGTGGCAGGGTGGATTTTGGTTCCTGACTTGTGTGGCTGTGGATGGAGCGGGGAAGTGACAGGCCCATGCGGTGTTCCACCTGTACTCGCTGAGGCTGTGGGCCTGTGCTTCACGGAGGCCCAGGAGACCATGCCTAGCTGTCCAACCGAGTCTGAGCTAGAGACAGAGGCATGGCTGTTAGTACCAGGCAGGGGAGAGGACAGCCACAGAATTGCATCAGTCACTCAAGGCATGATCCTGTGGGAGAGGAAATTGGGCCATTGCCGAATTCTTCATCCCAGTGTCTGAGGGGTGGGAAAATGCAGAGCTGTTCACAGAAGAGCCTGAAGAGGAAGAAGGAAGAAGGATGGGTGGCAGAAACCAAGGCATCGTCCAGGAAAGATATACACGATTAATAGCAGGGAGACCCAGCAGGAGAAATGTGAAAGATAGCCACTGAATTTGGCAATGTGGATTTGTCGACGACTTAGGAAGCTTTTAGGCGAGGTTTCTATAGAGTTTATGGGCAAAAGCCAAATTATGTGCTGAGGAGCCACTGGGGTAAAGTGAGCAGCAAACGCAGTCTCTGTGGTGTGAGGTTTGGTTGTAGGCATTGTGAGAGACTGTGTCGGAAGATGAGGTGTGGCTCTCGTGCATCTCCGTGTCCCCACTGCCTGGAGCCGCCCTGGCTTGTGGGGGTGGTGGCTGTGTTTGCTGAGTACATGTGGGTGCTGGGTGATTTCTCCCCATTTGTCTGCCACGTACTTTAATAAAAGATACACAGCATAGAGATTTTTACTCCTTCTAAATGTTTTGTATCTTGTCTTCATGAACGATTTAAATTACCAATTCTTTTATTAGGCGAGATATTTTTAGTTTCTCTAAAAATTTCTCCTCCTTTCCATTTGTTAATTAATGCTAAACCTTCTTTATAAAATATCGTTTGTAAGTCAGTTGTCTTTTTGCAACTCTCTTCTTGCTCATGGAGTTAATAGGCTTTTGCATTGACCTTATCCATGTTTGGAGACCTGAATGAATTATTATATTCGGAGTCCTCTCCCCTCCCCCTTCTCTCCCTTAGAAGGCAATTTATTGAAACAAAGGCTACAGTAACTCTTGGGAAATCTGGATGTGTTCTGTAGGTATAGTCAGGCTGATCTGATTTCCGGACTCAGACGTTTCCCTAGATGCCGGCCACCATGTGAGACGCGCCGCACGGCGTTGCCCTGTCTGGTCCAGCTGCCCGCCACCCTCTCTGTTTCCCACCAAAGTTCATTCATTCAGCACTTCATTCAGTTATTTGTTATTTCATTCGGCACTGAGATAGCAGCAGACTTGGAATTGATTCTCTTTGGGGGAAAATGGCAATACCATCCAGAAAATTCGACATGTAATCTCTGCTCCACATCTGGGAGCTACTGTTATTTTCTACTGAATGCTGCCTAGGCCCGGGACTCTGGGCTAGGTTCTGGGCATTGGGAGAGGCTAGTCCCTCACTTTAAGGCACTCACAGCCCAAGTTAGAAACTCGAGGAATTTGGTTTTGAAAGTCACCGTGAGGTGGACCAAGCTGCTGCGCTTCTGGGGCTCAGGGTTGATGACCCCGGAGTGGGGCTGTGGAGTGGGTAGCAGCTCTGCACAGGGCTGGCGGGACTGGCGGTTGGCAAGCTCTCTGCATGTATAGCTGCCATCTTGCTGCAGGAACTGGGCAGTTCTCCACACCTGAAAGAGTGTGGACTATGTTTTTAAAATTTTTTTTAGAAATTTTGGTAGAATACAAATAATGTAAAATTTACCATCGTAATAATTTTTTTTTTTTTTTTTTGAGACAGAGTCTTGCTTTGTTGCCCAGACTAGAGTGTGGTGGTGCAATTATAGCTAACTACAGTCTTGAACTCCTGGGCTCAAGCAATCCTCCCACCTCAGTCTCCCAAGTAACTAGGACTACAAGTGTGTGCCACCACGCCTGGCTAATTAAAAAAATATTTTTTTGTAGAAATGAGGTCTTACCCTATTGCCCAGGCTGGTTTCAAACTCCTGGCCTGAAGCAATTCTTGTGCCTCAGCCTCCCAAAGTGCTGGGAACACAGCATGAGCCATTGTGCTGGCCCCTGTAACCATTTTTAAATGAAGAGTTCAGCAGCAGTAAGTTCATCCACATTGCTGTGCAACCACCACCACCATCCACCCCACAGAGCTTCGTGCTTTTGAGTCTGTCCTCTTCCCCTCAACTGAATTATTTTGCAGTGTGGACAGGTGATATAGTTTGTTGATCATTCATTCATTTATTTAATATTTACTGAGCACCTATTATTTATAATCACTGTACTTAGTTTTGGAAATACAGATCAAATAAGATAGGTACTGTCCTTAAGGCACTCAGTGTAATGAGCAGATCAATAAAGGAAGCAGTACTGGCCTAGGTTAGAGTACACAGAAAAGCCTTCCACGCAAGCACCATGTGGAGAAGCAGGGGGCTGACACCGCATGCTGTTTTGGGGGAAACACGAGCAGTTCAGTAGGCTTGGAGCCTAGGCATGAGGCCGAGTATGAGTTCAGGGAGTGGCAGGAGGGGAGGGAAGGAGCAGGGTGGCAGGCTGTGGCTGTCCCCTGTATCACTCATTCTTGAAAGAGAGACCTCAGTATTTCACTCATTCTCAGTTTCACCTGGATTCTCTTGGTACAGCTCAGTATAATTTGCAGAAATGGAGTGGTAAGCCAGAAACTCGAGGCAGACAGAGTCACTCCGCAGGACTAGTGTCCTAACTGGTCCACTAGGGGCTGGTGCAGGCAGCTCTGTCCACAGAGGCACCTTCAGGGAAAGCCAGCTCAGGGCTCCTCGCTGCCGGACACTCGGGCTTGGCTGTGGGGGGCTGCCCATCCGCCTGCAGCCAGGCCTCTTTGTGTGTGTCTCTGCACCATGCCGCTGCTCCGGGCATCCTGGGGGCCTGCTCTGCATCTGTAGCGCCCTGCCCCTCGCCCTTTGCCCTGTCTCTCCTTCCCTCCCTTTGTCCCCTTCTGAGGCCTCTCATTGCCCGAATCGAGATGCTGAGCCATTGCTGTGCCTCTCTTGTGGCCCTGTGATACGCTGGAAAGAACGGTTGTGCAGATTGGGCATCCCTAACTTGAAATCCCAAATGCTCCCAAATCCAAAACTTTTTGAGCGCTTGCATGAAGCCACAAGTGGAAAATTCCACACCTGACTTCACGTGATGGGTCACAGTCAAAATGCAGTCGAGACTTTGTTTCAGGCACCAAATTATCAAAAGTGTCATGCACAGTTACCTTCGGGCTATGTGGATAAGGTATGTATGAAACACAAATGAATTTCATGTTTAGACTTGGGTCCCATCCCACAGATAGCTCATTATGTATATGCAGATATTTAAAAAAAAATTGGAACTATTTCTGGTCGTAAGCATTTCAGTTACGGGATACTTGACCTGTATCTGAAGTCGAAAGACCAGGGAATGAATCTTGACTCTGCGGCGTGCTAGCTGCGTCGCCCGGGGCCAGCTACTTCATCTCTTTGAGCTGCAGCTTCTCCATCTGTAAGATTGGGGTGAGAGTAACCTCGAGTGTTGTGTGCGTGCAAAGTACCTGGAACATGGTAAGCGCCCAGCAAATGCCTGCAGGTGATGTGCTCTCCTCCCCTGCTGAAGAGGGGGTAGGGGGACATGGGCGCTCTTGCTTTAGATGGAAACACTGAGTCCCAGCAGACTCTAGGGTCAGTGAGTTCTTAGCCATGAGACATTTTAGCAGTCATTGACCCCTCTAAGCCTCAACTTCTTCATCTGTAAAACAGATAAAAATAGCCACTTCTGATGAAGTCAGGCAATTAATTTAAGCCCCGGAAACATTCTACGGCACATAGCGAGCGCTTAGGAATCTCGTTCTTGTTTCAGAACTCGTGATAATCTGGTTCATTGGTATCTGCTCCCTTTCACTGACTATTAAATAGGGCACGAACTTCTTTTTTTTTTTTCAAGAATCTTCAAGCTTCCTTTTTATGTTGTTTTTTATTTTTTATTATACTTTAAGTTCTAGGGTACATGTGCACAACGTGCAGGTTTGTTACATATGTATACTTGTGCCGTGTTGGTGTGCTGCACCCATCAACTTGTCATTTACATTAGGTGTATCTCCTAATGCTATCCCTCCCCCAGCCCCGCACCCCCCCCCCCACCCCCCGGCAGGCCCCAGTGTGTGATGTTCCCCTTCCTGTGTCCATGTGTTCTCATTGTTCGATTCCCACCTATGAGTGAGAGCATGTGGTGTTTGGTTTTCTGTCCTTGTGACAGTTTGCTGAGAATGATGGCTTCCGGCTTCATCCATGTCCCTGCAAAGGACATGAACTCATCCTTTTTTATGGCTGCATAGTATTCCATGGTGTATATGTGCCACATTTTCTTAATCCGGTTTATCATTGATGGACATCTGGGTTGGTTCCAAGTCTTTGCTATTGTGAACAGTGCTGCAATAAACTTACATGTGCATGTGTCTTTATAGAATGATTTATAATCCTTTGGGTATATCCCCAGTAATGGGGTCACTGGGTCAAATGGTACTTTTAGTTCTAGATCCTTGAGGAATCGCCACACTGTCTTCCACAATGGTTGGACTAGTTTACACTTCCACCAACAGTGTAAAAGTGTTCCTATTTCTCCACATCCTCTCCAGCATCTGTTGTTTCCTGACTTTTTAATGATCGCCATTCTAACTGGTGTGAGATATATCTCCTTGTGGTTTTGATTTGCATTTCTCTAATGAGCAGTGAGGATGAGCATTTTTTCATGTGTCTGTTGGCTGCATAAATGTCTTCTTTTGAGAAATATCTGTTTATATCCTTTGGCCACTTTTTGATGGGGTTGTATGTTTTTTTCTTGTAAATTTGTTTAAGTTCTTTGTAGATTCTGGATATTAGCCTAAATAGGGCAGTAACTTCTAAAACAGGGGCCGCAGACTATTTTCCCTGGTGGTGTGAGGAAGAGGAACGCGGCTGATGCAGTGGCAGGCGATGTGGAACATTGCAGTTCATCTGTTTGGCCACACAGGGCTGCCCTTTCTCATGAAACAGTGCTTTGCACCACTGTGGGCACCTTACACAAGGCTTGTTTCAGAAATAGGATTGAGAATTTGATTTGGGGTTTTTTTGCTCCTCTTTTACATGTAATGCTCGGTTTTCTTTGGATTTGCGGAGAGACTCGACTTCCTTCCTTACTTTAGCTAAATGATTTGGATGAGATTCAGAAGACATTCTGGCATTATCTATGAAATATTGCTTTATTTAAAATGCAGTACTCTCTTTCTTCCTTGCCTAATGTGCTGTATTTATGGACATGATTTGGAGGTAGGTAGGAGGCAGACCTTTGCAGAGGAGACATCGGGAGATGTCTAAGGAGTTGGAGAACAGTGGGATACTGGGGAAATTGCATGAGCTGTGGTCAGTAATTCAACAATTATCTCCTGAGGGCCTGCTATGTGCAAGGCACTATTCCCGGTGTGTGGGATAAATCCATGACTGGAAGAAAGATTCCTGCTCCCATAGAGCCTGCGTTCTGGTAGGGGTGATAGTAAATGTGATAATAGATTTAGGCATTTTAAATCTAAATTTCCTGAAGTGGAATTTTAGGTATTAAGTATTAAGAACAAAAGAAAAAGGCAGAGGAAGAGACTTACAGGCTTGGCAGCGGTGGGCAGAGGAGTTGCCGTGTTGTGGGCAGGTGGGACTTAGGCACCCAGCCTGGCTCTTCACTTCCCGGGTCTGTCCCTGGCAGGGAAGTTCCACCAAGGGCAGAGACTCAGTCTTACACACGCTCCAGCTTCAGTGCGTCAACTTTAGCATCTGGATGTTCGTAGGTGTTCTTCCCGTAGCTGATGGATGATGGATGAATACAGACATGCATCTAGGGGAAGTCACTTGACATTCTTGAGCTCTCGTTTGTTTTGTTAAGTTGTAAAATCGTGTCAAATAAGTTCATGTTTCCAAGTTGAGGAGAAGAGATGAGATGAATCCAGAGTAGAACTTGGCACATAGTAGACGGTCAAGACAATGTTACGTCCGTTCTGGGGACAGTCTGCCCACCATCCACAGCAGGGGAATCTGCATGGCTCTGGAGCACAGAAGCTGCTCAGCTTGCAGGACTAGAATGGGAAGGTTGTAGTGATTTATCAAATATCGCTTACTTTAGAAGTAACGTACTTTTAAAATAAACATTTAAATTTGTTAAACATATATGTGGTTCTTATTGCTGCTATAAGAGATGCTATAAACTCAGTGGCTTAAAACAACACAAATTTGTTACCTTGCAGTTCTGGAGACCAGAGGTCTTAGTGGGTGAAACGCCTTCACTCCCAGGGCTCTTGGGGAGAGTCTGTCTCCCTGCCCTCCTGGCTTCTGCAGGCTGCCTGCATCTCTTGGCTTGTGGCCCCTTCCTCTGTCTCCAGAGCTTGCAGTGTTGCACATTCAGTTTCCTCTGACATTCGTGCTTCCTTCTTTCCCTAATAAGGACCCTTGTGATTACACTGAGAGCCTACTAGGATAAGCCAGGATAATCCCTTCATCTCAGAATCTTCATCTTAACCGCATCTGCAGTCTCTTTTGTATGTAAGGTCACGTTTTCACAGGTTCTTGGGATTGGGATGTATTTGAGGGGGGGCTGTTACTTGGTCTACTGTCATATATAAATCTTTTGACTAACAATTCCATGTTGAAAAAGAAAATGGACGAGTGCACCAAGATGTGTATATTAGGTTATCTGTTATAGCATTATTTATAATGCCAGGATTATCAGAAGCATCATAAATGTCCAACAACAGGGAATGAAATTATGACATATGACCATTAAAAATAAAGGGCTAGAAAGACTATTAACACAGAAAAATATCTATGGCTTAAGAAATAAAAGGCAAGTTATAAAACAGTGTGAATGATATGATCCTGTTCTTATAAAAATGCATTTATATATATGCATAGAAAAATGTCTAGGGGAATATACACCAAGATGTTAACAAGGGTTATTTCTGTGTTTTGGGATTATAGGCAATTTTTCTTCTTTTTGCTTTTCACTGTTTCCTAATGTTTTGACAGTGAAAATGCGTTAGTCTTAGAAAAAGAACCCCTTCCTTTTTTTTTTTTTTAAAGAAAGATTATTGAATTTAGTGAAGAAGAAAATGTATGATCGAATACAGAATTGACATCTGAGAGTTTCACTTGTTGAAAATGAGTTGGGTTTTTATTTTAATTGTCTTCTTAGCCCCAGATTGAACGAGAGTCCCCTTGCTTTAGCATCTCACAGTGTTACATGGAATCTCATTGTTCTGCTCCGGAATCTTCCCAGACCCCTGTACTCCTTTCGTCATTCATTGATGGTGGATTGGTTCCTCCCTCCCTTTTCCTCCCTCCCCTCCACCTTGTCACAGAAGGAAGAAAAGGAAGGCTTTTGAATGGAAAAGGAAGGCTTTTGAATGGAAAAGGAATGCTTTTCCAATTTTGGCTGCAGCACAATGGCTTTATGCTCATTTTATTTGGGCCTGCTTTTTTGAAACTCTCCCCTTCTTGCATTAAAATTGTTGTCGTTCTGTCTGTTTTCACACCTTTTTATTTTAGCATCTTCGCTGCAATGTCTCCATTCCACAGCTCCTCTGACAGCCCTCATATTGTATCAGTGGTGGTACTCTTTTCTTCATGGCTGTAACTTAAAAATGGATGATTTTTCTTCATCTCTCTGAGCCTGAGGCTGCATCTTCTGTTTCTGGAGAGGTCACGGAGGAAGCAGGGCTGGAGCTCTGTTGCTTCAGCAGTTCCGTTCTAATATTACAAAACTCCGAGACTCCCGCTGCAGAGACAGGCTATTGCCAGATTTCTTTCAGGAATCATGTGGTCTTTTTCTTGTACGATAGAAGCAGGAAAATAAATGTGTAATTAAAAAATAATTTGTTAGTATTTCTACTTGCAGTGATAATAACCCAAGTTTCACAGAATACTTTTGTATCCATTTTTCATTTGAGCCTCGCAGGATCCCTGTGTGGGAGGCATTACCATTATTTTCACTTTTCAGGGCAGAAACTGAGGCTTTAAGATGTTAAATGATTGCACTGACGTTACATAACTAGTGAATGTCCAGGTTGCATTGAGTGCTCCGGTCGCCTCACCCCCAGGTTTGTGCTGCCAGATGTCTGTGTGTTTATCATTTTCGTCAGGGTACACAGGCTACACGAAGCAGGTGGTGGCGGGAGGCGTTGAGTATGCGAATGGGACCCTGGCGTTGTGGTGGTTCTCTTCTGATTCACCCAGCAAGCCTGTCTGCATTGCATGGTACCCTTTCATTTAGCTGCGGCTCAGAGAGTCAAGAAGACTGTCCTCATTTACACAGCTAACGTGACTGGCGGGAGCTCGGGCCCCCCGATTCCAAACCCCTCCACTCCCTCCCCTCTATGTGTTCCTTGGGGGCCATAAGCAAGTGTATTGACTGTTATGGCTACCCAAGCAAGGTATGCCCTTGAACGTTGGTAGTGGCTCTCAGATAAGTTATTTTAAAGGTTTGCAAGTGTCTTTGGAAAAAGAGAGATGATATCTTTGTTGTTGTTAGAACATAGCCCCTTTCCTATGAGGCATTGCCAATCCATTTGGCAACTGTTGGAAAAATCAAATGATACGTTCAATTGGTTTAGCTATCTTGCTTTTCTGGACATTGATTGACAGCCAGGGGGCCCCATATCAATAGACCCAAAGAAATTTATCTTTTTGGCTGAAGGGTTACGTGTTAAAACAAACAAGATTGTCCTTTTAATTTATTAGAGCCCGATTTCTTAGAGCCCGAGGGTTGGAGGCAGCCTGCGTGATCGCCTGTGTGATCATCTGCGAGCTCCCCTCTGTTGCAACATGGGTCTTCTCTGTATCTCTTTCTCTGGTTCCCGGCTTTCATGTCACAGGTGTTCAGCAAACACTCTTGAACATCAGGAATCTAGTTGAAGCTGTAGCAAAGGCAGGGCTGTGTGGTGGCGGTGGCTGCCTGCTTGGTAACAGGTGCCAGTGGTGGGAGCACAGGCTCTTTCCCGTAGCTGCCACCCACAGCTTCCACTTATGGGTCCTGGTCCCTGCCTCTGGAGCCTCACCAAGTTGGCATTAGCAGCTCCTAATCCTGAGGGGAGGGAGTCCGGAGTCCATCTCTCCTAAGCCTCTCTGTCTTTGAGCCAAGTGGCCCTGGTGGAGAAACCCATCGTGATCTCCTCACCCCTTTTATGGTATTTACCATGAAACCTTTGGTCATTTTCACTTGTAGCCCCCAGAATCCACCCATCCCTTGAATGCGCCTTCCAGTCATGAGATATTTATTGAGCCTTGGGTGAGTGCCAGGGATTGCCATGAAGAAGACTGTCCAGGTGAAACTCACAGTCTAGTAGGAGAAGATACATCAACAGAGGATTCTAACAGGATGCCCTGCATGCTATGCTAGGATACTGACAAGGCATAGTGGAGCCCGCAGAGGGGAACTGGCCATTCCTACTGGAGAGTTACAATGATAAAGATTTTGCTTCACAAATACTTTACTGAGTGCCTTCTCTGTGCCAGCCATGTGCTGGACAATAGGGACATGATGACATGGTGCCTTCTTCCATGGGTTTATAGTCTGTAGACATAGTAATTTAATTCAAATGAGGATATTACTTCAAACTGAGATTAAAAACTGTGAAGAAAAGGGATGTGATTTCATAGGCAGGCCTAGACAAGGGTGTAAGACCAGGTTTTTCTGGGGAGATGAAGTGCAAGCTGAGATCAGAAGGATGAGTAATCGTTAGTGAGTTGAAGGGAGGAGAGGGGAAATGCTCAAAGCAGAGGTGGCAGAGGGCTAGGAGGTGGGAGCAGTGGTGGGGGAAGAATTGAACACACAGTTTGAGAGGCCACAGTGGGGTTGGATATTGATCATCAGAGCAACACCACAGTGGGTTTGGGCATTATTGATCATCAGAGCAACGGGAGCCTTTTCAGGACTGTGCTTGGGGAGGAGCAAGATGATGAGATTTGCACCCCAGCTGCTGGATGGGGAGGCCAGTGTGGAGGCGGAGGGGGTCAGTGAAGAAGCTGTTGTATAAGATGTGGGAAAACACGGTGATAGCTTGGAACAAGGTGGAGCCAGAGAGAAATGAGTGGATTTCAGAGACACTTGGGAACAAAAAAAGGACATGGAGAGAGGTGATGAAATCAGTGATGGCTCACAGATTTCTGGCCTGGGTGTTGGATGGGGAGTGGAGTCACAGTTGAGCTAGGGCACATGGGAAAGGAAAGGTGTTCTCTTTTTATGGGCAGAGGTAGGGTAGAGGCGATCATGAGTTTAGTCCTAGATCTGGCGAGTTTAGGGTGCCTTTAAAACATCCAAGCAAAGTCGACAGCTGTATAAACAAATCTAGAGCTCAAAGGTGATGTTTGAGCTGACTCTTGAGAAAATGATTGGGTGGTTCCAGGTAAATAGTAGGGAAGGGTGTTCAAGGCACTTTGAGGCAGAGGGTGTGACGTAAGCAAACGTAGGAGGCTTGAATGAGCTCTGGGTGCCAGTTAGAGCATAGGGTGTGTTAGAAAAGATGCGGATGGAGAGCGGTGCGGTCAGGGCAGATCCTGGAGAATCTTTGATACCCTGTGAAGAAATTTGGACTTGATCCTGAAATGTATCTGCGGCTATTGAAGGATTTTTAGCAATTGAATGTTACAATCAAATTTGCACTTTAGAAAAATCACTATACCGGTTAAGTGAAGGATTGATTTGATGAGTCACTCATTCATTCTTTCATTCATTCATTCAACAATGTCATATGTTACATACTGTATGCAAGGCATTGTGTTAAATGCTGTAAAACAAAGGTCAATAAGGCAGAGAATGCCTTTAACGAATTGATTGTCTATGGGGAAAGACAGAGCCATAAACATAACATTAGAATACAGTATGATAATTGTAATGATACACATGTACACAGAGTGTTGATAGCATAGGAGAAAGGAAGCTTACCTACATTACATTTAGGGAAGTTTTCTAAGATGAAATCATGCAATTTAAAAAGAATTATGGGGCAAATGAATGGTCATAGCAATTGCATTCCAAACAGAAGAGACAGAAAGAACAAATCATGGAGGGAAGAAGTAGGAGTGTATGTTAGGAAATCTTAATCAATTTGTTGCCAGAAGTCAAGGGGTAAAGCAAAACTGGTGAGGAATGAGGAGGGGCCTGTGTTTGGTCAGTGTCCTGTAGTCTGAAGAAAAAGCTGTGACATCATGAGCTTCGCATTTTAGGAAGATCACATTAGGAGCTGTGGGGAGAATGGATTTGCAGGCAAGAGACTGAGGATATCCTTTCATGATACAAATGAGCAGGAAACAGAACCAAAGCCTCATTAGAAATAAAGGTGAAATTCCTTAAATGGATAAAGGATAACTTTGAAAAGCCCTCAGCTAACATCACACTTAATGGTAAAGAAAAAAAGGGTTCCTTCTAAGATTAGGAATAAGACAGGGATGTCCACTCCTGCCACTTAGATTCAACATTGTGCAAAAAGGTCATAATTGTGTTAGAAACTGAAATAAACAGCATCCAGGTTGGAAAGGAGGAAGTCAAATGACCTCAAAAATAGCAAAATAATTAGGAATAAACCTAACAAAAAGAATTGCAAGACTTGTAAACTGACCACCATAAAAACATCACTGAAAGAAGTTAAACAAGACCTATTTATGTAAAGACATACCATGCTCATGGATCAGAAGACTTAATATTATTAAGATGGCAACATTACCCAAACTGATGTACAGGTTCAATGCATTCCTTATTAAAATCTCGTTTTTTGGTAGAAATTGACAAGCTAATCCTGAGTCACTTTTTTTTTTTTTTTTTTTTTTTTTTAAAGCTTAAGTTCCTGGGAGAATGCCTTCATGCACATAGTTAACTTAATGAATAATCAATATGTATTAGAACTATACTGTCTGAGGTTTTTTCTAATCCTTTTATATGGGTTAACTACTTTTTTTTTCTTTTTTTTTGGAGATGGAGTCTGGCTCTGTCGCCCAGGCTGGAGTGCAGTGGTGCGATCTTGGCTTACTGCAAGTTCCACCTCCCGGGTTTACGCCATTCTCCTGCCTCAGCCTCCTGAGTAGCTGGGACTACAGGTACCCGCCATCATGGCTGGCTAATTTTTCTATTTTTAGTAGAGACGGGATTTCACCATGTTAGCCAGGATGGTCTCGATCTCCTGGCCTTGTGATCTGCCCGCCTCGGCTTCCCAAAGTGCTGGATTACAAGCATGAGCCACCGCGTCCGGCCCCTTTTACTCTTTGTAAAAGGGACCCTATCAAGGCACATTAACTAGGCGAGGAAATGGGAAATACCCAGCCCAAGGTCATAGAGCTGGGAAGCAAGGAGAGCAGAATTCCAGCCATTCCGGCTCCCCAGTGCACGGTCTTAGCCTCCATGGAATGTGGCTGTTTTCCCAGGGCAAAAGTGAACGCCAGAGCAGTGTGGGGCGTATCGAGGCTGAGGTGTTGAGCAGGCAGTTGGTGTCACATCTGGAAGTAGGAGAGAGAACTAGGCTTGTGGTAAAGATTTGAGTGTCACTGGCATGAAGACAGATGTTGCCGTCATTGTGGGGTGGAGATCACTGGACTGTCCGGTGAGGAGAGCTGCTAGCTGATGACAGGCCTTCTGGGTCACAGGAGCTGAAAGAGTATTACGGGTTAAATGACATTCCCACCACATTCCTGTGTTGAACTCTTAACCCTCAACACCTCAGAATGTGATCTTATATGGAGAGTCTTTACAGAAGTCATCCAGGTAAAATGAGGTTAGCAGGGTGGGCCTTAGTCCAATATGCCTGGTGTCCTCATAAAAAGGGGACATTTGGAGGCAGGCACACTTACAGGGAGGGCACGTGGGAGCATGAAGATGCCGTTGGCAAGCCAAAGAGAGAGGCCTCCAAGGAGCTGATCCTGCCGATGTCTTGATCTCAGCCTTCTGGCGCCCAAAGTTACAAGGCAAGGAATCTGTGTTGCTTCTGCTGCTGGGTTTGCAGCCTTTATCACAGCAGCCCTCCCAGTCTAATACGGAGCGGGAGGAAGGACATCCCATAGGGAAGCTCAGCAGGGTCAGAGTCACCAGGGGACAGAACCCTAGGCCTGCTGTGAGTCTGAGCCCAGAGGCCTGAGATTACAGCCGCTGCATGGGAGCAGCTTTGATGTGGATGCCACCTGAGGCTGTGCCCCCCATCAGCGCTGAGTGGTGCTCCTGGCCCCCCTTGAGGAGAAGTGGGGGTGTCAGATACCTTCCCTCATTCTTTATCCCCTCCCCTGCTGTCAATCTCCACTTCCCCATTTCTGTTCCGGTGCAGCTGATTTTTTTGAACCTAAATGTGGGAGCTAGACGCGTCTCTGTTAGCTAAATGTCATCGTGCTGGTTTTGGTTCTGTGTATCAGCCAGTAGAAGTCGCTTATAATTTCAGCTCTGCTGTCTTTCAGGATAGTGTTCCCTACAGACCTGTGGTGTCCACAGCATTGAAACAAACATACTTCTTTTGTCCTTATTTGAAGTCGCTGATGAAAAACAAACAAAAACAAGCTGCAAGACACGGTGACAGAAGGGTGGCCGAGCCTGGAGGCGGCGTTGAAGGTCTTCCTCCTCTTGCCTCTGGGTCCCAGGACCCTTGAAGTTGTGCTCATCTGATTCCTTCCTAGGTTCCTCTTCTCCCCGGACCCCTGGAATGTTGATGCTGCCCAGGGTCTGGTTGTCACCCACGTGATCTTTACACCTTCCTTTCCCTGCGTGGATGATCTCATCTCCCTGGCTCCAGCTGCTGCCTGCTACTATCAGTGCCCCTTTGGATGAATCATTTAGTCTATTTAGTATCCATCCCAACCAACTCTTGGGCTTCAGTTTCCTCGTCTACAAAATGAGGATAATACATACACATGAGGTTGAATGATTAAATGAGATAGTTTTTTTTTTTTTTTTTTTTTTTGAGACAGTGTTTTGCTGTTGTTGCTCAGGCTGGAGTGCGGTGGCATGATCTCGGCTCACTGCAGCCTCCACCTCCCAGGTTCAGGCGGTTCTTCTGCCTCAGGCTCCCGGGTAGCTGGGATTATAGGTGCCTGCCATCACACCCGGCTAATTTTTTTGGTATTTTTAGTAGAGACAGGGTTTTGCCATGTTGACCTGGCTGGTCTCAAGCTCCTGGCCTCAGGTAATTTGCCTGCCTTGGCCTCCCAAAGTGGTGGGATTACAGGCATGAGCCACCACACCTGGCCTAAATAAGATAATAGAGAACTTGGCCACAGTGCCTGGTACATGCTAAGCCCTTAAGACCTGGTCGCCATCATTATAACCACTGCCACTGTCATCATGTGACACACATCCCTCATCGGAGATGGCCTGCCTCTGTGTCCTTGCTATTGGATGGAGGCTACAAATGTTTGAGATCTGTTCTGGCTGAGAAGGTCTCCTGGTTCCTCCTCTTACCAACTCTGGAATCCTATGGGATTTAAAGAGTGTTTTATATAACACATACACATACGTACATGCATGCATATATGCATGATATATAGAGAGCCACCTCACGTAGGCTCCACTGGGCTTGCACTTGTACTTCATGTGCTGTGTCAAGGCGAGCAGACATTTCGAGGAGATGAGAAGGGGATTAGTAAATATTTGCTGGGCATCGTGGAAGATGACTGATGTACATTCAAGTCAGACAGCATCCCCACGTGGTAGAGATTTTATTCCCATTTCACAAATGAGGAATTGAAGCCTAGTCACTAATCGCTGGAGTGCAATGGCGCGATCTCAGCTCACTACAACCTCCACCTCCTGGGCTCAAGTGATTCTCCTGCCTCAGCCTCCTGAGTAGCTGAGAATACAAGGCAGGCACCACCATACCCGGCTAATTTCTATATTTTTATTAGAGACGGGGTTTCACCGTGTTGGCCCAGCTGGTCTCGAACTCCTGAGCTCAAGTGATCCACCCACCTTGGCCTCCCAAAGTGCTGGGATTACAGGTGTGAGCCACTATGCCTGACCCTAGGGAATAATATTCTTATTCCTTTTTGAGAGCTCAAGGATCCTGCATTTGTTTTTGAACTTCCTGGTCCATTGGGAGTGGCTTTTCTTCTAGGCCCATGCTGGCCATGCTGCTGATGGGACCCATTGGTCCTTGTCTGCAAGAGCAGAGGGTGACATCTTAGATGCATGGAACAAGAGCAGAGGGTGATGGAACAAGAGCAGAGGGTGACATCTTAGATGCATGCAGGGGCACTCGGACGCTCGTCCTGCCACCTGGAAAGCGTTTTCATATGTGTTAGTGCCACAGGACAAACTGGTTTAGCCCAGCGAAGCACACATTGAAATGTAAAACCCTTGTGCTCTTTTTTGTTTTAGATACGGTGAACATAAGAAGAAAACCACCCCCAAATGCATTAGCTTCTTCAGGAAGCATGATCGATAGAACACAGCTATAAATAATGGCTGTAAATTAGCAATTTGCAATCCCAATAAAGTATGAACAGATTGCAACAACAAATAGAAAAACTGAATACAAGAATGAGAATAACTCTATCCAAGTTGTTCATTCTATCATTCTTCTTGTGCTGAAAACTATGAGCTCACCAGTCCCCGAAGTGTTTTTTATGCCTTCTGTTTTAAGGTGGGATATGAGTCTCTAAATGAATTGCTTGGCATTTTCTCTCATCTGGAGCAAGGTAGCTGGAAGGCATACTGGAAAGGAAAGCTTTTTGGGGGGAACCTCATAGGGTCAGGGTGAGTGGGGACATGAAGCTTTCACTGAAGATGTGTTGGGACCGTGGGATGTTGGCATGTGGCCAGAGGGGTTCTTGGTGCCCTGAGCTTCAATGTGGACTATTTATGGCCTTGCAGCACATTAAAATGACTCTGGACAGTGAGGATGAGGTGATAAATGGACAGCTCTGAAGTTTCTTTGCAGGTAGTGAGTCCATGAAGGACACTGGGAATTTTCTTTTCTCTGACAATGGAAAACTTGGCATGAAAAAGAGTTCAGTGTAACCAAGCTGAGTCTAGAATGTGGGTGTGAAAGTCAAGTGAAATGTGGTTTACTCCCGTGAATGAATGATGAATGGAAATTAGCTCTGAAAATGTGGAATAATGACCAAGAGCATCATTTTTTATTAAAATGATCTGGGTTTTTACATACAAAATGTTCAGGATATATCTGACTCCCTCCGGCTGTCTGAGGGCTGTCCCTCCTCCCTGCGCACTCCCCTAGCCCTGGACCTCACATCCTGCTTGGTGGGGGCTGCCTGTGTGCCTGACAAGGGAGCGCGGAGCACAGGCTCCAGGAGGCTGGATGTGTCTGCTTCACTGCTGTGCCCCCGGGGCCGGAGCCAGCACCTGGCACACAGTGGGATCTCAGGAAGTGTTTCTTGAGCAGGAGAGTAAGTGCATGGCTGTCTTCCCCCACCACCGAGTTCCAGTGAGAAGCCCGGCACTTCCGGCACTTCCGTGTGCCTGGCAGGAGGAGGCAACGCCTTAGACCCCCCGGGTCTGGGCGCAGGCTCCATGTGCTTGTCCTGAGCCGATGCTGTGTCGCTTTGCTGAGGTCTCTACTTTGGCTTCGGTGTCATCTGTAAATTAACTCTCTGTGGCTTATTTGGAGAATCAAGTAAAACAATCCATATGAAAATGCTTTTAAAACCACGAAGTGTTATTAATTAAACACTCACGAAGCTGTGTCTGTCTGTCTACCACTGTCTATCACTGTAATTATGCTCCTTTAAGCCGGAGTGATGTTCACTTAAACATAACTCTAATCATGTTGCTAAGTTCTTATTCAGGCTTTGATTTCTTATCTTCTTGCCCAGAAGTTATCCATGTATAATACATATTATAACTACTTATGAGAAAGGCATTGAAACAGGACTTCTTGTCTGACCAGCTCGCCTTTCCAGGGCCGGCCACCGCACCTCGGTCTTCATGCCGGGAACAAGCCTCACCTGCAGAATTGAGACGTTTGTGAATTGTGGAGTTCTGCCTGTGTGCTAGGAGCATTTGTGCTGCCCTCACTAAACAAAGGAATTCATTTAAATCTATATTAGAGATTCGTGGCATTAGGATTGACCCGGAGGAGAGATCCAGACATCAAACGAGGTTCTTACCAGTGACAGCACTTATGCCTTCCTGGGTTTACTGCATTGGTTCACACTAAAGTGTGCGTTCTAAGAAGGCAGAAATAGTCTAACAAAACCAGGAAAAGGCAGGAACAACAAAGTGGGTATTTAGCTGTTTAATATTGTAGGGTAGAGTAAAATATGGAACTGGAAAATGAGAGAAGGCAATAATGTAGAAAGAAAACAAGATACTGCTACTTTTAGTGGCAAAAACCGCGATTACTTTTGCACCAAGCCAACAGTTTGAATAGAAATGTTGACAGAAGGAAATAAGTCTTTACTGAGCGTCTGTGTAATGGGTACTTTCACATACTTTTTCACATTTAGTTATTAAAATCATATTGGAAAATAAGTGCTCTTTTCCTTGCTTTTTTTTTTTTTTTAGTTAGAAAACTGAGGCTCATAGATATTAAGTAACTTGCTCAAGGTTATAGAGTTTATAAAATGTCAGAGCAAGTGGTTTCAGAGCCTGGCCCGTGGGATGCTGTAAGAAGCTTATGAGTTACATTCATTATGAAATATTAGAAGCATAGGAAGATGAGAGAGGCAGGCAAGAGCCATCTCGTTAAGGTGGAGGTCACATTTTTAAAGGAAATTTTAAAATTTAAATTAATTACAAAATGTCATACTTAAGAAAAGTCTTTTAAAATAGATGTAGTTTCCAAGGTCATGCTGTTTTTTTTTTTTTTTTTTTAAACGGAGATACATAAACTGGCTGAAATAGAAGTCGAATTAGAAACAATGTGTACATGCACACAGTCACATTCTTATACTGCCTTCCCCACACCCAGCACACACGGTTCCCACTGACAAATACTCCCCAAGGTTGAGTGTAGGATTCAGTTCCTGGCCACATGCGACTTGGAACCTATTCTGAGTGGGCAGATAGGTGTCTGCTGTAGGCACTGGCGTCCATGCTGGGGTGGCCCCCACAGCTGCCTCCTGCATGTACAGTAGCACGTAATGCATTTCTGAACCAGGCAGAGAAGATATTTAGAAAGTCCAGCAGATAGAAGAATTGAGTAGCTGGTCAAGAATTTATTAGATATATAACATTTCCAAACTCTTTGTCCTTGAAAAAAGTTGGTTTTGAAAATTTGACTAGTTTATTGAACATATATCAGTTAATTGGATTGAATCACTATGATATTCCAGGTATTTTACTAGGACCTTTAATATCCACTGTCCCATGTGAGGTGATAAGTACTGAGTTTAGGTGAAAGTCTGGAAACAGGAGAGATGATGAGGATGGAATGATTGAAAGGGAATTGGCCCGGAATTCTAACCAAGATAGCTCAGTAAGGTCAGGCTTTGATTTGTCCTTGCCAGCAAAAAGACTTAGGCAATAACAGAAAACATGTAAAGGGAGAAAATAAAAAATATCTCTGAGTTAAAAAGTAAGATAAACATTTCATGAAATGGAAATAAAATCTAATATGAAACAGTTAGCTGGGTTCTTGGTCCAAAAAGTTCACCAGTGGCTAGGATTTTAGCATATTAAAAAAAAAACAACTAAGTGAAATATTAGCAAATCCAAATCTGCCAGGTATAAAATAAATACGATGTCAGAAGCAAGTAGAGTTTATCTCAGAGACGCAAAGATGGTTCTGCAGCAGAACATTTCCCGATGTTACGTATATACTAGCAGATTAATTGAGGAAAAAATAATTTAAATTATTACAGAGTAATTCAGTAAAGTTCACCATTTATTTATAATAGCTCTTTTTAAATAGACTGCAAGAGAGCATTATTGGCTTAATAAAGCATGTCTGTCAGAAATCTCTAGGAAACATACTTAATGTTGAAACTCTAGGCACATTACCTTTAAAGTCATGAACAAGACAAGGACATCTGCCATCACTGCTCCTGCTTGGAATTTCTCAGTTCTAGCTACTGCAGTAGGGAAAAAAGGTATATGAATTAGAATGGAAGAAACAAAACTGTCCTTATTTGTAGAAGAGAAGATTGTCTGTATGGAAAATTCAAGACAATCTATGGATAAACTGTTAGAATTAGAGAAAGAGGCTTGGCACGGTGGCTTACGCCTCTAATCCCAGCACTTTGGGAGCCTGAGGCGGGTGGATCACCTGAGGTCAGGAGTTTGAGACCAGCCTGGCCAACATGGTGAAACCCTGTCTCTACTAAAATACAAAAATTAGCTGGGTGTGGCAGCACGTGCCTGTAATCCCAGCTACTTGGGAGGCCTCTGAGACAGGAGAATCGCATGAACCCGAGAGGCGTAGGTTGCAGTGAGCAGAGATCACTCCACTGTATTCCTGCCCGGGAGACAAAGTGAGACTCCATCTCAGGGAAAAGAAACAAACAAAAACAGAGAGAGAAAAAGTTCAACAGGTTTCCTCTATTCAACATAAAAAATTAATAACATTCATCTAGATCCATAAAAGCCAGTTAGAAAATACAGTTAAAGCTGGGCACGGTGACTCACGCCTGTAATCCCAGCACTTTGGGAGGCCTAGGTGGGCGGATCACCTGAGGTCAGGAGTTTGAGACCAGCCTGACCAACCTGGTGAAACCCCATCTCTACTAAAAATACAAGTTAGCCAGGCGTGGTGGTGCATGCCTGTAATCCCAGCTACTCAGGAGGCTGAGGCAGGAGAATCGCTTGAACCTGGGAGGCAGAGGTTGCAGTAAGCTGAGATTGTACTGCTGCACTCCAGCCTGGGCAAAAGAGTGAGACTCCATCTTAAAAATAAATAAATAAATAAATAAATAAATAAAAGAAAAATATTCTCATTCATTAACCAACAGTATCCTGAGGTACCTTGAAAAGAACCTCATGACATGTACAAGACTTTATGAGGAGTATTACAAAACAATAAACATGCAAAATGTAAATGTAGACCTGATAAAATAGCAAAATATACCATATTCATGGATTGGAAGACAGTATTTTGAAGGTGTCAACTTACTCTCTATTTATGAATTGCACCTAACTCCTGGCAAAATTCCAACAGGAATTTTAACATCAACTTAAGAAGTAAATGTTAGAATTCATATACTAGAAGAAGGAGCCAAGAATAGCCAAGGTAGACTGAAGGATGTGACCAAGTTAAGGGGTCTTGGCCTATTAGATATTAAGGCTTATAAAGCAACAGTAATTAAAATAGTCTTATACAGATTATTTATTTGACAAATAGACAAATGAATGAGAATGGAAAGTCCCAAATCAGATTTATAGGTATAGAGAAGTTTGATATGCACTATGTCAGTAATTCCAAGAAGCATCTTTGTTTTATCCTGAAATACAAATTCATCTTACCATCTCTGGAGTTTTATAATTGTTGTCAGCCAGATGGCAGACCATACATAGTTTTATGAAAACCTTCTGATAAGAATTTTAGAGTTGATGGAATATGGAATGGCATGGAGGCATTATAAATCAGTGGGAGAAAGTCAGAACTTTTCATAAATGATGCTGGGACATTTGGTTACACATACGAAAACATTTGAAATGCCACTAACAAAGTCAGCACCCGCTAGGATAAATTCACAGGTATGAATGAGAAACATGTTTAAAATTTTAGAAGGTAATGTAGGAGCCTGTCTTAAAGACCATGAGATAGAAAAGAGTTTCTTAAGCTTGGCAGATAAAGCACAAACCAAGAAGGAAAAGATTGATCCGTTTGATTCTATTAAATGTTTACAAAATTTTAAGAAGGACATTATGAGCAAAATTTACATGCAAGTTACATGTGTTATGCATTTTTCTGTATATATGAAATATCCCAAATGAAGAAAAGTTAGAGAATTTCCAAAAGGGGAGGAGACGTTACTGACACATATAGCCATCAAAGGACTGGTAAGTAGACTATAAGAGTGAGTCCCACTGATAGATCAGTGAAGAGGAGGCAGGGAAGTGGGCAGTGGAGCTGAAGCCTGAATGAGTGGGGCACAGATTATGCTGCCAGGGTCCCTAGCATGACCATGCCCAAGCTTCTGCCCAGCCTTGCTTTGATTGATGGATGCCTGTACACCACCTGGAGATGAAATATTTTTGATAATGCTTTTTTTTTTTTGAGACAGAGTCTCACTCTGTTGCCCAGGCTGGAGTGCAGTGGCACGATCTCGGCTCGCTGCAAGCTCCGCCTCCCGGGTTCACGCCATTCTGCCTCTGCCTCCCAAGTAGCTGGGACTACAGGCACCCGCCACCACGCCCGGCTAATTTTTTTGCGTTTTTAGTAGAGACAGGGTTTCACTGTGTTAGCCAGGATGGTCTTGATCTCCTGACCTCGTGATCCGCCCACCTTGGCCTCCCAAAGTGCTGGGATTACAGGCATGAGCCATCGCTTCTGGCCCATAATGCACTTACAAATACTAATCAGGGAAACGCATGCTAACTAGCACACTGTCTCAGCTCCCTTTATTCTCTGCCCTGTTCCTTTCTGCGTATGTGTCCCAGAGCTCAGTATGGAGCTCCAGCCACTCATTCACTCACTCATCTAACAGCTGCTTTTATCCTGGGTGCTGTGCTACTTGGATGTGTAGTTTGGGTGATGTGGTCCCTGCTTTTCAGAGGGTTTTAATGTACCTGAGTAGAAGAGAAAGTGAGAAGAGGAAGAAAACTCACAAGTTGGGCACTACCAGATGTGAGGCATTTTTCTTTTACTCTCTGATTTATTCCCTACAGCAGCCCTCTACATCTGGCATTTCATTATACCTCTGTACAAATGAAGAAATGAAGGTTTGGAGAGGCTAATTTAGTTAGGCCAGTAAACTAATAATGCAGCTAAGCTGAAATTCAAGACTGCAGCTGTCTAACTTCAAGCACCCTGCTCGTATGTGGAAAATAACCCATCTTTTATGAGAAATATGGATAAGATGTCCCTGGAGTGTAAAAGTGGGGGAAATAGGAGAAGACTGCATGGAAGAAGTGGGTTGTCCACCTGGCAGGGCTGTGAGGGCGGGAATCAGCCACCCCCTTGCTGGGAGCAGCTGTTCAGTCCAGCCTGTCGTCTCCACGTGGGTCCGTTGCAGGAGCAGCCTTCCCAGTGAGCAGGGCACATGGAGCCTGCCAGGGCCACACTGCCATGTGGGCAGTGGGGCTGCTGCGGTGCCGGCCCACACCAGTCTACTGTTGAATCTGGACCAGCATATGGCTGCCCTTTCTCTTTTGGGGGTGCTTTTTGGAATCTGGCAGTGAAAGAGGAAGGTCATCAGATGTCACATTGTCTATTGTGTGCCTCTAATGTTCAATTCTTGGCACTTGGAGAAAAATGAAGATGAAAACTCTTTCTGTGCGTGTGCGAATGTGTGCACGAGATGCCGTGTTTCTGAGGACATGTCTTCAAATGCAAGCGTGGGGAGCTATTTTTAGGCACCTTTCCTCCCAACAGTGCTGTTTAAAGATTCAGCTCAGGCTGCTAATAGGTATATTTATAACCATTCTGTCGACTGCCCCAGCATGAATGCTGCTGCAGATGATGCTATTCTTGGAGGCAGTTGCCATGGTTACCATTAACCCTTTTGCCTTGGAAGAGTCTATCAGCCCTGTGCTTTGTTCCCCCAGGGTGCTCAGCAGCATTTGAATGCATAAATGTACTCTGAAACGGAAACCAAAATGGAGTGCCTTTTATGTTTCAACAGTGAATAAACTGGACAAATGAGTGGGCAGCACCACTAATTAATATTAGTCAAGGTTCCCCCTGTCCTTGACATATAACAGTAAAGGTAGCTAGGTAGCCACTGCCACCCGCCGGGGTGCTGAAGTCATCTGTTGATTTTGAATATGGACTAACCAGTCCCTTAAGATCTGTTGTTCCTGCTTCACTGCATATGATTTCTCTCATTTAGCAACTTATTGATTTTAAAAATCAAAGTATCTCTTTATGAATATTAATTTGTTAACTAGAGCACCACTACAACAAACTGTGAACCTGACATCCCTTAGGACATGGTGCAGTCCTGATTTATCTAGAAGGACCCATGGGTCAGTGGGTTCAAAACAAACAGAACAGAGACATACAGTTGTCCCCTCTTATCCTTGGGGGTGTGTGTTCCAAGACCCCAGCAGATGCCTGAAACTGTGGACAGTATGGAACCCTATGTGTACTGGGTTTTAAGAAAATCTGATAACTGAGGCAGCTCCTAAGTGACTGATGGGTTGAGAGTGTCTACAGTGTGGATGCGCCAGATAAGGGAGGATGCTGGTCCCAGCAGGGAGAGAGCAGGGCGGTGAGAGATTCATCATGCTACTCAGAAGGCACTCAATTCAAAACTTACAAATTGTTTATTTCTGCTATTTTCCACTTAATATTTTTGAACCATGGTTGACCACGGGCAGCTGAAACCATGGGAAGTGAACAAGGGAAAAGGGGAGAATATAGTCTAATAAGTAGACTTATGAATTCCCCATGCTTTTAATGAACTCTCCCATGAGGCACGCCATGTTAGAAATGTGGTTGGTTCTCCTACCCACAAGTTGCTTATAGTTAAACAAGTATGTTAGCATGAAGAACAAAATAATTATTATAAAAAGATAGCAGAAGTGCTCTGTAGAAGTGTCGAAAAGCTGCCGTTTGGACAACTCCTCGGGATTAACTATGATTAGCATAGCGAGGGAAAGTAGTAGAGAAATGACTGGCTGAGGGGAAAATTGACCATGCAGCCCATTGGGGTGGTGATTGTAGCAGAAATAAATCTCTGGAGGGATCTAGTGGAAGCTGAGTCTGGAAAGATAACACGATGCCGGACCACTGAAGGCCAAGAGCACCTCACTGAGGAATGACTACTTACTGAGGAGTCACTGCAGGTTTCCGAGGGAAGAGCTGACTTGATCTGACTTCTGCTTTACGAAGATAGCTATGTGGGTGATGTGGCAAGATCTGGGAGGCAGAAAGGCAGTGGGACATGAGGGATTATGGGTGGAATTCTGAAGTGCATACAAGTTTTATCTCTAAATCACTATATGGGAGGATGCCTTGTTGAATTATGTTTCATTCGCTGATTGATGTGTAGAAGAGACACTCTGATGCTCTTGTTCAATGCCAGATAACACCCAGCATACTGGGGAAAGCAAGGTATTAAATATACAGGCCAAAAAAAAAAAAAAAAAAAAAAAAAAAAAGAAAAACAAAAAAACCCACCACCACACAACACCAGTAGGAAAACAGAAGTTTCTTGCTCTTTAGAAGGTCTCACTTAATCGGAGGACATGCATCTCTGGAATGAATAGCCTATCTGAACAAGTTAAGTGTAATTTATAAACATGTGAAGGAGTGGTTTGAGGAAGACAAAGGGCTGCTGCAGGGAGCTGGGATGTCTGAATTCTAAGGGAAAGGAGAGAGCAGTTCCTGATTCAGTGAGTGGTTCATAGAAGAGTATGGGACTACTTCCAAGAAGCCATTTTCTGGTTCCCTGCCTCTGCGGGTGCTCACCCCTTCACCTGCCCCCTGCCTCTGCGCGTGCTTACCCCCTCACCTGCCCTCGCGGGGCACACAGCTGTTCACGACTCCCTGCTCACAAGCGCCCCCTTGTGGTCGTGCCTTCACGGGGTGTGGTCATTATTATTCGCAATGAACATAGTATACCACTCCCTCAGTAAATGGTAGCTGTTTGTTTAAAAATGAACTTGTTGTTGAATTAAAGCGCAAAGTCAGAAAAACGCACAAATCATCAGGTGGCATACAGCATAATGAAATACTGCCTACCTTGGCAAAACTGCGAACTTTTGAACGCTGTTAGATAACCACTTCTCAGAATGAGAAATGCAACATAAGCAGCTCTCGGAGGGCCTCCCGTGGTGCCCCTGCGCATTCACTGTCCATTCCTCCCCAGGGTAGCAAGTGTCCCAAATCTAATACCACCTGTTTTGAACTTCACATACATAGCTTTGTACGATGAGTACTTTTTTTTGTATCTGGCTTTTCCTTAGTGTTATGTTTTTGTATGTGGCAGTAGTTTACACATTTTTTGCTGGACTACCGTATTCCACTGTATAATACACCACAGTGGATTCATTCTGCTGTTGATGGGCCTTTGGATTATTTCCCATTTGGCGCTGTTATATAAGGATGCTGGATGGATGTTTTTGTCTGGGTCTTTTTGGGGCACGTATTCACATAGTTCTGTTGGGTATAACCCTTATTTGAAATGCTGGATCGGAAGTTCTGTGTCTTTATTTATGAGAACATTCCTATGAGCACCGTGTAGTCAAGGTGAAAGGGATACAAAGTGGGAGGAGGACCTAACTCTCCCAGGGAGGGTTTTGAGGAGGGTTTCACCGAATCTGAGCAGGCCGTAAAGTATGGATAGGAATGTGCCAGGCCAGGGGTGGCACATTCTCCCAGCAGCGAGAACAGGAGTGACAGGTACCCACCGTTCCCTGACTTGCTGTCCTCCTCAGCCTTCTGCCCATTGGACTCTTGACTTCAAAGATTCCTTACCTGTGCCATCCTTTACTTCTGAATCCTTTAGTTGGCTGTTCTTTCTAGAATGGGCGTGATGTGGACTTCTGTGCCTAAACCTTAAAGCTTCCAAGTATCGTGCGTGACCTACTCCCAGTTCTCTGAGCATTAGGATGCCATTGAGTCTCTGACTCTGACCAAGTACAGACAGTTTTCTGTGATGGTTCAGCCCTCTGCACCCTCAGACTGCACACCTGGGTCACTGCCCCAGGCTACAGACATTGGCCACCCCCTAGATCACGGTTGAGTATGCTGCTGTGTATCTGACACCGATCCCCCCCATTTAATTTATCTTTTTAGGAGAAAAAATCCTGACACCAGCCTGTTTGTTTGCTTACCACTTGTTTCTGTCTCCTGAAGGCTGAGCATGGCAGATGCATTCCTGCCATTGTGTGGCTCTGCTGGTTTAGACTCCGAGTGGACCGGCAGAATGTGCTTACTGTTCTGAACTGCTGTCCCCATACAGGGAAGCATCAACCCCGAGACAGAAGCTGGTCTCACCTTCTGGGATCAGTCAGGCCAGAACTGAAAATTACCATAAATTCCAGCAAGCACATGGAGGGACCGGGGAATGCAGTGAGAGCACATCACACTGAGAGAACTGGCAAAGACGCTGCTTTAGAAAGGGCCTTTAGGATGTGGGGCATCCTTTTTACCCCTCCCAAGCCCCTTCTTAACAGACCCAGAGCCCAGAGAGAGATTGTGTGTTAAATACACACACAGTGCCTAACACGTAGTTTAGTGCACTCCAGGATTAGCTGCTATTTTATTTTTATATTTATTGATTTATTTTTGAGATTGGGGTCTCACTGTGTTGCCCAGGCTGGAGTGCAGTGATGCGATCTCAGCTCACTGCAACCTCCGCCTCCCAGATTCAGGTGATTCTCCTGCCTCAACCTCCTGAGTAGCTGAGATTACAGGTGTTTGCCCACCGTGCCTGGCTAGTTTTTGTATTTTTGGCAGAGATGGGGTTTCACCATGTTGGTCAGGCTGGTCTTAAACTCCTGACCTTAAGTGATTCGCCCATCTCCGCCTCCCCAAGTGCTGGGATTACAGGTGTGAGCCACTGCGTCTGGCCAGCTGCTATTTAAATTATTGCTTTAATAAGATGACAGTAATATTGGCATGTATTATGCCAATATCTCATGGTGATTTGCTAATAACACATGATATGCCTATGTGCACACATTTCAGAATCAAACATACCTGGATTTGGTTTTACTTATTGAAAAATTATAATCGTATATGTTTATGGTTTACAAAGTAAACATACATGGATTTAAATGCTAACCTCATTACTTGGACAAAATTAATGATATCCCCAAACCCTAGTGTTTCATATATAAGATAGAGCTGCGAATATCTACTGCGTAGTATTGTAAACGAAATACCGAAGCGTGAATCAGATGCATCTCAAATTTTAAAGACAATGTAAACCATTGGAGAGTCTTGTTAAAATGTAGGACCTGATTCAGCAGGTGTGGGGTGGGGCTGGTGTGGGAGATCCTGCCACAGTGGCTTGATCCTGGCCATCACAGTGGGTGGGCAGTGTGGGGTGAGGCCGCCCAGCGCCGGTCTGCGGTAGGCACCCAGGACATGCTCGCCACTGTGTTATCCGCCATGGAGAGCTCACTGCCTGCTCCAGAGTGATCTGGAGCAACGCACTTTGGACACTCGTCTCTATGATGAGACCCAGCACTTATTAATTACACAGACCTCCTTGAGTGCCAAGTGTGGGGCCAAGGTGGTCACTGGAGCGTGTGGTCTCTGCTTTGGAGTTGCTGACAGCTCACTGAGGAGCACTGACTCCCAGGATGACTCAAGTGAGGGGATGCGGTGAGCCCTCTTGGCGTACTGTATGGCTTTGTCCATTTGCTGATTGTGGCCCTGTTCATTTCAAGTTAAAATGGTCAGGCCGCGGTGGGTGTGCATTGCCGGAGCCCTGTGGGTGCTGGCCCTTCCCTTCCCCTCTCCCCGCTTTTTCCTGAGAGGTTTTTGCCTTCTCTTGCTCCGTCGTGCTTTGGGTATCTTGTCATTTCTGTCCTGCCCAGTTTTATAGTTTAGTTGGGCAGTTTTATCCCTCCCCCTTCAACCTTGGGTTTAAATTCTCTTAATTAGGTGGGAAGTCTGCAAAGCACATGCTTCCTGGTTTGGAATCAGGTACTTCCTCAGCACCCTTTGTCAGCTCATGTCTCTGGTCCTGTCCCTCTGACATGGGCACATTGTCCACTCGGGCTGTACCCAGGATGTGGCACAGCCTTGACCTCCCACTGTCCCATCAGCCTGGGGACCTGAGTCTAGACCCTGTGCCCTGCCACCTCCTAGGGTGGGTGTGCCTCCTGCTGCTACAATGCTCCTGCCCGTCTCTACCTGTCTGGTTCTCCCTGTCCTTCAAGACCCAACTGAAGCGGTACGTCCTCCCCAAAGCCTTGGCTGCTCCTCTCACCCCTCCCCTGGTGTTCCTTTCCTCATTCGAGGCCGCTCCCATTGTAGGCCCTGCCCTAGTTGTTGTTGTTTTTTTTTTTTGAGACTGAGTTTTGCTCTTGCACCCTGGCTGGAGTGTAGTGGCATGATCTCGGCTCACTGCAACTTCTGCCTCCCGAGTTCAAGTGATTCTCCTGCCTCAGCCTCCCCTGTTGCTGGGATTACAGGCGCCCATGATCATGCCCAGCTAATTTTTGTATTTTTAGTAGAGACGAGGTTTCACTATGTTGGCTAGACTGGTTCTCGAACTCCTGACCTCAGGTGATCCATCTGCCTCAGCCTCCCAAAGTGCTGGGATTACAGGTGTGAGCCACTGCGCCCAGCCAAACTGCCCTAGGTTTTAAGTTCCTGGAGGACAGGATTAGAGTTTGAGACTCATTTCTGTGCTTCCCAGTGTCACACTGTTCCTTGCCCATGGGTAGGTACCAAGCAGTAAATGCATGAATGTGCTCAGTAAGGCCCCATGAAGATGGCACTTCAGACAACAGGCTCTGAGTGGGGAGTTCGTCCTGCTCGTGCCTGCCAGGCGGCCGGGCCTTGTGTCCCTGTCCTCCTGTGTGGACTCCTGCTGCGTCAGAGAGGTCACGCCCAGATCTGATGGTCACCTGGTTTTGTGTGGCTTTGCTTTTTCCGGTGGAACCTGAAATATCCAGACCAGGTCCTTCCGACAGCCCTCTCCCCTGCCCACTGGTCCCTAAGCAAGCTACCACTGCCCTTGTCTTTTTTTTTTAAGCCTTCGTAGGGCATGGGAATGTACCTATCTTCCTCTCCCAATTACTGGAAACATAACAGATACGAAAATGGAGAGAGAAATCCATTTCCTTTTTTTTTCTCCCCATGCCCCACTGTGGTGTGGTAATTTGTAATTTCATCTTTCCTGATTAGAGTTTAGTAATTTATCACTTTTGTTTTATCATCATGATGCATCTTTCTAGAACACAGAGCTGACTCCATTAAGCTTTTCTTTATAGAAGGAAAGCCAGGCTCCCACTACCTTACCAGCAACCCCGAGCCAACCACTGCTTCTTAACTCAGAGCACAGCAACTACTTCGTGTTTTTGTTGTCTCTTTTAAAAAGTTGTATTGTGACATTTGTATGTTATTTCAACCATCTTCACATGTGCAAGTCAGTGGCATTAATTACATTTACCATGTTGTGCAGCTCTCGCTACCATTTCCAAAAATTTTCCATCACCCCAAATAGAAGCTCTGTATCCCTGAAGCAATAATTCCTCGTTCTTCCGTACTCCTAGCACCCGGTAACCTCTCATCTACTTTCTGTCTGTATAGATTTGCCTATTCTAGATGATTCAGTATGTGGAATTATACGGTATTTGTCCTTTTGTGCCTGGCTTATTTCACCTGGCACAATGTTGTTAAAGTTCATCCATGTTGTGGCATGTGTCAAAATTTCCTTCCCTTTATGGCTGAATAATATTCCATTATGTATATATAGTGCATTTTGTTTATCCATTTATGCTTGGTTTGCTTTTGCCTTTTGGCTATTGTGACTAATGTTGCTATGAGTATTGGGATAAATTATATGTTTGAATCCCTGAGGTATACATCTGGGAGTGGAATTGCTATGACACATGAGGATTCTATGGTTAGCTTTTTGAGGAACCACCAAAAGTTTCCACATTGGTTGTACCATTTTTCACTCCCACTAGCAATGCACAAGGGTTTAATTTCTCGACATCCCCCAGCACTTGTTATTTTCTGTTTTGCTCATTACTGCCATCCTACTAGGTGGGAAGTGTTAGTTCATTGTGCTTTTGATTTGCATTTCCCTGATGACTAGTAATGTTCAGTGTTTTTTCATATGCTTCTTGGCCATTTTTATATCTTCTTTGAAGAAAAATCTCTCTAAGGCCTTTGCCCATTTTTAATTTCGGTTATTTTTTTGTCGTTGAGTTGTGGGAGTTCTTTAGATATTCTGAATTTTAAACCCTTATCAGATACATGATTTGCAAATATGTTCTCCCGTTCTGTAGACTATCTTTTCATTTTCTTGATAATATCCTTTGATTCACCAAAGTTTGAAATTTTGATCAAGTCCAATATATCTCTTTTGTTTCTTCTTTTGCTTGTGTTATTGATAAGTCTAGGTCATGAAGATTTATCTGTTTTTCTTCTAAGAGTTTTATGGTTTTACCCCTTACATTTAGGACACTGATACTATTTGAGTTAATTTATGTATATGGGGTGAGGTAGGGGTCAACTTCATTCCTTTGCATGTGGAACTCCAGTTGTACCAGTAATATTTGGTGAAGAGACTATTATTTCCCCATTGCATGAACTTGACACCTTTGTTGAAAATCAATTGGCTGGCCAAGTGTGGTGGCTCACACCTGTAATCCCAGCACTTTGGGAGGCTGAGGTGGGTGGATCACAAGGTCAGGAGTTTGAGACCAGCCTGGCTGACATGGTGAAATCCTGTCTCTACTAAAAACACAAAAATTAGCTGGGCACGGTGGCAAGCACCTGTAATCCCAGCTACTCGGGAGGGTGAGGCAGGAGAATAGCTTGAACTCAGGAGGCGGAGGTTGCAGTGAATCGAGATCACACCACAACTTTCCAGCCTGGGTGACAGAGCAAGACTCTGCCTGGGAAAAGCAAAACAACAACAACAACAACAATGAAAGACCATCAATTGGCTATAGAAGTATGAGTTTATTTCTTGACTTTCAATCTTATTCTCTTGGTCTGTGTGTCTATTATTATGTCAGAACCACAATGTTTGGATTATCATGGCTTTGTAGATACTTTTGAAATTAGGAAATGTGAGTCCTCTAACTTTGTTCCTTTTTTTCAATATTGTTTTTGCTATTTGGGGCCCCTTGCAATTCTGTGAGAAATTGAGGGTCATTTTTTCCATTTCTGAAAAAAAATGCTGTTGGAATTTTGAAAGGGATTGAGTTGAATCTTTGTTTTGGGTAGTGTTGGCATCTTAATAATAAATCTAATATCCATGAATGTGGGATGTCTGCCATTTATTTAGGTCATCCTTATTTTTTTTAAGCAATGTTTTGTAATTTGTACTGTACAAGTCTTTTACCTCTTTGGTTAAATTTATTCCTAGGTATTATTTCGTATACTATTTTAAATGGAATTGCTTTCTAAATTTTCTTTTCAGATTATTCTTTGCTGGTGTGTGAAAATACAACTGATTTTTGTGTGCTGAATTTGTATCTTGCAACTTACCTGAATTTATTAGCTCTAGTAGCCTTCTTGTGTGTTCTTTGAGATTTTCTAATGTAGGCTTATGTCACCTGTGAATACAGACAGTTTTACTTTTTCCTTTCTAATTTGGATGCCTTTTATTTCTTTTTGTTGTTTAATTGCTCTGAGGATGACTCTGGTTCAGGATTGAATAGCAGTGGGGGAAGCAGGCATGCTGTCCTGTTCCTGATCTTAGGGGAAGCTTTCAGTCTTTCTCTGTTGAGTATGATGTTAGCTGTGGGTTTTTCATAGATACCCTTTATCGTGTTGAGGAATTTCCCTTCTGTTTCTGTTTTGCTGGCTGGATTTTTATGTTTTATCATGAAAGGATGTTGAATTTTGTCAATATTTTTCCTGCATCAATTGAGATGATCATGTGGATCTTTTCCGTTATATCAATATGGTACATCACATTGATTTAAAAAAAAATGTTGAACTATCCTTATGTTCTAGAATAAATCCCCCTTGGTCATGGTACATAATCCTTTTAGTTTACTGTTCAATTTGGCTTCCTAGTATTTTGTTGAGGGTTTTGCATTGATACTCATCAGGAATATTGGTAGCTTTCCTCTTTTCTTGCAATGTCTTTGTCTTGATCTGGTTTCAGGGTGATGCTGCTGGCCTTATAGAATGAGTTTAGAAGCATTCCTTCCTCTTATATTTTTTTGACAGTTTAACAAGGTTTGGTTTTAATTCTCCTTTAAATGTTGGGTCAGATTTTCCAGTGAAGCCGTCTGGTCCTCGACTTCCTGGTAGGGAGGTTTCTGATGACCCATCCCACTTGTAGTTCCTTGGGTGCACATGCCCTCCCTTGCCTTAGCACTTGCTGCTGTGTCCACCATCAAGGATTTCTCCCCTTTCCTGTTTCCTCCTCCTCCTCAGAATTGGCCTCCTGCTGGAAGGTTATTCTGAGCCTCCCACCTGCACCTTTCCCGGGCATTCTGCATGACCCTGTCCTCATCAGCGTCCTGTCATTGTCTTATGTCCTATCTGTCTTGCCCACTAGACCTAGGTCTCCAGGGCTAAGGTCTTTTCAGTTCACTTGATGAGTGCTTGTTGGAGGGATTAGGAGGCCCCGCCGTGTGCGTGGGGACTGCTGTTTGTTCTGTGTTTGTGTCAAGCTCTGCGGTGGTGGGCTTGATGGAGTGAAGCTGCAGTGGTGAAAGTAAAGCCCTAATCTCATTTTTCAGTGACTCACAGTGGGAACAGGGAAGATGATGGCAATCTACTGAGGTTGGGGTTTGGGTGATAATAAAATAATATGAGAGAAAATGATGCTGTTTTACAAACGCCTCTGGCAAATACAAAGACCCGTGGGTGTCAAGATTAGAAATGAAGTCTTATGTGGTTTCGGCCCCTTTTTAATGGCCTTTTCCTCTTCTGAGTATAAACACTTCCTATAAAGGGAAAGTCCAAGGAGCACATTGTTTTGGAGGCACCAACTTCTGCAGCCTTTGGACGGAGGACCGTGCTGTGCTGGACCCTGGATGCAGAGATGAGAAAGTCCCCATCAGTCACCACCCCTATTTAGTTTCCAGGGAACAGGGACTGGATTGGAGATGGCTCTCTCGTCATAGCATGGAAGGTGATAGCAGAGGTGTGACCAGGGGGGATCTGGAGAGCAGCGACTACGTGGCCTTCAGGGCACGCGGGAATTCTGTGGCTGGAGGGCTGAGAGATGTCCTCATGGGGGGCTGATTGTGAAAGTTCACGCTGCATCCAGTAAGGTGCAGGGACAGCGGTCCCCTTGGTCCCCTGGGGAAAGAAGCTGACTCCGAACCCTTGTAGGATGTGAGGCTGGAGCCAAATGTAAGCTTTGGGCCAGATTAGGGAGAGCTTTGGTGGACTTTTTGCTAAACCTTGAAGTTGGTGAGATGTTACTGAATGTGTGTGAGTGAGGAGTTATCTGGGAGCCCTGGATTGTCTGGATGGCGAGGACCACCAGGCGACTCCCCCTCAAGCCTTTGTTCCCTCAAGGTTCTTTGTGAAAGAACAGGTCTTGGGTTTGAACCCAGAGGGGAGAAGAAGTCAGTCCTTCATTTTTCGGTGGCAGGGTTGTCTAGGACAGGGTCGTCTAGGAGAAGGGGTGTGCAGTTTCCACCCCAGAGCCGCACTTCTTGGCAGCCAGGAGGCCTGGCTCGTGACTGAGCCTCTGAGCCTGGCTTTCTCAGGATGTAGTTAGAGGTTCATGCTACTCTTTTCTTCTTCAGGGGGTGTTGCAGAGGCCAGATGAACTATGTCTATGAAAAAGCCTTATAAGCAGCTAACACTGGACAGATGGTGATTGTGTTAAAATTCAAAGCACTTTTTAGCAGATACTCTGAATACAGTTGTGTAGTATAGTTTAGTGTAATGTTTCTGCAGGGAAATTTGGCAGTCCTTTATGTATCAAGAACCTTTAAGAAGTCTGTACCCTATTACCCAATGATTCCACTTTTACTAATATACCCTAAGGAACAAAACCTGACAGGCATAACGATGTGTGTTGCAGTGTTATTTATCACAAAGGAAAAATTGGAAACAATCTAAATTTGAAATAATAGAGGATTGGTTAATTGAATTATTGAACACCTTTACAATGGAATAAAATGTAGCCACTGAGAAAGTTTTAAAAGTGCCCTTATAAAATATCTTTACAGTATAATTTCAGCTTATTAAAAATCTATTCATAGCAAAAGCATTGGAAGGCTGCATATGGAATTAATGACAGTTACCTCAGTGATGAGAATAATAGATTATTTTAATTTTCTGTCCTGTTTCCTAAATTTTTTACAATGAACATTTATTGTGCTTGGCAATTTTTCTGTGTGATTTTTAAAAATTTTGACGTAATCACATACTTACAGAAGATTCGAGCATAGTACAAAGAACCCCCTCAATCCGCTGAGCTGTCAACCTGATGCCCCGTCACCCCAAACACTTTCCTGTGTGTTTCCAAACAACACAAAGCATTCTCTGTACCCCACAGCATAACCATCAAAATAAGGAAATGGTCATCCGGTCCACACACCCTGTTCACATTTTCCAGCTGTCCCAGGAGTGGCCTTTAGATGAAAGGGTTCCACTTCGAATCATCTGATTCTTTTAGCCTCAGTCTGTGATCTGGAGCATTCCTCAGGCTTTCTTCAGTGTTCATGACCTTGGTATTTTTCAAGATTATAATTCAGTTATTTTGGAGGATGCCCCTCAAGTTGGCTTTGAGGCTACCTCATGACAAGAGTCAGGTTCTGTAATTTGGGCAGGAATACTACAGAATGATGCCATGTTCCCATCGTACGTGTCAGGTGGTTCATCGCAGTTCTGACAGTGTCACAATGATCACTTGAGTAAAGTGGGGTCTGCCTGACCTCTCCACTGTGAAGTTACTCTGAAATTTGGAAGCATTTCTACGAAGGTGCTGTAAAGTGATGTAAAGATCCTGTTCTTATCAGACTTCTGGTGTGTGCACGCCTGTCTTCACAGCACTATGAATTCATGGTCTCATTCTGTTTAATGGTGATGATCCACCCCAGTTCTTTATTTTGATACCCAGATTGTCTCAGACCTGACCAGTGGGCACCCCTTAAGCTGCCCGTGTCCTTCTGACACATGGACATCACTCTTTGAGGTCTTCCTTGCTTTCTGGCGTGAGATGCTCCAGGCTAATGTTGTCCTTTCCCTGCTCCAGCCCTGTAATCAGTCATCTCTCGAGGGGGCCTGATTGCTCCGAAGCCGCAGTTGGGCTTGAAGTGTGCATGTAGCTGATTGGGATGCCACTGGTTTCAGGCCCTCTCAGTGAATAGGTCATATATATATGTACGTGTGCATGCATACACATGCATTTACATTTCTATCTGTCTGTCCATCTCTATGCATCGAAAAACATGAGTTCTCAGAGACCCCTCCAATTCCGATCCGGTATCACTGCTCTCTTCTAATTTTCTCTCTCTGTGTTTGTAACTCCCTTTTCTCTCAGGGAGAAAGCTGGCTCTCACCATCCTTCCATGTTGACTTAGGTGTTCAGTCCTCCTGTGTGTACCCAGTCTCCCATCGCCTCTACTGCCTCCTGCCCACCCAGCTCGGGCTCCATCCCCCATGCTGGCTCACTCCATGTGCAGACACCCTTCAGACCCCTCCTTAGCTCCAATGCCCTGGGCCAGCTTGCCCCTCCCTGGGATCGCTTCCTCTCCCTACTTGGGCTCTTTACACGGCCTGTTTGGGCTCCACCTCCAGGCCCCCGCACCCTGCTCAGGCCCTGAGATTTCACACACAGATGTCCACTTCATTCTCTTGGGGCATTGACTCTCCTCTGGGCGTCCTCCTCAGTGGATGCCACCTCACCTTGCAAGGGGTCAGACACCCCCCCCACCCCCCCAGCCAGCCTCCCCTCCTCATGGATACCTGCCTGCCCTGCCTCACCCAGGAACCTCAGGCCTGCCTTGTTCAGAAAGGAAATGTACACCAATCTGTTGTTAAAGAAACAGATTTAAGTAGGGAATTAGCATATGCTTTAGAGGTGACTGGAGGCTTAGAAAGAAGGACTTTGCTTCTGCTAACTGAAAATCCCCGTGAAAATCAACCTCGTTGGCAGAGCAGTGAATCTGTAGGAGAGGAGTCTTCTTAACGGTGAGCTTAAATGACTGGGAAGTTGTCTGCATTCAAAAGGAAGCAGCTTTGGGATCTCCCATGTGCAGGCCTGTTTCTAGGACCGACTCATCGCCAGGAGGGCGTAACTGAGGCAGAATGGCTAAGTGGAAAGAGCAGTGGCTTTGCAGCTGAACAGAGCTGGCTCCACATCTAAGCTCCGCCATTGACTGGCTAAATCATGCCGACCCCTTGGGAGCCTCAGTTTTCTCTTGAAAAGTGTAGCATTGACAATCCCTGCCTCACGGGATGATTTTGAGGATCTGCCGTACAGGGGGCACAGTGGGTGTTCAATAGTGCCAGTTTCCTGCCTTCACTTCTCTCAACGAGAATGAATTTGCCTCACCCAGATTTTTTTGGAAAAATTGGACACAGTTTATACCCTAGCATTTGTCCCCACCCTTGGCCTTTAGCCTGCTCATCAACCTCAGACCATTAGTCACTGCTTGTTGCATGCAGTCTCCATTCTGGCTGGGCACAGGGTGACCCACTGCGGTCTCTCTGTGAGCACCAGCCGTCTCCCGTGGACAGCTTGCTTACGCCGGAGCTGGAGTTGGTTTCCGTGAAAACTTGTGTGTGTGTGTCTGTGTGTGTGTGTGTCTGTGTGTGTGTGTGTTTGTGTGTATTTTTTTTTCTTTGCTCTAAAGTAAATGAAACCACACTTAGGCTGTCTCAGCACCGAGCATAATTGTGATTGAACTGTACCATGGTGATCTGAATTAGGCTGCCACTAAAGGAGCCACAGGAAAGTAAGATAAACATTTGTTGCCTTTGGTATTGATAAAAACAAATTAACACAATTGTAAATTCTAACTTTTGTATATGCCATTGTCTGTGCTGTCTTTGTTTTTGGCTGAAAAGCCCATTTAGCTCTTCACCATGAATCATTTTAGTAAGGCAAGTAGACGCTATCTCTGTCGGTTTATAACTCACCCTGCAAAAGCCACCACACTGCTTATACTTTCTTAATGCAGGTTAATTTATGCCTTAGAATTTATGACTTCAGGTTAATCCCGTAAAATCACCTCAGCTCTTATATTCTTGGGGACTCATTTTTGGCAAGAACCTGGTGGAGCAACACAGATTTGTAAACTCAGATTTTCTTTAGTGTCATGCTTTTAGGCTCGTGCTAGTTTCTGTATAGGAGCAATGCTTTTGGATATGGTAGCTATTTCCTGTGATGGGAATGCCTTTGCAATCAAGAACGTATCTCCTTTAATGTTTGTTGATAAAATGAAATGATTTCTGGAATATGCACTTTTATTATTAATGAAATCTGTGGTTTAAAAAAACTCTAGGTCCTTAACATGATTATAAATCAAGGAGGCCAAGAGATACTTGTTTCTCTAGGTCCTTGGATATTTCTTGAGGGCCTGCTCCTTGCCAGGTGCCAGCCTTGCTGCTGGGATAGGGTCATGGATGAAGCATGGCCACTGTCCTCAAGAGGCTTAGCATCTGATTGAAGAAAGCCTTGTGATAATGCATTTTATAGGGTATGATGTATGATTTAAATCACTGAAAATAAATTTAATTCTGTTTCTTAATACTCTGACATAGTTGGTCATGTATATTCATGATTCTGTTCATTCATCCATTCATTTGTTCAGTCAATGGATAAATATGTCCTGAGCCCCTGTCCATCACACAGGTAGGCTTGGAGCATGCCTCACAGAGCTTCTGTCCAGATCCTTGTTTGTTGCAAACCTGCATGTTTGAGAGACAATGATCAGACATTGCCTTTGAGCCAACTGCCATGCTAAATGCCTTTTTGCACTTGACCATCTTTAATTTCCAGAGTGCATTGAGAGGAGGGTTTCTCTCTCTTGGTTTGCAAGTGAAGAAGCGGTGTCTCCAGATACGTATGTTAGAGATGCCCAGATGTGGCTGCTGGAGAAAGGTAGACTCCAGTTCCAGACCCAGCTCTCCTCTGCCTCGTCTAGCACCCAGCCCCATCCGGGAAAGGATTGGGTGAGGATGAGAGCTCATGGCTCTCAGTGGTGTGCCATGAAGCTGGGGACGCACAATTAGTGATGTGTTCAGTGTCGTCCAAATAGTGAGGGTCACAGCGCCCGTGAATCCACTCTTTGCCCCCAACCCCTGCCACGCCAGGCCCACCCTGCAGGATTTCAAGGCTTCCCTTCCACATCTCTGCCTTTGTGGGGCCTGGAGATGAGATTTGGTAAAGTTAGCCAGACTGAGCTACTTCTCGCTACTTATGCTCTGGCTAAATACACTGTCCTAATTAAATGTTTCTTTTTCATTTAACATTCCACAGTGCTGTAATTCAAATTAGAAAGCTGCTGTTTTGACAGATGATGTCATTTAATTTCAGGATCATTGTGCTTCTTGTATTCAACTGCAGACTAAATTGGACCCTGTCTCAGAGCTTTTATCACGGTAAAATATTATGTTCTTACAAGTGTCTGATTAACTTCTCACGATGGGGTGTTTGAATTCCCTTCCGCCGATGTTCCTTGAGAGAACTCCTTGACATGGGACTGGGGGGCTGATTCGTTAACGTCTTTGTTTGGAACCTGGTGCCTGAGAGTCCGGTTCTGAAATGGACCTGTCGGTTTTCCTGTGACTGGTGTCTCATGGTTAAGATGCTCCAGATGGGGCCTACCGCGTCCCCTCTTCCAGCCTGGTCCTCTCCCTCCCTGGCCGTCTCAGTGGACACCCCGCACTGGGGAGCCAGGAGAAGAGCTAGAGCAGCTTTGCCCCTCATCTGCTTTCCTCCGAGTCTGCTTGACAATCTCTTTCAAATCGACTTCACTAAGGAAGAAGTTACATACCACAAAATGCCCCCATTTGAATTGTGTAAAGAATGAGATTTGACAGGCCTGGCACGGTGGCTCATGCCTGTAATCCCAGCACTTTGGGAGGCTGAGGCTGACGGATGACAAGGTCAAGAGATCGAGACCATCCTGACTATCACGGTGAAACCCATCTCTACTAAAAATACAAAAAAAAAATTAGCCACGCGTGGTGGCACACACTTGTAATCCTAGCTACTTGGGAGGCTGAGTCAGGAGAATGGCATGAACCTGGGAGGCGGAGCTTGCAGTGAGCCAAGATAGCGCCACTGCACTCCAGCCTGGGCGAGAGAGGGAGGCTCCATCTCCAAAAAAAAAAAAGAAAGATTTGACAAATGAACATGCTCAAGACCTAGAATGTTCCCGTCACCCACAGGTCCCCTGCACACCTTCCCTTCACCCCCATTCCCAGACAGACACTGCCATGCTTTCTGAAATGACAGATGACACCCTTTCCAGAGTTCCATGCCAATGATCTGTGACCTCGTAAACCTGAGTTGACCCCGTGGTCTGCGTGCCCCTGCTCCGTGCTGGTGACTAGGCTCCCGTCGATTCTCCCTGGGTTGCCGCAGCCATCTGCTGAGCAGCACTTCTTTTGGTACCTCCTATGTTTCCAGAGTGATCTTTCCTAGAAACAACCCAGCTTGGTGGTTCCCTCTGAGTGCCCCTGGGCCAGTTACCTTTGAGACCCTTAGGGAGGCCGTGTCCTGCCCCCGAGCTCTAGGTGGGCCTCTGCCTGCTGACCTCGGCTGCCGCATCACCATCAGCCCAGCTCCTGCCACTGTCCCTTGGCTCACTTATCCTCGCAGCCCCATGAGGAGGTGGGCAGGGGATGTTGCCGTCTCTCTTTGAAGAATGTGAAGAGCAGTGTCCGGGTTTTTTCTGAGGCCATCTGGTTGGGGGGCAGTGATACCCTACAGTTTTTATCAAGAACTTGCCTTCAGGGTATGGGACTTTCTTTCTAAAAATGGCAACATTTGGACCCAAATGTCTTCTTTTTAAGCTCTACAAAATATGAAACTACTTATTAATATTTCCTAGAGCCAAATAATGAAGACTCTTTTCTCCCAGTGACCACCCCTACTATGGCAGATCCTGTGATTACTACCAGGTGTGTGCTGCCCTCCCTGTGGGAAGTTATACCTCCACCTCATTGCCTTCAGACTTCTAGAGTGATTGTGGTCCTCCTTTCAGACGGTCCTCCCCTGTGAGAGTCCTCCCCTGTGAGGGTCCTCTCCTTTGAGGGTCCTCCCCTATGAGGGTCCTTCTCTTTGAGGGTCCTCCCCTGTGAGGGCCTTACCGTGAGGGTCCTCCCCTGTGAGGGTCCTCCCCTGTGAGGGTCCTCCCCTATGAGGGTCCTCCCCTGTGAGGGTCATCCTCTTTGAGGGTCCTCCCCTGTGAGGGTCCTCCCCTGTGAGGGTCCTCCTCTTTGAGGGTCCTCCCTTGTGAGGGTCCTCCCCTGTGAGGGTCCTCCCCTCTGAGGGCCTTCCCCTGAGGGCTGTGCTTCCCTGCCTGGGCGATGTCAGGCTTGGGTTTGTGGTTTGCTTTGGCCCCTGTGAATGGTCAGGGCACACGGTAGATGCAGTGATGTCCCTGCCCAAAGATGTCCGCATCCCGATGCTCAGACCTTGTGTATCAGACCTTGTGTACATGTGACCTGACGTAGCCAAAGGGACTTTGCTGATGTGATGAAGTTAAGGACCTTGAGAAGGGAGGCCATCATCCTGGATCATCCAGGTGGGCCCAGTGTCATCAGCAGGGTCCTTCTAAGAGGGAGGCAGGGCGGGGCAGAGAGAGGAGTAGGGGCTGTGACTATGGAAGCCAGAGGTTGGGGCACTGCAGGAAGGAGTCACAGCCAGGAAGAGCGGGCAGCCTCCAGAAGCTGGAAGGGGCTGAGGCAGAGTCCCCCCTGCACCCCACCCCAGGAACGCAGCCCTGGAGCCACGCCGGTGTGCAGGCTTCTGACCTCTAGAACTGGGAGATTATCAGTTTGTGTTGTTTTAAGCCACTAAATTTATGATCATTTGTCATAAAAGCAATAGGAACCTAATACAGGGGCACATGTAAACTGCTGAGCAGAAGTTTAAAGAGCCGATGGGGGGCTGTGGCCATCTTTCTTTTGCTTCCAGCATGAGGTGAGCAAAGTCCTGGTGGGGACACGTGCTGCTTCAGCCAGGGTCCACAGTGAGACAGACATGGACCAGAGCCTGTCCAGTGAAGAAATGAACCTTGGTTGCAAGCCACTGAGATTTGGAGGTTCTTGTTACCACAGCATAACCTTGCCTCTCCTGATGGACCCACTTCACCTGCACTCCTCACAAAGAACTCAAGACTTCCATTCGTTCAGCAAATACTTTGCAGTGTTCTTTGATGGCCAGGCACTGTTTGGCCCCAGTATACAATCAGTAACAAACAGACACCAATTGTTCTTACTCTCGTGGAGCTTATAGTTTTCCTGGGAAGACAGAAAATAAATAAGCAACAGATGACTATGTAACTATAATTTTTGATGAGTGATGTGCAAGAAATACACGGGGCATGATGGAATAAATAAGGTGTGGTGGGGTAAGAAGAACCCAGCCGTGCAGTTGGGATGGGGATCGTGGCTGGAGAGGAAGCAGCATGTCGGCACCCTGGATGCCCACGGCGGAGTGGGTGTGACTGGGCTGTGAGGGCAGGGCAGGGAGAGCAGATGTGACCAGTCCAAAGCTGGCAAGGCTGGGTTCTGCAAGGCCATGGAGGTGGTCGGGGGTCTGCATTTGATCAAGAGGCAGTAGGTGCCAGGGAAGGGTTTTTCAGCAGGAAAGTGAAATGTGCAGTTTCACTTAAAAACAGATCCACTTGGGAGAATGTGAGCAAGAGGCAAGTGTGGCAGTGGGAGGTCCGGCTGGAGCACTTGTGAGCTTGGGTGAGAGTGGGGCATCATGGCGGACGTGACCGTGGAAAGGGCTCTGAAGCGCTTTGTGGGGAAGAATGAGGGGTTGAGGACAGTGACCAGCAACAAGGTGGATGGTGCGGCCAGTTACTGAGATGGGAAGCCTGGAAGAGGATCAGGTTTAAAGGGGAAATTAAGAAATGTGGTTGAAGAGGCAGTAATTTGAGGTATCTGTGTGACATCCAAACAGAGATGTCAGGTTGGCAGTTGTGTGGGTGCATCTTTCTCAACACATTAAATAAAAATAAAAATGTATAGGACCAAGTAACACTTTTCGATGTGCACATGCAGCAAACATTAAATCTATGCAAACTGTGAATGACCTCGTTCTCAGGATGACTGTGGATCCCATGTTTCTGGCCCCAGCCTCACAAAATCATTTGGGCCCTTCAAGATGGGCTCAGGTGCCCCTTCTTGAGAGAGGCTTCCTGAGCCTCACGGCTGAGTCACCTGCCTCCTGTCTGTGCTGCACACTTGCCTTGCAGCATGGAACCCCTTCTCAGACATGTGAGGCAGCTTTGTTCCTCTCTGCCGCTCCTTGCTCATTACCCGGTCTTTGAGGTACAGAAGAGGCACTGAGTTCTACTTTGTGTTGGATCTAGACATACACTTAAAAAAATTTAATTCTCACAGAAACATCAGGATGTAGGCATTATTTCTCTTAGAAAGGGAAAACTAAGGCTTGGAAAGCTTTTGTCTCTTAACCCAAGTCACAGAGGTAATAAATAGCAGATATGGGCACTGAATTACATCTGAGACTTTTGTTCATTTCGACTATATGCAATAGTTACCTATTGCTTTCTAACAACTTGCCACAAATGTAGTGGCCTAGAACAACATGTATTAATTAGTACACAGTTTCTATGGGTCAGGAGTCCAGGCATGGCTTAGCTGGGTCCTCTGCTTAGAGTCTGACAAGGCTGAAGTCAAGGTGTTGGCCAGAGCTGCAGTCTCATTTGAAGCACAACTGGGGATGGATCTGTTTCTGAGCTCCCTTTGGTTGTTGGTGGAATTCAGTTATTTGTAGTCATAGGAGTCAGAGCTTTGGTTTCTAGCTGGTTGTTGGCTGGAGAATGCACCTCAGCATCTAGAGGCCACCTGCAGATCCTTGACCCATTGAAGTTTCCCAGCATGACTGTTTGCATCCTCAAAGATAGTGTGGGAGGAGCACTTTGGGAGGCCGAGACGGGCGGATCACGAGGTCAGGAGATCGAGACCATCCTGGCTAACACGGTGAAACCCCGTCTCTACTAAAAAAAATACGAAAAACTAGCCGGGCGAGGTGGCAGGCGCCTGTAGTCCCAGCTACTCGGGAGGCTGAGGCAGGAGAATGGCGTGAACCCGGGAGGTGGAGCTTGCAGTGAGCTGAGATCCGGCCACTGCACTCCAGCCTGGGCGACAGAGCGAGACTCTGTCTCAAAAAAAAAAAAAAAAAAAAAAAAAAAGATAGTGTGGGAGAGAGAAAGGGAGGTGGCGGGGGCGAGAGAGAGAGAGAGAGAGAGAGAGACTGAGAGAGAGATGGACTCCAGCAACATGAGCCTACAGTCTCATGTAATGTAATCATATATGGATAATCACATAGGTCCTACCACCTCTGCTTTAAGCAAGTCACAGGACCCATCCACATCCTCAAGGGGAGAGGATCACATAGTAGTATGAACACCAGAGGGTAGGGATCATGGGACCCCTTTAAGAGCCTGACCTGCAGACACATGACTCTGCCCTATTTATCACTTTCACCCCTACTGGAAGGAGCACAGAGCTCTCCAGAGGGTACCTTCAATAAGTGATGGTGAAGTGGAAGCCAGTGATTCTTCATCAAAGGGCCTATAGTTGAGTTTACAATAGGATAGGCACACAAGTTTGCCTTTGGTAATGACTTCACAGTGTGCCTATAATTATAACATTGGCAGGAAAATCTAGGTCATCTCTCTGAATCCACTCTGTCCTCTCTGGGGCTTCTGTTGCTGCTGCCGCCTGGGCCCTGCCCCAGGCCTGCACCACTTCTCCCCTGGGTCACTGCAGCACTTTGTGCCCTGGCCTTCCTGCCTCTTCCTTACTGCCAGAGTATCTTAAGTAACAGTCTGACTGTGACTTCCCCATGGCTCTGAAATAAAACTCAAACTCCTTAGATAAACCAAGTTCTCCATGGTCTTTTCCTTTCTTGCTTCTCCAACCCTGACCCTTGGCACTGTCCCTCTTGCATCTCAAGGTCCAACAACACCCAGGCCCGTGGATGTTATGATCACTCTGTTCTGTCTCAGGCCTTTGCACCCATTGGGTTCTTTCCCTAAAAATCTCCTTTCATCCCCTTCCTCACTTAAATTTCCCACACAAATATGTGACTTAGTTAATTCCCACTTTTCTTTCAGGGTTACTCCTCAGTGGAGGCATCCCTGACATCCTGAGGGAAAGTTCATAGAGAACTCTTAGAGAACCCAACATCTTGCTTAGTGATTTGGTTTTATTCCTTGACCCTTAAAAAATATTCACCTCTGTATTCTCAGAAACTTCCACAGTATTTGTTGACGGCATGTGCCCCTCACATCTTGATTGAATGGGTGGATGGATGGTTGAGTGGATGATGTTGGATGAATGGATGTTGGATGGATGGATGGATGGATATTGGATGGATGGATGTTGGAAGAATGGATGGATGATGGATAGATGGATGGATGGATGTTGGATGGATAGATGGATGTTGGATGGATGGATGTTGGATGGATGGATGTTGGATGGAAGAATGGATGTTGGATGGATGGATGGATGTTGGATGGATGGATGATGGATGGATGGATGGATGTTGGATGGATGGATGATGGATGGATGGATGGATGTTGGATGGATGGATGGATGATGGATGGATGGATGGGTATTTGATGGATGGATGGATGTTGGATGGATAGATGGATGGATGTTGGATGGATGGATGATGGATGGATGGATGGATGTTGGATGGATGGATGGATGTTGGATAGATGGATGGATGTTGGATGGATGGATGATGGATGGATGGATGGGTGTTTGATGGATGGATGGATGTTGGATGGATGGATGTTGGATGGATGGATGGATGGATGGATGGATGTTGGATGGATGTTGGATGGATGGATATTGGATGGATAGATGGATGGATGGATGTTGGATGGACGTTGGATGGATGGATGTATGGATGTTGGATGGATGGCTGGATGTTGGATGGATGTTGGATGGATGCATGTTGGATGGATGGATGGATGTTGGATGGATGGATGGATGGATGGATGGATGTTGGATGGATGTTGGATGGATGGATGTTGGATGGATGTTGGATGGATGGATGTTGGATGGATGGATGGATGTTGGATGGATGGATGGATGTTGGATGGACGTTGGATGGATGGATGTATGGATGTTGGATGGATGGCTGGATGTTGGATGGATGTTGGATGGATGCATGTTGGATAGATGGATGGATGTTGGATGGATGGATAGATGGATGGATGGATGGATGTTGGATGGATGGATGCATGTTGGATGGATGGCTGGATGTTGGATGGATGTTGGATGGATGCATGTTGGATGGATGGATGGATGTTGGATGGATGGATAGATGGATGGATGGATGGATAGATGGATGGATGTTGGATGGATGCATGTTGGATAGATGGATGGATGTTGGATGGATGGATAGATGGATAGATGGATGGATGTTGGATGGATGGATGGATGTTGGATGGATGGATAGATGGATAGATGGATGGATGTTGGATGGATGGATAGATGGATAGATGGATGGATGTTGGATGGATGGATGGATGTTGGATGGATGTTGGATGGATACATGTTGGATGGATGTATGGATGTTGGATGGATGGCTGGATGTTGGATGGATGTTGGATGGATGCATGTTGGATGGATGGATGGATGTTGGATGGATGGATGGATGTTGGATGAATGTTGGATGGATGTTGGATGGATGGATGGATGGATGGATGGATGTTGGATGGATGTTGGATGGATGGATATTGGATGGATAGATGGATGGATGGATGTTGGATGGACGTTGGATGGATGGATGTATGGATGTTGGATGGATGGCTGGATGTTGGATGGATGTTGGATGGATGCATGTTGGATGGATGGATGGATGTTGGATGGATGGATGGATGGATGGATGTTGGATGGATGTTGGATGGATGGATGTTGGATGGATGTTGGATGGATGGATGTTGGATGGATGGATGGATGTTGGATGGATGGATGGATGTTGGATGGATGTTGGATGGATGTTGGATGGATGGATGATGGATGGATGGATGCATGTTGGATGGATGGATAGATGGATGGATGGCTGGATGTTGGATGGATGTTGGATGGATGCATGTTGGATAGATGGATGGATGTTGGATGGATGGATAGATGGATGGATGTATGGATGTTGGATGGATGGATGCATGTTGGATGGATGGCTGGATGTTGGATGGATGTTGGATGGATGCATGTTGGATGGATGGATGGATGTTGGATGGATGGATAGATGGATGGATGGATAGATGGATGGATGTTGGATGGATGCATGTTGGATAGATGGATGGATGTTGGATGGATGGATAGATGGATAGATGGATGGATGTTGGATGGATGGATGGATGTTGGATGGATGGATAGATGGATAGATGGATGGATGTTGGATGGATGGATAGATGGATAGATGGATGGATGTTGGATGGATGGATGGATGTTGGATGGATGTTGGATGGATGCATGTTGGATGGATGGATGCATGTTGGATGGATGGCTGGATGTTGGATGGATGTTGGATGGATGCATGTTGGATGGATGGATGGATGTTGGATGGATGGATGGATGTTGGATGAATGTTGGATGGATGTTGGATGGATGGATGGATGGATGGATGTTGGATGGATGTTGGATGGATGGATATTGGATGGATAGATGGATGGATGGATGTTGGATGGACGTTGGATGGATGGATGTATGGATGTTGGATGGATGGCTGGATGTTGGATGGATGTTGGATGGATGCATGTTGGATGGATGGATGGATGTTGGATGGATGGATGGATGGATGGATGGATGTTGGATGGATGTTGGATGGATGGATGTTGGATGGATGTTGGATGGATGGATGTTGGATGGATGGATGGATGTTGGATGGATGGATGGATGTTGGATGGATGGATGTTGGATGGATGTTGGATGGATGTTGGATGGATGTTGGATGGATGTTGGATGTATGGATGGATGATGGATGGATGGATGGATGGATGGATGTTGGTTGGATGTTGGATGGATGTTCGATGGATGGATAGATGGATGGATGTTGGATGGATGGATGGATAGATGGATGGATGTTGGATGGATGGATGGATGGATGGATGGATGTTGGATGGATGGATGGATGTTGGATGGATGTTAGATGATGGATGGTTGTTGGATGGATAGATAGATGGAGGCCAGATGGATAAGAGTATTGCAGAAAAGCTGTGTGGAAGTGAAAATCTTAAAAACAAAATCTATTTAAAATTCCGTCTTGGGAGAAGCGCTCTATATTGTATTAATTAACTCAGCTTGCTAATCAGGGAAATGCTAACGATCTCTCCTTCCAGTTGCTGAGGAGAGGTGCTGGAAGAGTACCCGCCTCATTCATCATTTCAGCTCAGGGCTGGTTGTGTTTATTTTTCTGGTAAATAAGGAAAAGAAATTATACTATACTTTGAGCTGAAGTATATTTTTGAGCTGAAGGTATTTTCTGTTGGAGTTCAAAGCTGCCTTAATTTCCATCTTGTGGTATAAGTTATCTAACTCAAGGCTGGGGCTGTGTCGCCTCTCATCTGCCACAGTGCCTAGACCGGTGCTGAACACATACATGCCAAAAACCCAGGGGTTACCTTAAGAAATAAATCCTAAAGGATGTGCTATGTCAGTTTATCTTCATTCGCCTTCTAAACATCTACTGACCACCCATTATGTGAAACTGTGGTGTCCTGGAATCTGAATGGGACTTGGAAGGAATTCAGTCTTGCCAAGGGTACTGAGATGTGTATAGAAGGAAGTAGGTTAGAGGGAGATGGAGGGAAATACTTTGAGAAACCCACGAACAGTTCTACAGGAGCCCAGGTGAGAGGAAGAGGGGTTCCTTTCTGGTTTGGATGAACTTGGAAGGTTTTAATAGAGAAGGTGACATTTGAGAGACCCCATGGTATGAGGTAGAAGAATTTGGAGTTAAAGACCTGGTTAAATTCCCTGGTTTATTTCTCAGCTGAGCCACTCTGAAGATGTTACGCGACCTCTTGTTACCTCAGTTTTTAACCTCAAAGATGGGAATGTTACTATGTACCCAAGTGTGTATATATGTGATGGTCTAATGACTTAATAGGCTATGGAAATGCCTTGAGGGATTACGTTCATCTTCATTAGGTTGTGGGAGCTGGCCCTTAGAGGGTGGCTGGGAGTTGCACATGAAGAAGAAAGCACTTTATAGCCAGAGGGGCTGATAGGAGGCTGGGGTGGGGTGAGCCGTGGAGTGAGGATGCCTCTGGTCAGCGGTGCTGGTGGCATGGTGGGGACTTGCGGGAAAGGGGGTTGGGTGGAGCCACTTGAGGGGCCATCCTGAAAGGACTTCTGTTTTGCCTTATCATGCATTACGTTTTTGCTCAGCCAATTCATCCTGATCACAGTTTTCTTAGGCTATGGCTAAAATTAGCCTGAGTTTCCTGAACTCATTCCAGATGACAGCCCTGTGTGCTTGCTGGCTGCAGGACGCCACGCCTGGCATGGTTCGGCTGGCCTTCTTTTTGTCCTCGCCTCGTGCTGTGCACTCCGGCTTTCCACTTCTCTTTTCCCCTGCCTTGTCTTGCTGTGACACAGTTGTGCCTACCCGGGTCTCCTGGAGATGCTTACACTTCAGATGGCCTTGGCCTGACGTTAGACTGCATTTGGAAGGGGCCCATTTAAATGAAGACCCTTGACTGTAGTTAACAAAATCACCTTCACGCTGTCATAAGTCAAAGAGGGACTGTCCTAGTGTCTCACAGGAAGCCAGGACACACTGCAGGGCCAGGCTGCAGGTGGGACCCGGGCTGGAGAGTCCTCAGAACCAGCCTGCCGGACTCTCCACACCACTGTGCACTGTCACTCAAGTGCTGTCACTTGCTCTGTGGCTTCTCATCCTTCCTTTGTCTTTTTCTATGCACTGGCTCCTCTGCTGCTTCAAACCCATGCCCCTCACCCATAGCTGTCTCAGCCCCCAGTTCACATCATGACAGATGAGACCTATAGCCTGATAGGATTCTCTCAGCACCAACTCCAGACCGGCAGGTGGAGGCATCTTCTTGGCTCAGCTTCTATTACGTGCCCTTCTCTGGTCCTGCCACCTGGGGCCAGTGGGACCTGAGCCCCTTAGTGACAGACATGGCTACCAGAGGCCTTTCCTATGCACAGACGACAGTTCACAAAGAAGGAGACCATTGTGGGCTAGGAAGAGACTTCACAGGGTATCCACTAAGGTACTCAGATGTTGCTGAATCCTTTGACTACTAACCTGGAATCTCTGGAGCCTCTTGAAGGCCCTAACAGTTGAAATGATGGATGTTCATTCATTAAACATGTGCTAATCACCTGTAATGGCAGGCGCTACCTACATTCTGGGGGTGAAGCGTGTGTTGCAGTAGTTGCTTTGTTCTAGCTGGACTCAGGTGAACTTCCTGTCCAGTTCCCTTTCCAGGCAACTGGGCTGTTGTGTGGGTGCTGTAGCCACTGGGGTCTTCCTCCTCGGTATCAAAGCACCACCCACATGCATCTCGTGGAGCTTTGCCTGGAGCAAATCTTGGTTTCTGATTTAAATGGGATTAATAGTGACCATTTCATAGAGTTTATGAGGTAAAAATGAGAAAATATATTTGTATGGACTTTGTAAGCTCTAAATTAGTTACACAGTAATTATTTCAAATTCCTAGTGGTTACAGGTAAACGGTATAGTTCAGTTCTGAGAGGTAAATTACAAATGCATTGTTGGTCTTTGAAGCTCTTTAGCATGAGAGAAATCTATTTTTTATTTTCTAGACAATGTACATTTGATGTTGTATCTTGTAACTGTAGTGATGAATCAGAATTTATTTTCCAAATTCTCTTTGAGAGAAAAAAAATCAAGCTTACTTTTGCCGCTCAATGAGTTCTGTTATGTAGCATGTTAAGAGGCTCACTCACTTCCTATGTTTGTTTTTTCACTGCTCAGCACTAAATAAAAGCTGCCACCATATGCCTTGCTATGGTTTGAATGTTTGTCCCCTCCAAAACTCATGTTGAGATTTAATTGCCAGTATAATAATGTTAAGAGGTGGGGCCTTTAAGAGGTGATTAGGACATGAGGGCCCCACTCTAATGAGTGGGCATAATGATTTCATAAAAGAGCTTTGGGGAGTGAGCTCTCTTGGCCCTTCTGTCTTCCTGCCATGTGAGGAAGCAGCGTGTCCTCCTCCAGAGGATGCAGCACGCAAGGCACCATCTCGCAAGCAGAGAAACCAGGCTCTCACTTGCTAGAGCCTTGATCTTGGACTTCCCAGCCTCCAGAACTGTGAGCTAGTTGCTCCTTATAAATTACCCAGTCTCAGGCATTCTATTACAGCAGTGCAAAATAGACTAAGATATGCCTACTGTGTGGTGAGCACTTTGCATGTATCATCTCATTTTTATCCTTACACCAGTCTACGAAGAACATATTATCTCCACTTTACAGATGGAGAAACTGAGTCTTAGTGTGTCAAAATGATGTGCACAGTTAAGTCAGTAAGACTCTCAGACTCCAAAGACTCTTCTCTTCCCTCGGTACCCTGCTAACTCAAGGGTCAGAATAGGGCGGTGTTAGAACTTCAGGTGAGAGGACATCTCCTCCTATTTGTGTCGATCCAGCCTGTGACCGGTTGCTCTGGCTGCATCTGGGTGGTTGGTGTGGGAGAGCCTGAACTCCGCCCACTCAGCCCCACCATTGCTGCTCCCCCCACTGTAGGAAACCTCTAGGGTACCTTTGGACTGAGAAACCGTAGATCACTTCTCTAGCTTGTCAGCTGCTGCCAGAAGGGTGTACCTCAGACCTGAGCAGCGCCTGGGGTAACTTCTACTCAGAACCACAGCAAGCATTTGTTGTCTTTAAAACACAATAGCATCATGAATCAATTTTAGTGCTGGAGAGATATATGTGACTCTTTAAAATGGTCCCCTAAAATATGTAAATTACAGGCATCAGCATCAATAAAATAACAGCAGTGCCAAACAAATGACTCATCACCTTCCCTCAGGTTCTGTACAATTCTTACCTTCTCTCAAAGGAAAAAAACTGAGTGCTTAGTTGGCTGCTTAACTGGATTCCTTTGAAATTTCACAAGAAGAGAACACATCACATGCAGAATTGGTGCCTCTAGGGGAGTGATAATCGTTACTTTTAGGTATGAATTTTCTGCCTCCGAATGGTGGTCGTGGATTCTTTTAACAGGTGCAAAATAAACCCTGTCCAGCTTCCATATAGCTGCCAGCATGGTCTTTCTATAATGCTGGTACGATCACATCTCACCCTACTTTAAACCTTTTCATTACTGCTAATTGCCTTAAGAATAAAAAATTTACCCCCTTAGCCCATCAGACAGACACACACCCTGCCCCTGCCTCTCCCTGTCCCCTCATATCCTGCGTGCAGTTCCTGGGCTCACTGTTCTTTGTCACACCTCTTTGCCTGCTGCCCCCTCTGCTGGGAACAGCCTTCATCACCTTTTATGCTCGTGAGCTCCTTCCAATCTGTGCTCAGGCACTGCCTTCTATGCAGTCTTTCCTTCCTCCAATAATAATCATAATCCACACCTGCTGTGTGCCAGGTGTTCTTGTAGGTGTTCACGAGCACTGTCACATTCACTCATCACACCATCCCTTGGAGGGTGACTATTACTGGCCCTTGGAAGAAGAACAAGGGCCCTGGGCACAGCATCCTCAGTGTCCCATAGCCCAAAAGTGTGGAACAAACCTTTAGGCCCAAATCTGGTTCCAAAGGCTGTACGCTCTTCCCTTCGCCAGGCCGCTTCTCCCAGGTGATTATCCAGCCCCTGCTCTGTGCATTCACTCTACAGCTAGGCCTTACTGCATCCACCGGTTCCACATCCTTAGATTCAAGCAACCATAGATTGAAAATATTTGGAGGAAAAAAAATAATACAACCGAAAAAATACAGTATAACAGCCAGGTACAGTGGCTCACACCTGTAATCCCAGCACTTTGGGAAGCCGAGGCGGGTGGATTATGAGGTCAGGAGTTCAAGACCAACCTGGTCAAGGTGGTGAAACCCCGTCTCTACTAAAAATACAAAAAAATTCCCTGGGTGAGGTGGTGGGTGCCTGTAATCCCAGCTACTCGGGAGACTGAGGCAGAGAATTGCTTGAACCCGGGAGGTGGAGGTTGCAGTGAGTTGAGATCATGCCACTGCACTCCAGCCTGGGCGACAGAGGGAGACTCCGTCTCAAAAACAAAACAAAACAAAACAAAAAACCAAAAACAACTGTTTACAAAGCACTTACATTGTATTAGGTTGTAAGTAAGTAACCTAGAGATGATTTAAGGTACACAGGAGAATGTGGGTGACATGCAAATACTGTGCCATTTTATACCGGAACACAAGAATCAAGGATTTCGGTGTTTGTGGGGTTCCTGGAGCCAGTTCCCCATGGCTGCACTTTTTATTGCTACAATTAGCAAACTCTATTGTCATTTATTACCTGCCGTTGTACTTTGCTTCCATTGTGGGCTTCCTTCAGTCAGGAAGTATCCTGCTTTATTCTTCTCTTTCCTTCCATGGTCTAGCACAGACCCAGCTCTCAGGAGGTGGTCAGACTCTTGATTGAACTTAATTGAATGTATTATTCCGTGGATATTGCATCTTTTTCATTGAGTCCTGTGTTATTACTCACATATTCCGGATCATCGACAATTCCCTCCCTCCTCTTGTCTCTTGGCTCCTTTTACTTCCTTCCTCTTGCAGAAACTTTCTGTGTTTCCGAGGAGGCTTTGCAGTTCTCCCTCCCGCTCCCATATGCTTCCTCCTCACGTGCCACATATTTGCTCTCCTAATCGCAGGCACTTCACCTCTTCCCTCCTTCTTTGTCTTTAAGTCTTGGATGTAATGACCCAGGGCCTAAAAGCAATTATAAAATGATTGCATCAGTGACGGATGGTCCTATTATGATTCCATCCTGTGCTAGGATTAAAGATTTTACCACAAAGTGCCAAGGATGGCTACATTAATGTCATCTTTCTGATCAAGCTTAATTCAAATTTTTGTCGATGAGAACACTCAAATTAATGACATTATGATATCAGATTTCTACTTTGGACTACATGGCCCTCAAGTGTCATGTGTCTTTTGCAGCATCAGCAGTTGCTGTTAGGAATATTTTCTTTTGGGAGGGTTTTTTTTTTTTTTTTTTTTTTCTCCCTTCAGTTCTTTTCGTCCTTATGAACCCATCGCTAGGCAGATAGAGGCATTCATTGTTGACTGGTTCGCTGGAAAATGGCCTGGGGATGGTGTTGCATTGACTCCTCAAATGTAAGGAGTGCCTTCTGACCTGGAGGTGTTAGTCTAGGTGATGGGATTGGAAACAGGAGTAAGAGTCCCCGCTCGGAAGCAGAGTGAGTTTTGTGAGGAACTCAGACCAGCCACCAGCCATGCGACCAGAGGCACTACTGGGTGCTGCTGAAGTATGCAAGAGGCACCTCACTCAAAGGAAGGGCTTGGGGAGGGATTCTGGAAACAATCAGTTCTGATCAGAGACTTTGAGGCAGCTCTTATGTAAATGAGCCAGAAGTTCCGCGGATGAGCGGGCTGCACAGACTTTGACTGTGTCCAGGACTCTAATGTGGACATGTAGAGGGGCTTTTGAGTTGAGGGCCAATTAAAGGTTGGGAGGTGAAAACACCACGTGCACCACTCATCAAGTTGGCAGCAGAGAATTCAGTTTATTAGTTCTACTCATGTGGGCTTCCCTCCCTGGAGTTGAACTTATCCCCCAAAACTTGAGGAACCTGCCTCTTTGTGACTTGGGGTGTAGGAAATGGAAGTTGTTGCTTCCTACGGACAGGCGGAGCCCAGGTTCACAGTGGAAGGTCCCTGCTGAGCCTGCCTGGCGTCTCCTCCCTTACTTCCCCACACCCAGGACTCCCTCTGAGCGGTGAGTGGTCAGGCAGGTGCCTGTTCCTGCAACCCTAAAGCCGGGAAGGGGTGCTCTCTCTCCCCATCCTTAACATAGAAATCACCACCCGACATTTTTGCTGTCTGAAAACAGTTCATCCTGCCATGGTAAGTGATGGCAAACATCTGTGTCATTTCATTCTCAAAGGCCCACCTTCTGTGCTGCCTACTTCTGGACACTTTCCTGATGGTCCTGCTGGAAATACCGTCCCAGCCGCCATGAGTTTGAGAGCAGGCTTCAGCCTCCCCATGACACAGCACATGCTGCCTGGGATGGCGCTGCTTGTGTCATTCTCCCTGAAATGAAGCACCTGTGTCCAGTGGACTATGTTCTATTTGTCGAAACTTCACAGAACATCGGTCACTGCTGGGCCTGTGCTCTTTTCTTTCTTCACCCATCTCTCTGTTCCCCACATAATATTAGACATATTTCCAACCCCTGAAATTCCCAACTGCTCTCTCATATATAAGTAAGCAAAGGAAACAATATGTGGAAGAATTTTTTTTTTTTAGTCAAGAAAAGAGGAATTTAGGCTGGGTGCAGTGGCTCATGCCTGTAATCCCAACTACTCAGGAGGCTGAGGCAGGAGAATCACTTGAACCCAGGAGGTGGAGGTTGCAGTGAGCCAAGATTGTGCCACTGCATTCCAGACTGGGTGACAGAGCGGAACTCAGTCTCAAAAATAAAAAATAAAAAAAAGGAATTTAAAAAATAGTGATATGTCTGGGATATAGCATGATGCAAGCCCCCAAATCAGACAGACCTGGGTTTGAATTGCAGCTCGTGATCTGCAAGGCCACCTATTAAAAGTGGGGCCTCTAAGTAGAATGTCTTCACCTGTGAATGTGGCCATTCTATCTGACAGGCTGTTATGAGACTAGGAGATGATGAACCTGCTGTGACCTGTAGTTTCTTCTGGAAAGATGGGGACAGCTCACAGATCTGTTGAGAGGGTGAAAAATCATGCATCTCCAGTGTCCAGCCCAGTGCCTGATATGAAATGGAGGCTTACTGGAGGGGAGCTCCGACCATTATCTGGAATTCTCCATTACTCTCCTCACACCTGTCCTACCATCATCTGGAATTCTCCGTTATCTCCTCGCGCCCAAGGCAAGGCGAGCCGAAGTTTCCCATTGACGTGTCAGTTTTATTATTCCTCCTCTGTTTATGAACATGGCCAAATTGATGAAGGAGAAGGGCTACCCAAAGAGGTTCTTTTCTGGAGAAAGCTGTGAATATTTTATGAAACATGCCACCAGGTCCTGCCATGGCGCCTGTGCCTGAGCCTCCTGCAGGAGTCACCTTATTAAAATGTCCCCGTTGATGGAGTGTGCTGGCGCATACAGGGAGAGCTTGCTTCTTTTCAGAATCACTCGAAAGTCATAAATATTTTAAGGAGTTTTGTCTGCCCACTGTTTTCTGTATGTTAATCTGTCACACTGATCACTTTTTCAGGACAAAGTATCTTACCTTGTTCTTACCAGTGAGTTGCAAATCCTGCTGTCAGTGTCTTTCCTTTCTGTTTTACCTCTGTTTTGAAGGAAAGTTCTATGTTGTCCTCATCCATACATTGGGACTCTTTTAATGAATGAATGACTCTCATGCCTGAGAAACGTGAGCGTGTGCACCCAGGTTTGTATCTTAGGGAGACCTGCTCTGGACATCTTGCTCTGCTCACGGGCATCAGTGCAGCTGTCGCTGAGTGCCCACCTCGTTCCAGGTGCTGTTAGGTAGGGGGCTGTGTGGGGAATGTACATTGTTCTCTGTGCTCCTGCTTCCCCCCACCACGTTCCAGGGGCAGCAACAGCAAACTGACCAATGAGCACAGCATGGGGTTAGGGTGCTCATGGAGCTGGCAGCCAAGGTGCTGAGGCCAGCTTGGGCAGAGGCAGGTGGAGAAGAGTCTGGATGGGTGTGTTGAAGGCAGTGACCTCTGAGCTTGCCTGGTAGGAGGAACTGACCTCACTGAGCCTCAGGGAATCTGGTCAGCCTGTGCCAGGTTTAAGGCCCAAACTGAGGAGTAACTGAAAAAGGAAGGGACTTTTAATGGATGTATCAGTCAGGTCCCCACAGGAAACAGGCAGCACACTCAGAGGGGTGACTGGGGACCAGTCAGGGCCCCACAGGAAACAGGCAGCATACTCAGAGGGGTGACTGGGGACAGTTTAATAAAGGGGACTTTCCACGGGCCTGCGTGGTGAAGGGAAACCCAGGAGGCATGGGCAGCAGCCTGGGGCTAGCAGCGGCTGGGGGCTTTAGACCCTCCAGGTAGAAGGACAAGAGGAAGCAGTTACCCAAACCGGTGGGGAGCTGCTGCAGGGGGAGCTGCTGCAGGGGGTGCAGAGGGGAGCTGCTACAGGGGGACCTGCTGCAGGGGAAGCATAGGGGGAGCTGCTACAGGGGGTGCAGAGGGGACCTGCTATGGGGGGAGCATAGTGGGAGCTGCTGCAGGGTGTGCAGGGGGATCTGCTGCAGGGAGAGCTGCTGCAGGGGGAGCATGAGGGGAGCTGCTACAGTAGGAAGATGGAGGGAGCTGCTACAGGGGGTGCAGGGGGGACCTGCTATAGGGGGAGCTGCTGTAGGGGGAGCTGCTACAGGGGGACCTGCTGCAGGGGGAGCTGCTGCAGGGGGAGCATGGGGGAGCTGCTGCAGGGGGTGCAGAGGGGAGCTGCTGCAGGGGGAGCTGCTGTAGGGGGAGCTGCTGCAGGGGAAGCATGGGGGAGCTGCTGCAGGGGGAGCATGGGGGAGCTGCTGCAGGGGGTGCAGAGGGGAGCTGCTACAGGGGGAGCTGCTGTAGGGGGAGCTGCTGCCGGAGGGCAGCTGGGCTCTTTGGGAAGAGCAGAGCAGAGCCTGGCAGTCCGGGGTCAGGGGAGCAACGGCTGCAGCCCTACTCTCTGCTGTCTCCTCTGTTGCCTCCCATGGGCTGAGCCTGGCCAGAAGCTCAGGGGCATGCGGAGCCTGTTGATACTGTCACCTGAGTCTGCCTCTTGGAACACAGCACAGGGTGGAAGCAGATCAGGAGGAGCATACAGAGCATGTTCAGCATGAAGGGTTTAAGTGTAATTAATTTTTACAAGGATTCAAAGCCCAGTCCCCCCAGCTTCTGTTGACTTTCCTCAGCGTTCATCAGACCAGGAAAGTGACCTGGGCGGCCGGGGTGGTCCAGAGTAAAACACCGGGCTGTGTCTGTCATCTGTTTTGATGTTGTCAGGTGGGAGAGGTTATTGGTTGGCAAATGAGGAAAGGAATTTTTTGAGAGGTTCAATAACTTGCCCCATATCCCTCAGTTTTTGACAGGGTGGAATGGGAAGGCACCATTGACCCTTAGCTGCTTCTCACTATACCCACAACCCTCTGAACACAGTAGGGTGCAGTAGATTACACTCATATTTTTTTTCCTTATTTAATCCTTAACCCTGAGGGATACATCGTATAGTATTTTTTTCAAGGTCATGCACCTAGTAAATGGCAGGCCTGGAATTTAGACCCAGATATGTTTGTATCACTGTGCCACGTGGTCTGTTTTCTCTTCATATTTTTGAGTGGCAATCATATTTTGCTAGGACTTGACCCTCCCAGATGATCATCATCCATTCTGACCAATGGTGACCTTGCATTTAATGACCTGCTGCTGGTTATTACCAGACTCACCTATGTCCCGGTTTGTCCGAGACAGGGCCTGTTCATACTGCCCAGGAGTGATTAATAGTGCCCCCTCCCCATCTCAGAATGTCCTGGAGTCACTCGGGTTGTCCTCCTGGTGCTCAGCAGGTTGGGGGGCCTCTGTTTGTCTCTGTGCTCTGCCCACAGATGGTGAGGGGCTTGTGTCGACCTCACCTTCCCTTTGCTTGTGAGGCATCACTTTCATTATGTAATTTTTATAAAATCTGAACATGTACCTAGAGGCATTTTGGAATCACATTTGTTTCAGAATTGGAAAGGAAAAGTAAAGTATTTTGGGTAGTTATAAATTACCTCTGTTTTGGTTTTTGGAAACTCCATTTATATTGCACTGTTTTTCAGTAAGTAAAAAGGCTTCTCGAAATAAGGAAAAGAAAAAAATATCTCCCCTCTGGATAGTGGTTTTCAATCTATTCTTAGTCATAGGATGTTGCTGCTTCAAGTGAAACCTTCACAGATCCCCCAAATACATAACAGATAAATGTCACGCTGCTCTCGCTGAAGCCACATAGTAGCTGCATGGGTCATGGGGAACATCCGGCCAGTGAATTCCCTGCATACTTGCTGAGGGCCTTCTGCACACCACGCGTGCTTCTAGGCACTGGGACACAACAGAGAACAAACCAAACCAAAAACACCATCAGGAAGATGCTCTTCTAAGGTGGAGGAGTCTAACAACCACCCTTCAAAAAGGCTTCATCCTTTCAACTTAGCTTCTTGGTCATACACACCTGGGAGGCCTGAGGGTAGGAGTAGCTGTAGGGGCTGGGAAGGCCCTGGGCAAGGGGGCAAATGCAAGATTTGTACTACCAAAATGCTGTGATGTCAAATGGACACTTCGCTTTCAGCGCCTTCTCTGGGTCAGGCACTGTGCTGGGTATGGTGCAGAGCTTCTGTGTGACTGGGTTGGGGATGAAGGACCAAATGAGCTCATCAGAATTGAACAAGTGCTGCCCATCCACTCTGAGAGGCTGCCAGGGATCTAAGATCCGTGACAACGGGCTGTGGGCTGTGCCCCTAGAGCCTATGGGCGCAGGGCTGGGCATCTGCAGTTTGGCTTCTGATTCTGGTTTTCCAAATAACTAAGAGACTTATTTGATAATTATATACTTGGCTATTTACCTTCTCTAGGACTTAGTGTCCTTATTTGGAAACAGAGGACTGTACTGGGAAATTCTCAACCCCCCGCCCACCCCCCTTCTCTATTCATCCTCCACAGATTTATGAATCAGTGAATTTTGAGTTCAGATATCACCCAGAGGATAGCCTGTCTATATATAAACACATGTATCCTCATATCTACATGCATATATATGTGCATGTCTGTCTGTCTCATCTCCCTGCACCCCACCCCCATCAGACACATTTTGAAAACCAAGAGCCCCATACTTGCTCTTCCTGGCCTAAATTGTGGGCAAGATGGAAACTGCCAGACTTTAAATGTTTCACTCCTCTCTGTCCTGTACAGATTGAGTCTCGGTACTGCCTCCGTGACCCCCAATCAGAGTGCACCATGCATGCCTTCCCACCTCTCTTAGAATAAAGCTCACACCCTTGGCCAGTCTTGCCTCAGCTCTTCCCATGGCTGTCTTGTGGCCTGGCCACAAGGAAATGATTCCCATGCTCTCGCCTGTAAGCCTTGGCCATACTTACCTACTGCCTGAGGCACCATTCCTCTTCGCCCTTGCACTTGGCTGCCTCCTCCTCCATTCTCAGGTGTCACTTCTGAGAGGCATTGCTGGAACTGAGGGCTGCTCCCACAGTAACATTCGCTTCCAATTCTGGACGGCTCGGCTTCATGCCCCTTTCATAGCATCCTTTGGTTCTCTTACAATGACAGTTATTCAGTCACTTAGTTTTATCTTTGTTGCAGTTGTCTGGAGGGCGGGGACTGTTCCATTTTACTTGATGTTCTGGTCTTAGCATAGAGCGCCATGCCTGGTGCATTGGAGGAGCTGAACTGAACACTTAGCGAATAAACAAAGGAATGACCGTAAAAAGCCTTCCGTTTCTACCTTCCTGTGGATCTGAGATTTCATAATTACTAAGACCTTGTACAGACAGTAAGTGCTCTGAGACTTCAGAGGAGGGGATTTGAATTGAACCGGTACTTGAAAGCAGAGTAGAGAGGAGGAGAAGAAGGCTATGCTCCCAGTGGTGGTTTCAGTGCCTGTAGTATGGTGGTCCTTGCTGTATTTTTGGCCAAGGACTCCTTTGAATCTCTAATTTAAAGCCATGGATCATTCCCTCAAAAGAAAGGACACATGCACAAAATCTCCTCTCTATGCCTGGAGATTCTTAGACTGCCGGCACTCGTGAAGCTCAGGATCTGAACTCCTGTTTTGAACAGAGGCGCCACTGAAATGTGAAAGTTTGCACATGTTTATTAAGACTGTATTATGTGCCAGGTACTTTGCTAATTGCCAGGGATGTAAAGATCAGTACTATTCAAGGAGAAACACAGGAAAGGGATCTGTGTTTCTGCATATCTCTGTGGAGCTTGGCACTGTTCAAGCCCTTTATATAGGCTACCTTACTTTGTTCTCATAACAATACGTTTGAGGTTGGCGTTATCCTCCTCCTTCACGGGAAGAGTTTGAGCCTCAGAGGTGAAGTGGCTGTTTCGAGGTCACACAGCCGGTCAGTAAGAGACCTCAGTCCGTTTCTCTCGCTCCAAAGCTTGGGTTTCCCTGTCCCACCTCACTTCCGCCCCCCGCAGCCCCCGACCAAGAACACGGCTGGTGTCTGCCCCTCCGTGTATGGTTGCTTTGAATGGCCATCCCAGCAGCCCCATAGGCCGTGGCATCTACTCACCCTGCAGGCATCTTGGTGAGGCCTGGCTTGACCTGCATTCCTCAGGGACCGATGTTCTGTGAACTTGCCTGGGAACCGGCAGTCCCCTCTCAGGCATCTTGTCTAGTTTTGGGGTAACTGAGAGTTGGGAAATTCTTTTTGATCTTCAGTCAAAATCAGTTTCCTAGGCACGTGTCAGCAACTTTTCTGGCTTTTCTGTGAACGGCTGTCTGACCCAAAAATGCAAACCTGGTGCTGAGTTTTTGGGACCCAGGGCCTCCGCTCTGATGGCCGTCGTTCAGGAGCTGAATGAGGAAGCAGGCAGAGAGGCTCTCGCCCCAGCAGCACCGACCTTGCCTTTGTTCTGAATGTTGAGCTGAGCTCTGTGTGATTCATCATCCAGAACTTTGTCATTGGTGTTGCTGTTTGATCTGAGCACCAGACTTCTTTTTTTTTAATTCATCATTACAAAATCCACATTTGACTTGGTGATTTAGCTCTTTGGATAGGCTTGGACCTTTCAGTTCTTGTCCTTTCTGCTTTTAAGGAAAAATGAGAGACCTTCTGCCACATGAGGTCTCCTGTGATGGAGTGGCCAGCCTGGAAATGCTGCCCGCTGGCCCTCTGTCACTGAGTATAGACCCTCTGGTGGTCTGCAATTCAGACCGCATGCAGTCTGTCTCCTTCCTGGAGCCTCCCCCCACAGGGTAAGTTAGGTAATGAAGATGTGATTAAAAACAAAAAGAAAGTGTCCCAGAGGAGACATAAGGAGGGCAGGGAGAAGGAGCTGAGGAAAGGCTTCACAGAGGAGGTACCCCTTGGTCTTGGAGGAGATGAGGTGTTTACCAGGTGGGCAAGAGAAGGGTAGATGGAGCTCATTCCAGAAAGGTCCACAGGGTGCTCAAAGGGAGCTAAGTGTGAAAAGATAAGGCACATCAGGAGGTTTATACACGTGGCGCTCTGTTTTGTCTCCTAAGCAGGTGTCTCTATGAAGTATAGTTATTTCTTTCTTTCTTGACAATAAGGAGGCCCAGTAGTTCCAGGAAGAAGGACCCTGTACTGTGGCCAGGAAGGAACCATCTGACCAGCCCAGGGAGTCAAACCGGATAACCAGGGGGAGATAGATTCAACAGTGTGAGCCAGAGTCTCAAGAGAAGCGCTGAGTGTTCAGAATAAATTACCAATTCATCCATCAATTTGCCATATATTTATAGAGCATTTATTATGTGTCAAGCACTATTTCCCTTGAGATGAGGCCTCTGGGTGAGGCCACTAATGATAATGATATGCTGCTAATCACAGTAAGAAACAGGAACCTAGGACTTTATGACCTGGGATTGGAAAGGGGAGACCTGGCGGAGGGTGGACTAGGTCTGTGTATCTGTATAACCTTCAGTCCTCGGGGTGGGTGGCGGGAGCTGGCCAAGTGGTGCCTAAGTACATTTGGGCTGTCCCAGGAGCGATACAGTCAGGGCTGCTGCTGAGCGGGACCCTGCCATGATGCAGCATGGATGACAGGCCCAGGGGGCAAGCAGAGGCAGAGTCAACTCAGGGAGCTCCATGTCGTTAAATGTCGCCATTAACACTGTTTCTAAAAGGGTTAGAAAGAGGAAGTGAGGCTTCAGTTCGCGGCAACCCTGGGAAATGTCCTAATCACAAGAAGGATGTTTAAGAAGTACGCTTGTTGGTGTGAACCGTTCTTCTGTTAGCTGGGTAACTACAGCTGGTCCAACCCTGGGCTGGGGAATGGCACCCCCAGGAGGGTGTGTGTCATAGCTTTTCGCAGCACCTGTGTGTGACGCAGCATTCCTGCCGCCTGTGTTGTCATCTCCCTGCCTCAGAGCTGCTGCATTTCAGACCGTGGCTGAAAACCTGGGGGGAAACTTGGCCTCTTTCATCTGTTTCCCTAGCTAGTTCACATCTGCCCCCATCCTGCCATCATACTCCTTGCATATTATTTGTCTAAGATCGTGAATGCCTACGTAGATATCCAACTGTTGCAAGGGCCTGTGAGTGTCTCAGAGACCTCAGGGTCTCAGTCATCTTTATTCCTGATGATATGCCATGTTGCTTCATAGTTCTCCCTTCCAAGAACATCTTTCTTCACTGATCTTCCTAGAAAACTCCTCATTCTTCAAGACCCATCGCAGAGCGGGGAGCCCTTCTGGTTCCATTCAAGCTGTTGCAGAGGTCTTTCCTCTGGCTCCATAGCTCTGTGCTTATAGCTGACAGCCCTGGCATGCAGTGTAGCACATGTATTCTACTGTCATTCTTTGTTTACAGATCTGCCCTCCCAGGAGACAGTTTCATCCCTGCGTCTCCAGCCTGGCATATGGTACAATGCTTGGTACCCAGGATAAGTGCTAAGTAACTGCTGAGTGAATGAATAAACATAGGAAGCAAAGGGATGGTCCAGCGTCTGGATTTAGAGATGCATGCCAATAAATTATTTCTTCAGATATCTTCATTGATATGCTCAAAAGCACGTATTTCTGTTGCTCAGGAATCAGCTGTTGGTATACACTGCCTCTCTCTCCCAGGTGGGAGGGTGGAGTGGTAGAAAGAACACAGGAGTTGGGCTGCCCCTGTTCAAGACTGATCCTGTTTCTTCTTAGCTGGGCAACTCTTGGCAAGTCACATTTTGTCTTAGAACCTCTCAGTACCTTCATCTGTAAAAAGAATAGTAGTGTGCATCTCAGAGGGTCATTGTGAAGACCAGCTGAGATAGCATCATGGCTAAGGAGAGTGCTTTGTAGTCATGACGGTATCATTAGTAATGTGGTATCAACTATTCTTTATTGCTACTTATTAGATTCTAGGCACTATTCTAAGATTTCACATCAGGACTTTTCAACAGCAACACCATGACATTTTTTCTAGATAATTCTTTGTCATTGGGGGTGGGTACAGGATGTAAGATGTTTAGCAGCATCCCTGACTTCAACCCACTGGAGGCCAGTAGGGTCCCTTCCAGCCCCAATCACTTGTACCAACCAGAATGTCAACCAGATATTGCCAAAGCTCCCCTGCAGGTGGGGTTGGGGACAGAATTGCCCCTGGTGAGAGGCGCTGCCTCACTTGAGTTCTGTCATTAAATCTTCACAATTCTCCAAGGTGGGTCCTGTTGCTAGTCCTGGTTTACAGATGAGGAAACTGAGGCACAGGGAGGTAAATATTTGCCCCAATCATGCTACATTCAAAATGCTTCTGAAAAAGGGAAGCTCCTAAACAATTGTCATCGAGGGTCTGGAAGAGAGCGCTGATGTAAGTAAGGAGGGTGTCTCAGGCTGAGTATGAGGAAACCCTACTGCTAACCCTCTGTTGTTACCTCGTCCCTCGGTCCTCTCGTTTGTGCTGTGGGAGTGGGGAGTGGCAGGTCTTTCATGCCTCCTTCTGCTAGTGGAATTCCTGCTTTCTGGCATCCCTTCATTTCATCATTGGGTGCTTGTTTGGTCAGGATTGTGCATCATCTTGTTAAGTCAGACATGACCCTGGCTCTTCAGACACTCAGCGTTGCAACTCCCTCAAAATGGGAGCTGCAGGCCTGTGGGGGGTTGAGCTTTATCCTGCCCAACCCCTCGCTCTGCAGGTGGACAGAGTGAGAGGCAGAACTTGAAAGTATTTGCCCAGAATCATGCAGCAAGATAGCATCAAGTGCAAGAGGCAGCCATGTGTCCTCCGAGTCCACACTGCCATTCTTGTTGGCCTTTACAGGCCAGCCTCCTGAAAAACTTGTCTCTGCTCAATTCTCCAGTCTCTCTCCTTCTATCCTCCCTTCAACCTACTCTAATCAGAAGATGGAGACAGAAGTAAGCAGTGAACTAGGCAGGTCCATACCAAACCAAACCAAGAGTTGTGTGTTGACCAGCCAAAGAGGAAGTTGTGTGTGGGAGAGAACATGGTAAACTATGTCTTCTCCTCCCTCATGTCTCTCTCTCTCTCTCTCTGTGTGTGTGTGTGTGTGTGTGTGGTGGGGGGAGGCTGGTATTTGATTTATTGGACAAATATTTATTGTCTAGCACTATGTGCCAAACACCAACTTAAGACATTTATAAGAATTTCAATTTCTCTGAGACCCAGGCTAAGATTTTCCATTAAATTCACATGAGTCTATTACATCTCTTTCTTTCATTTCCACCTAGGTAGTCAGGAAAACACATTAGATACATTTTTTCAAATTAAAGTTAACACAGAGTGTTATAAACTTTGAGAGAAGCAATAATTTTGAGTTGCACTAGTAATCACAGCAACAACCCCAAATACCACATTTATTGTCTCTTACAAAGCATCATAAGTTACATCAATCACTGGTTTTAACTACATTCTATTACAGTTTGGACTCTGGTAACTAGGCAGATACAAACCAACAAAACAGCATATAAAACCACAAGGAACAAAAAGCAAACTACTCTCCAATATGCATTTTCTGGAGCCAATCTGATATTTAACTGGGATAAGACACTCTAAATAGCAATTTAAATATTGGTATACCAGAATATCATGAAATAAATATTTTTCCCAACTCTGAAGACATTCCTTTCCTCATGCAGAATTTACCAAAAAGAAAAAAAAGAAAGGAAACAACAACAACAACAACAACAACAACAACAAAAACCAGGCTGGGCGCGGTGGCTCACACCTGTAATCCCAGCACTTTGGGAGACCGAGGTGGGTGGATCACCTGAGGTCACAAGTTCGAGACCAGCCTGGCCAACATGGTGAAACACTATCTCTACTAAAAATACAAAAATTTGCTGGATGTGGTGGTTCATGCCTGTAATCCCAGCTACTTGGGTGACTGAGGCAGGAGAATTGCTTGAACCCAGAAGGTGGAGGTTGCAGTGAGCCGAGATTGCACTATTGCACTCCAGCCTGGGTGACAAGAGGAAAACTATGTCTAAAAAAAAAAAAAAAAAAAAAAAAAAAAGAAGACGACCCTACAAAACCAACCCAAATTCATAGTAACCAGAATTTTCAAATATTTCTGTGATCAGCACCTAAAAATGTATGTTAAAATGCTTATTTTAATGGCCAGACACAGTGGCTCAGGCCTGTAATCCCAGCACTTTGGGAGGCAGAGGCGGGTGGATCACCTGAGCTCAGGAGTTCAAGACCATCCTGGCCAACATAGTGAAATCCCATTTCTAGTAAAAATACAAAAATTAGGCGTGGTAGTGTGCACCTGTAGTTTCAGCTACTTGGGAGGCTGAGGCAGGAGAATCGCTTGAATCTGGGAGGCAGAGGTTGGAGTGAGCCAAGATAGCACCATTGCACTCCAGCCTGGGTGGCAGAGCAAGACTTCCTCTCAAAGAAAAAAATATGCTTATTTTGATTTGGACTAAAGCTTCCTGGCCAAAAGATGGCCTGTGGCTAGAAGAGGAAGGACAAATAAGAAAACATAAATGGTTCAAATAGCACTCCATGTACAAAAGCATAAAAAGGTGGAAATTTCTTAATTTCAACTTTTTGTTAGAAATTAGTAAGTCACAAATGGTCCTCCAGGGAGCGCTCTGAGGCTGTTACTAGTCCTTTAGTTAATAAAGCAAGAAGGCCCTGGAACTTAGCCTATAGGATTTTAGCGCTGACGCCCCCGAACCCACCCAGGTTTTCGCCTCGGAAAGGCACGGAAGAGGCCCCGTGTAAATACCCGCAGTGTAGGACACAGAGTCATTCTTAGGGCCTGTCTCCGGTGAGCGAGATTACAGTCGCAAACACAGCCTTCACAGCTCCGCAGACGCACAGCCGCCCTCCTCTCCAACACCCTCCCCTTGCAGAGCACGTGAGCCTGAATGCAGAGTCCGCTTCGGATCCGGTGCGAGCACAGCCCTGCTCCTGGGCTCCAATGGTGCCCAGGAAGGGAGTGGCTGAGGGCGGGGCCAGACGTACGACCAGGGGTGTTTACACTGCAGTCTGCGCCAGAGTCGCAGTGGTACATGGAGGACGTGGGCTGGCGGGCGTCCTTACTGCGCGGATCATGTTGCGGCTGAAGTCACGAACCGAGACCTATCTAGGTGTCCCGACCCTGCATACTGCAGTGGAAGACCTGGGTGACCATCAATACCCTGTGAATCGCGGCACTCCTGAAGCCATGCACGGAGACCTGGCTGGGTGTCACTACCCTGCTTATTTTAATGCCCTGCGGAAGGCTGCGGAGGACCTGGGTGGGCATCAGTACCCCGCGGATCATGGGGATGCTGACGCTGCGCACTGAGACCTAGCTGCGTATCTCCCCTGCGGAAGGCTGTGGAGGACCTGGGTGGGCGTCGATACCCTGAGGATTGTGGCACTCCTTCCGCAGTCCGCTGCTCTAGGCTGTGGAGGACCCGGGTGGGCGTCAATACCCTGAAGACTGCAGTACTCCTTCCGCAGTCCCCGGCTCTAGGCTGCGGAGGACCCGGGTGGGCGCCAATACCCTGCAGATCGCGGGGATGCTGAAGCCGCGCCCTGAAACCTAGCTGGTTATCTTCCCTGCGGAAGGCTGCGGAAGACCTGGGTGAGCGTCAATACCCTGAGGATTGTGGCACTTCTGCAGCAGCGCAGAGACCTAGCTGGGTGTCCTCCCCTGCAGAAGACTGCGGAGGACCAGGGTGGGCGTCAGTACCCTGCGCGTCACGGAGATGCTGAAGCCGGGCACTGAGACCTAGCTGGGTGTTCCTACCCTGTGGAAGGCTGCGGAGACCCGGGCGGGCGTCAGTACCCTGTGGATTGCGGCAGTCCTGCAGCTGTGCAGGGAACTAACTGGGTGTCTCCCTTGCAGAAGGCTGTGGGGGACGCGGGCGTTGGTCAGTACCCTGTAGACTGCGGCACTTCTGCACTTGCGCACTGAGACCTAGCTGGGTGTCTTCCCTCGGGAGGACTGCGGGAGATCTGGGCGAACGTCATTACTTTGTGGATCCCGGGATACTGAAGCAGCTCACTGAGACCTAACTGTGCGTCCTCCCCTGTGGAAGGCTGCGGAGAAGCCGGGTGGGCGTCAGTAGCCTGTGCATTGAGGCACTCCTGCAGCTGCTCGCTGAGACCTGAGTGTCTCCCCTGCGGAAGGCTGCGGAGAACTGTGGAGGGCGTCAGTAGCCTGCAGATTGCGGCACTACTGCAGCTGCGCAGACACCTCACTGGGTGTCTCCGCTGCGCAATGCTGCGGCAGATTCCGGAGAGCGTCAGTACCCTGCGGATTGCGGCACTCCTGCAGCTGCGCAGAGACCTAGCTGGATGTCTGCCCTGCCGAAGGCTGTGGAGGATCACGGAGGGCGTCAGTACCTTGCGGATTGCGGATTGCGGCACTCCTGCAGCTGCGCACTGAGACCTAGTTTAGTGTCTTACCCTGCGGTGGCGATGGAGAACCCTGGTGGGCGTCTTTACCCTGTGAATGGCCTAGCGCTGCTGAAGCTCCGCACTGAGACCTAGCTGGGTGTCCTTCCCTGTGCACAGCTGTGGAGGATCTGGGCCGGCGTCGTTACTTTGTTGATCGCGGGAATGCTGCAGCTGCGCACTGAGACCTAGCTGGGTGTTCTCCCCTGTGAGCGGCTGCAGAGGATATGGGCGGGCGTCATTACTTTGTGGATCGCGGGATTGCTGCAGCTGCGCACTTAGACCTAGCTGGCGTCTTCCCCTGCGGAGGGCTGCGGAGGACCAGGGTGGGCGCCATTACTTTGTTCATCGCAGGAATGCTGCAGCTGCGCACTGAGACCTAGCTGGTGTCCTCTGCGGACGGCTGTAGAGGATGAGAGGAGGGAGGAGGCATCGTTACTTTGTGCGTCGCGGGGATGCTGAAGCCATGCACTGAGACCTAACTGGGTGTCCCCACCCAGTGGACGGCTGCGGAGAACCCAGGCGGGCGTTATTATATTGCGGATACTGGTGCTGTGGACGCTGTGCACTGAGACCTAGCCAGGTGTCCCTGCCCTGCGGATGGCAGCGAAGAACCCTGGGGGGCGTTTTTAGCCTGTGGATCGCCTGGTGCTGCTGAATCCGCGCTCAAAGACCTAGCTGAGTGTCCTCCCCTGCGGAAGCCTGCGGAGGACCTGGGCGCACTCTTTACACTGTGGATTGCGACGTTGCTGAAGCCGCGCACGGAGACCTAGCTGGGTGTCTTCCCCTGTGGTAGACTACGGAGGATCTGGGTGGCTCTGCAGATCGCAGGAATGCTGAAGCCTCGCGCTGAGATCTAGCTGAGTGTCCTTCTCTGTGGATGGCTGTGGAGGACCTGGGCGAGCTGTTTACCCCACTGATCTCAGCGCTGCTGAAGCCCTGCACTGAGACCTAGCTGAGCGTTCCCTACCCTGCAGATAGCTGCCGAGGAGCCCGGCAGGCGCCCTTACCCTGCGGATTGCTTGGTGCTGCTGAAGCCGGCTCTGAGAGCTACCTGGGTGACACTACCCTGCAGTTGGCTGCGGAGGACCTGGTGAGCGTCTTTACCCTGCGGACTATGGCAAGGATGCGACTGCGTATGTTGGTGGGCATCTTTATCCTTCAGACGGCGGCTATTCTGCAGCTGCTTATTGAGGACATGAGCTGGCATCATTCCCCGTAGGACTGCGGCACGTCTGTAGCCACGCACCAAGGACCTGGGTAGGCGTCATGACCCTGGGAGCAGCGGCACAGCTGCGACTGCGTATGGAGGACCCAGGCAGGCTCCTCACTCTGCGGACTGCAGCGCGGCTGTGGTTGTGCACCAAGGACCCACCTAGATAGGCATTCTTATGTGGACAGCAGCTCAGCGGCGACTGGGTACCAAGGACTGGCGCGATGTTCTTACCCTGTGGACTGAAGCACACCTGGGGCTGTGCACCCCAAGATCCAGCTGGGCATTCTTATCCTGTCACCTGTGGCACATCTGTGGCCAGGAGTTTTTATCCTGTGGACAGCAGCACAGCTGCGGCTGCACACTAGGGACCCAGACGGGCGTTCTTACTTCGTAGACTGTGGCAGGGCGGTGGCGGGGCACCCACGATGCAGGCGAGTGTATTACCCTGCGAATGGCAACACAGGCTGCGCAGCCAGGACTCAGGCAGGAGTCCTTACTCTGGGGGAGTGCTTACCCCACGGACTGGGGCACAGCTATGGCTGGCACAAGAATCCAGGTGGGTGTCCTTACCCTGCAGACAGTGGCAGGGCTTCTCATGGAGGACTCGGATGAGCGGTCTCCTCCTGTGGGCCGTGTTACTGTTGCGTCTGTGCACTCAGGACCTGGTGGTTGGGGGTGTTCCTCTTCTGCTGACTGTGACACAGTGCCAGCTGCACGGAGGACCAGGGTGGGTGTCTTTACTTTGTCAGCTACAGCACTGCTGCAGCAGTGCATGAGAACCAGACCTGGAGCCGGATAGAGGAGGTCCCTTCCCTTCTGACTGCAACACAGCTCCACCTGCACCTTGAAGACCTGGGTGAGCATCTTTGCCCTGCCCTGTGCCATTGTTCTGGCCATACACCAACGACCTGGACAGGTTTTCACACTTCTATGCTGGATCGGCTGGCTCAGCTGATTGTGCACTGTGAGGTGCTGCAGGAGGGGCTGCGAGGACACATTCTTCTTGACTTCTCAGCATAGGAGTGTCTCACATCCAGTCCACGTCCCTGTCCTAGTCCTCCTCTCTGCTCCTTCCACACTTCCTCACGGTGGTCTCCTGCACGCTCGTGGCTGTCAGTACCAGATGAGGGCAACTTCTGCATTTTCTCAATTTCAGGCACTCCTCTCCACTTACCTACCTAGTATCTCTGCTGGGTGTCTTCCAGTCATCCTGCGCTCAACGTGACTGATGGTTTACTCCCAACCTGCTCTGCAGTTTCCCTGACTTTGATGATGGCAACTTCATCCTTCCAGTTGCTTAAGCCAGATACCTTGGAGTCATTCTTTACCATTCTGTTCAACTTCATACCTATTCCTCAAGAATTCTGTTTTCTCTATCTCTAAAATGTATTTAGAAGCAGCTACTTCTTACCTTCTTTCACGGATTCAGGTCACCATTCGCACTCACTTGGATTATTGCAGTAATTTCCTCACTGGGTTCCATGTTTCCAGCTTTTCTGTCTACAGTCTGTTCTGTTTTCAACATGTGGCCGGAGGGATCCTCTTAACATCTAAGTGAAATGTATCATTTCTCTGCAGTGGCTCCCTAGCTGCTCAGAGTAAAATCTAAAGTTTTTACAATGGCTTGAAAGGCCCTCCGTAACCTTGTCCCCTCCCGCTTACCTCCCTGTCTCCTCTCCTCCCTCTGACGCTCAGCCCCTGTGTATTTTAGCTATTGAAGGAATATGTGGACGCACTGCTAATTTATTGTTTTTGCAGAGGCTTGGGTTGTGCATTCATTATTTCAAACATTTATGGGTGGACTCTGGTAATCACCCATCATATTTGTGAGTCCCCCTCTAAGTGAGTAAATGTACTAGGTGGAATATATGTCCTCCTTCACGTGGTATGCTCTTGATACAGAGCCAACCAGGTAGTACCGTTGGTCCTGCTTTGTAGGTGAGGGAATGTAGACCCAAAAATGAAGAAGGTTGTCCAGAGTTACATGCTGGGAAGTGGTGGAGCTAGAATTCAAACCCAGAGTGCAGGCTTTGTCTGCACCTCAGAGAGACACCCCTCTTCCTGAAATGCTCCTTGCTGGTTATCTATGAGGCTGAAGTCCTCACCTCTTTCAGGTCTTTGCTGAATTAGAACCTTCTCAGTAAGGTAAGGCTGATGCTGAGTACCCCATTTAAAATTTTCCACTCTCCCAAGACCCTCTTCTCAGTCACTCATTTCAGGTGTCTAGCACGTCATGCCCTGTAATAAATTTTGCTAGTATTTCTCCATGACCGTGAGAAAGTGTTTTTTTTTTTTTTTTTTGGTGGGGGTTGATTTTTTCATGGCACATAAAGGGCAGCCAGGTTTCTTTGGGTCCCATCTGGAGGCCCAAAGGTCACGCTGGGCTTCTGGGGAGTGGGTCCCCTTCCTGCGGCCTCCCTTCCCACTTTTGTGTTTCTCACTCCTCTCTCTCCCTGGGAAATGTTGCTTGATAAAGATGCACCTTTTAATTAATGTAATTGTTCGAGATTACAGCCAGCCATCAGCTTTCTAACCAGTGCCTCACAGCTCTGCTGGAAGAGCCTTGCTCCAGTGATGGTTGATTTGCCATTCTCTGTCCCAGCCCAGAGAAGGTCCCCTCACTGTCAACGTGCCATCTGTCAGGTGCATGTTATAAAGCTGCCGTCATGATCAGCTCACTCACGCACCAGCTTTAGCTTTTAGGAACTGCCAGCCATGGTGTTGAAGACCTGCTGAGGCCTCCAGCCAGACCTCTGATGTTCAGGTCTCAGGGGGCCTTTGCTGCTTGTGTAGCCTGACAGGTGTGGCTGTGGCAGGCACACCATCGTTTGGAGTTTGGAAAGAAGAGTTTGGAATAACCCTGTGTTATTGTAGAGTGACCACTGGATTTTGCTTCTGGAAATCCAATTCTAATCAGACTTGGGTTATGAATTTACTATTTCAATAAAACATTTATGGATGGACTCTGGTAATCAACAGTCATATTTTCAAGTACCTACTGCAGGTGAGGAAATAAAGGTACCAGGTGCGATATACATCCTCATGTGCTATGCTCTTGATACAGAGCCAGTTGGGTAGTACTGTTGGTCCTATTTTGTAGGTAAGGGAACTTGGACCCAGAAAATGAAGGAAGCTGCCCAGAGTTACGTGCTGGCAAGTGGGGAGCTGGGATTCAGACCCAGAGTGCAGGCTCTGCCTCTGTTGCAGCATAGACACCTTGCTTGCCAGGGCACCGTGCCCAGTGCTAGGTCGGATATGATTGCTGACAGGATGAGGCCCTGTTCTTGAGGACTTCGCTTTCCTTCCCTCCCCTTCCTCCCCGTGGAGCTGTCGGGTCACTGGTAGGTACCAGTCGTGTTGGGTTACATGGTGGATACACTGTGGAGTGCTGTGGCTAACAGGGTGGCCAAAGGCAAGACATTTCCCCTTTCTGACCTTTCCTTTGGCAGCATCTGGATGGTGGTGGGCAGGAGGTGTGAGGGGGACGTGGAGTTTGAGGTATGGAGTGACTGTGCGTGGCTCTCGGAGCCAGCCCGACCTGCTCCTGTCTACACTGCCACACCCACAGGCTGTCTACCTGTTGCTGGAAACCCAAGCATGAGTTTCTTCTGCAAAATGGAAGACGACCACCCTTTTGTGCTCCTGGGATGAGGTGTGCTGTGGGTGCGCCTCCCTGCAGGCAGCTGCTCCTCAGCGAGCGGTGCCCATTGCTATTCAGAAGTGACCCCCATGTCTCCTCCAGCCAAAGAATTTGGCAACTCTAAGTTCAGAGTGGTGTGTTGCTGAGAGAGTCAATCCGCAGGGTGAAGCTGGTCCAGAGTGATGAGTGGGCAGAATGGGCCAGGTAGTCAGAGTGGAGATGGTCTAGGTGTGCTCTCATGACCCCCTCAGTTCTTCAAGGGAAGGGAAACCACCTGGGGAGAGGGTCAGTATGGAACCCTCCTGGACTGGCTGGTATGTCCTGGAGGGAACTTCCTCCGACTTCATAATCGATGCAGTATGGACTCCAGGGGGAATTTTGGAAAGAAAGCAACAGTAATGAGGATGACTAAGGGTGAAAGAAATTAGGTGTATGGCCATGGTTGAGATTCTAAGTCTAGCCCTGCCAGTCATTGCCAGGTGACCTCAGGCAGGCACCTTTGTCTCTGGAGGACTCAGCTTCCATCTCTGCCCAATGAGGGGTCAGGTTTGGCCTCTAAAATCTATCCAGCTAAACACTTTAGTTTTACTGTCTGAAGCCTTTTTCTTTTTTCTTTTCTTTCTTTCTTTCTTTTTTTTCTTTTTAAGATGAAGTCTTGCTGTCTTGCCCAGGCTGGAGTGCAGTGGCACAATCTCAGCTCACTGCAACCTCCGCCTCTTGAGTTCAAGCAATTCTACTGCCTCGGCCTCCTGAATAACTGGGATTACAGGCATATGCCACCATGCCTGGCTAATTTTTTATATTTTTGGTAGAGATGCAGTTTCACCATGTTGGCCAGGCTGGTCTTGAGAACTCCTGACCTCAAGTAATCCGCCTGCCTTGGCCTCCCAGAATGCTGGGATTACAGGTGGGAGCCACTGCACCTGGCCTGAAGCCTTGTTTCTAATAGTTGTTGGACTTTAAGAGCTTGTTCTTCAGGTCACCAACTGCTGGGAATCATCCACTATTCCCAAGACTAGGCAAGGAACACCAGTAGAACTCCAGCCTCACAGGGACCCCATAGCAACTTCCTGCACAGGATGCACCTCCAGGGAATGCAGAGAACATGAATCTCTGTCAAGAAGTGTTGGTAGCTACTAGAACAAAAGCCACAGGGAAAGGTCCTTATCCTAGATTTTGGAGGTCCTCTGATGGCAAAGATTTTTGAGTGTTTGGGGATGGTTTTTGTTTAGGCTGATAGGAGGAAGATGAGCAGGGGGATATTCTGGAAAGCTTTTTTTTTTTTCTTCTGATTTTTTTTTTTTTTTGCATTAGGCCATGTGCTAAGTACTTTATATATGCTGCCTAACTTGATTCATAATAATCTTGAAGTGAATGGATTATCTCCCTTTAACAGATTAGGAAAATAAAGCCTGGAGGGTGTAAGCCCTCCTAATTCCTACGTGACTGAGCCTGGAATCAAGGTCTTTCTGAATCTGAGTTCCATTCTCTTAACCCTTCTGCTGTATGTTTAAAACAAATACAAAAATATGAAAAATACAGAAATGTCTTGAAAAGTCACCATCATTTCTGGAACCCAGAGATGATCACACTGTGAGATGTTTTCTCTTCATCATCCCTTTGTCACCAGAGGTAGGCAGTCGTCACTTTTGGTCTTATTGGGGTGGGATATGGGGAAAGGGAAGTGTTTGGGGGGATAGTCAGTCTGTGGTTTGATTCCTGAACTCATTAGCTGTGTGCTCTTGGATAAATTACTCAGTCTCTCTGATTCCTTTTCTCACTTGGAAAATAAAATGTTATATATTTTAGATGCTCTATGCACTGTGGCTGGGCGTGGTGGCTCATGCCTGTAATCCCAGCACTTTGGGAGGCCTAGGCAGGCGAATCACCTGAGGTCAGGAGTTCGAGACCAGCCTGGCCAACATGGTAAAACCCCATCTCTACTAAAACTACAAAAATTAGCCTCGTGTGGCATCGGGGGCCGTAATCCCAGCTATTTGGGAGGCTGAGGCAGGAGAATTGCTTGAACCCAGGAGGTGGAGGTTGCAGTGAGCCGAGATCGCACCATTGTAGTCTAGCCTGGGTGACAGCAAAACTCTGTCTCAAAAAAAAAAAAAAAAAAAGTGAAAAAAAAATGTTGAGGAATAGATTAATGTCTTTTATTAGTAGAGTACATGACTAATGGTGGCTTCCATCAATATTTTGGTACACAAAGTTTTTTTTTTTTTTTGGAAATGCTTGGAAATTGGCTAAGTGGAGCTGGCCGGCAGGAGGAGGGAGGAGTTTCTAGACTGAGGAGACAGCAGTGGTCTGGGCTAGGGGTGGTCAGGGTGCTGCCGCTGAATCGAAGGGTCGCTGTGGGGCTGGCGGGAGATGGATCTGCAGAGGTGGGGTGGGCGCAACTGTGGAAGGTCTTGAAAGCCACGCTGGGGTTGGCCTCTGTCCCCAGGCAGTAGGGAGTCACTGACAGTTGAGAGGAGACTGCTGGGTAGAGCAGTCCTGGGTTGAGGACAGTTTTTAATTCTCTGTTATTTTTGTAACTTCATCGCAGCAGGCGGGACAGCAGATCAGAACCCTTTGAAGCCAACTTCAGAGGCCCCTCTTGCCCCTGCCGCAGCTGACTTCCTGCTGTCTTTCATCTCTCCTGTTATCTAGATCACTGCAGTTAATTATTTCTCCAAATATTAGCTCCATCCTCGACGTTATAATGAGGTTTTCCATCATCTTCCAAAGAGAACCTCCTGGTTTCTACAGGAAATACCCGTGGTAGTAGCATTGTGGTACCTAAGAAGTAGAGGCGTTTTCAAAGGGTGCTTCCTTTAAGCAAGCTCAGCTGGAAACGTGGGAGGAGCTCTTGGGACTCTGAAAGCCCTGGCTGCCCTTTCCCAGAGCATGAAACGGAGACCCCTCCAGTTAACTCAGCCTCACCCATCCATCCTCCTGCCAGTCTTTCTTGCACGACATTTATTCAGCGTTTAGTGTGAGCCAGGTCTAGTATTACGCCCTAGTGTTATGAAGCCAGCTGAGGCCATTATGGTACGATAGACCCTTGACAGGAAGGCAGATATTCCAGGGGATTCAGGGTGAGGGGGCAGGAGAGGGAGAGCCTGCAGTGGTGTGCATGGGGCCTGACTGCCACCTCCAAGTAGTGGGGCCTCAGATGAGCTATTGCGTCTCACTGTGCCTCTGCTTTCATTAAGAAGGGATGTGATTTCTTACCCAGTGTTTTGCTTTTTATGACTTGTTCTTATATAATTATGGTTTGCTGTCTCTCTCTCTGCAGTCTTCTTTCAGTCCTTGAGGCTAGTCCTCAGCCTTTTGGACTTTTAATTTTTGTAGCACTGGGAGCATTCGAGTCTCTGGGAGCAGGGCCACACCAGTCTGGCTCCTGGAGCTAAGACTTACTACCCAGAAGCCAGCCCATTCATATGGCCTAGAAATGGGGTTTCATGTATATCCCACTGTCTGTCACATCAGCCTGTTGGCCTCCGCTGTCCATGAGCAGCTGCGTGGGAAGCCAGGCTGCAAGGCAAGGCTGCTCCGTGAGCTCATGATGGAGCCGGGCATTAATGAGATGCCTGGCTCTCTACCCTCCTTATCCTGGGATGGGCTCATGTACTTTGTTCTGAAAGCAGGGATGGGTACACTTGGTGGGGGATGACGATTTTCAGGGTTAGCCATGAAGTGTGGTAAGGGCCTGGCCTGGACCTCTGCACAGCTGGAATGGCCAGGAAATCTGGAATTATTGGATTAGCTCCAACCCCCTGGTCTCCCAGGTGACCTGGAAATGAGTCACCTGGTGCCTGATAATCCGCCAGTGGAGATAAGATAATAGGTTACTTTTTTAAAGTATAAGCTGTTTAATGTCAGGTGAAGAAATGAAACTTGCCCTCCACTTAGGGTTCACTGTGAACCTGGGGCATCCTGAGAGCAGAGTTCTCTCAGCCCTGGGTCTGAGCAGGTGCAGCGCGCCGTTGGAGGGCTTCTGTAGGAGCGCTCATGGGATGGGAGGCAGTGTCTGGTGCCAGGTGAACAATGTGTTTCCATGTGTATATATTGGTGTGAGTATTTCCATATTATGGGCAGAAACTGAATTCATACAGACACATTCAACTGATTTCAAAACCGGTCAACCTACATGTTATAATAGCCAGTGGAGACCAACATAGTCACTGTTGTGTTTGAATTTGCATAAACGTTGCCTGCCCTTAGGTTTTCTTTTTCTTTTCTTTTTTTTCTTTGAGACGGAGCCTTGCTCTGTTGCCAGACTGGAGTACAGTGGCGTGACCTTGGCTCACTGCAACCTCCACCTCCCAGGTTCAAGCTATTTTCCTGCCTCAGCTTCCTGAGTAGCTTGGACTACAGGCGTGTGCCACCATACCCAGCTAATTTTTTTGTATTTTTAGTAGAGATGGGATTTTACCATGTTGGCCAGGATGGTCTCAATCTCCTGATCTCATGATCTGCCCACCTTGGCCTCCCTAAGTGTTGGGATTACAGGCGTGAGCCACCATGCCTGGCCGCCTGCCCTTACGTTTTTAAGCAAACACTCAGAAGGTCTACCAGCCTACTCATCTATCAAGTGCGGGACTTCTCCTGTGTGCCAGACCCTCTGCTTGGCTCTGGGGATCTGTGATAAAGAAGGCGAGGTTCTCATCTTTATGGAGCTCAGTGTCTCTCAGGGAGACAGGCAGGAAGTCAGCTTAGGCAGCTCCATGGTCCTCCACCTGCTATTGCAAAATCCAAAAAGCTCCCCAAAGAAAGGCTTTTCTTTTCACAAAGATGGTGTCCAAGCCCATTAGTGGTGAAACCTGGCATGAATTTGTATGGGACCACTTAAAGTCTTCCCTTATTTTACGCAGTAGGACTATTTATTGATTTGACTGCAGACTTAATTCATGTGATTACAGGGTACTGCCTGGTCCATGGTGTATATACGCTCTAGTCTTTCTAAAACCCAAGCAAGTCTCAGTTCTGAAAAACACCTGGCCTCAAGGGCTTCAGATGAGTGTATCTCTGACTTCTGGAAGATAGAGAAATTCATGCAGATAGAAGAGGATGAGGTGCTGACTCTGGGGAACACATGGCGGGGAAGAGGCTTTTGAAGTGGGCTGCCCAGTGGGAGAGAAGAGAAAAGGCCCCATCAGTGCATTGAGGGGCTTCGAGGAGAAACTTGTACAACCCACAGCGGGAGCTTGGTTTGCTAAATTATGAGGTGGAGCTGCTGTTTTTATTTCTGTGTTTGTTGTTTAAGTGCAGTTTGCTTAAATATGATTTTCAGTTTTACCAATGCAAGCACAACAGAAGGGTCTACAGAAGAAGGCTTCCCAAACCTTACCACCCAGAAATTGATGTTATTAACATTAGAGAAACCTTCAAACAGACCCGTCCTCTGTATTTATGTGTGCTGAGAAGGACTGGTAGTAAGGAGAAGTTATTTCCCCTAAAAGTGGATCATACTCTACTTGCTCTTTTAAATAAAGCTATTAATTTAATTTTACTTGAGCGTATCAGAGAAAAACATAAATGGAAGTGAAATTTATGGAATTGCTGAACTTCTGATACGTTTATTCATGATGAGAGATACGATTTCCTACAAGGTCTCTTTAAGATGAAGAAAAAAGATTGTGAAAAACCTGAGGAAGTAGCATAGTTACATTGGTAAACGGTATATGTCACATTTTCAAATTAGTGATGAATTTCTTGTTAGGAAAAATAAGGGAATTTATGCACTTAGACTTTCTACCATTTCCCACCCCACCTTCAAGTACTGGCCATTTCTTCTTTGTTAAGGGTTATAGCATTTATATTCTGCTCTCAAGTCATAATTTCAAAAGACCCCAGTCCTCGTTGTGTGTTTAAGTGGAGATGAGGCTTGCCGCTTCTATGCTACAACTTTTCCCTTCCCAAGTTTGTTCTTATTTATCTCTAGGTTGGTGGGATCTTATCACTGAGGTGGTTTCGAGGATGGCTACCCCTTAGGCGATAGATTTTCACCTTTCTTGCATAACTATCAGTTAACAAATACTTACCGAGCACCTACTATGCGTCAAATGGGTTTCAGGACACTGAAAATACAATTGTGAACAAGACAATTAGAGCCCTGCCGTCACGGAGCTTATATTCTAATGGGGAGAGGGTAAAGTGTGAGTGTGAACAAATAAATAAAATAGCTTCTGAAAGGGATAGTTCCAGGAAGAAATATGAGTATATAGTCCAGCAGGACTAGGGAGGCTGGTATAGCCAAAGTGACCAAGGAGCATCTCTTGAGGAGGTAGCATTTGTCCTGAGGTCTGAACCATGAGAAAGAGATAGCCGTCTAAAGAGCTAGGGGCTCTGGTAAGCCATATCTTCCAAGCTGAAATCACAGCTGCTGCAGAGGTCCAGAGATGGTACCACATGGTGGTGGAGGAGCTGGAAGCTGAAGCCTGCTCTCCAGGCCCTTGTCAGTGATGGTGGGTTTTTCTGGGGCTGGCAGCGACAACCCGCGGGAGAGAGCCAGGGAATAATGTGGTTGCTCGTCATGTGTGAGGATGGTCACTGTGGCTGCTGGTTGGAATGGATTTCAGGGTGGAGAGGGAAACGTGGACGAGTACAGGCAGGGGAGACGAGGTGGGGAGCTGGTGGCATTGTCCAGACAAGCGATGACAGTGACTTGGATTAGGGCGGCAGCAGAGGAGGTTGGCGACAGTGCTCAGACCTGAGATGCACTTAAGAATAAGCAAGGGTGCCTTGTAAGGTTCTGGCCTGAGCAACTGGATGGTGGTTGTTTTATTTACTGAGATGGAGGCAGCTCGGTGGGGATTTGAGCGTGGGGAAAGCGCAACCATATTCTTCAGGCGAGTCATGTGTGAGCACCGTTCAGCACTCCAGCGGGGCTGTGCGGGAGCCTGTTGGCGCTCCATCTGTGCTCCCGGGAGAGGTCTGGGCTAGAGGGAGAAGTGTGAGAGTCAGCAGCTTGGAGGCAGCGTTTAAAATCCTGGGCCTGGATGACATTCCTGAGGGGGTTGTAGAGATAGAGCGCTGTGCTTTCGAGGCACCCCGACATCTGCAGGGTGATGGGGCCGGCGGGGAGGGCACGGGAGACACAGGAGGAAGAGCCAGGGAGTGGGGAGAGAAGCAGGCAGCTCAAAAGCCGGAAACGTGGGGCGTGACTTAGGAGCAAATGACAGCTGCTGAGAACATCAGGAAGACAAGGCCAGGACGTTGACCACTGGCTTTGAGATTGGAAAGAGTCATTTCAGAGGAGTAGGAGGATGGCAGGCTGATGGTGCTTGCAGGAGCTCTGCTATAGAGAATGGGGAAACAGGATGGTGGTTGGAGGGAGGTGTGGGATGAAGAGAGGGATTTTGTTTTTTCTTTTTGTGAGACAGAGTCTCACTCTGTTGCCCAGGCTGGAGTACAGTGGCGTGATCTCGGCTCACTGCAACCTCTGCCACCTGGTTTCAAGCAATTCTCCTTCCTCAGCCTCCTGAGTGGTTGGGTTTACAGGCGCTTGCTACCGTGCCCGGCTAATTTTTCTATTTTTAGAAAAGTAGAGATGGGATTTCACCATCTTGGTCATCTTGAACTCCTGACCTTGCGATCCACCCAGGATCCCGAGCCTCGGCCTCCCAAAGTGCTGGGATTACAGGCATGAGCCACCGCGCCAGCCGAGAGGGGGATGTTTTGAAGGTGGTGTTGGCAGTGTGTGATTGTGTGCACTGACAAGGATCAAACAGTGGAAGAGACGGGTGGAGCAGGTCAGGATGGGGTGCCCGAGACCAGTCTCCCAGAGGCAGCAGGAACTGGGCACCAAGGCATAGGTGGAGCTGTGGCCCCTGAGAGCCGTGGGGGGAGGCTGCTGCCCTCGTCCTGGAGGAAAGGGTCTGTGTGGGGCTGCAGTGTGAAATGGTTGCTGGAGAGACGTGTCGTTTCAGCTGACTGCCTCACCTGCTCCCCTTTCATTTCTACCCCCCTTCTTCTGTCTCTTCTTGTCTCTCCCTGCTCTTCTCAGCGTCTTCCCCTGTCCTCCTTTCTCTCCCACCATCTCCTCTCTCCCCTCCTTCTTCATCCTCCATACTCTGGGATCCTCTTGTACTTTCTTTGTGATAGCACATTTCAAAACCTGTGTCTTTCACCCATACCATCCCCACTCTCACGCACGCGATCCAAGCCCTGGTTAGGCTGTGTTTCTGGTTTAGTCTCCAGGAGGATGGGAAGGATCTGGCAACCTGCTAGGTTGCCTTCTGCTTCAGGTGGGGAAAGTCATAGTTAGAAAATGGAGAAGTCTTCTTAGAGTTGTGTGTGCAAGTCTGAACGGCTTCAGTTTTCCTTCCTTCTGCCAGCCTACCCTTAGAAAAACCGCAGCAATTCCTAAGGGGTTGTGGGGTGGGTGGGGGAAGCAATAGGCTTAGGGGAGAGTTCTGCCAGCACTTTGAAGAAGAAATGTTTATTTTTAACAATGAATCAGAGAAATGAGAGGGGATGCGTTGACAGGGATAGGCTGTAGCTCCCCATGTGGAAGGCGCCAGATCGGGACACGATTCCCCGCAGCAGAGGCTGTCATCTGCTTTTGTAGGGGCAGGGTGGCGTGGACCTCAGCAGGCTCCTGCAGTCGGCGACTTGCCCCTTTCTTCTCTGAGTGAGTAGGCAGGGCAGAAGAGGGATGCTCACTCTGGAATAGCAGAATCGGTCACCTGGTGGGATTGAAAGTCCTGGGCTCCCTCCAGCACGTCAGCTTCAGCGAACCCAGTCCCCAGAGCTTAGGCCAGGCTGCCTGACGGGGCTTCCCTGGCGTTTCCATTCGAGAGAGTTTTTGGAGGTTCTCATCTGACAACAGAAAGAGCTTCTGCATGGAAAAGAAAGGATGGTTTATATTTAAAGAGAGAGATTTTATCAGGATGGTAAAGATATAAGAGGTTGAAATTTCTGTTTTTCAGTCTAGACCAGTGGTTTCCAAGCCTTTTTTTTTTTTTTTAAACAGTAAGATTCTTTCTGCAAACATACTTAGCAGAGGGAACCCAAAGTGTAAAATAAGCACCAGTGGTGTGGTCTTGCTGGACGTGGGCGTGTGGGCTCGTGGAGCCTTCATCACGTAGTCCCCATCATGCGTGTAACTGCATCAGCAGAGACGAGCGTTGGGGAACTCTCTTTTTCAAAGAGTCACGGGGCATAAGGTTTGCAAAAGGTGTTCGCAGAGAAACGTGGAGCTCTACAGCGTGTGCTCTCCCTGCACCCCATCTCCACTATCCATGAATCTGTACCTGGTTTGGCTATACATCACACAGATACAAAGCTTTCAGCGTCAAGCGTTGCGAGCACAGGCCTCGGAGTCCAGCCTAACTCTCATCCCAGGCCTATCCTCTTGGGCAAGTTACCATACCTCACTAGATACCAGTTTCCTGTCTGTAACATGAGCCTTACACTGATACACTTACTCCAAGGATAGAAGATACCAGACAAGAGCTTAGCCCTGTGGCTGGCAGTTACTCATGCTTAGTAAACGTCTCCAAGGGAGGAAAAACCTTATCTTACCCTTTGAAGTTTCAGGCCCCAGAGCTAGGGCTTTCTGACAGATGCATCGCCTGGCTGAGGGGCCGAGGACCACACCAGATCTTTCAGGATGCTGCTTACCACTGGGAGCCTTGGACAGTCCTGGGCCTGCCTGTCAGTCAGAGGGCAGCCCTGTCCTTGGTGGCTCTCGGGCAGAAGAACTCAGAAGGCAACATTAGCACTGGGGAAGTGATACATCCTGATTTCCATGCTGGCCTTTTAGAAAGGTAGGCTGGGGTCAGATCATGAAGACCCTAGAGTGTCATGCGGTGAGCCTGGATATCATCCTGTAGGCCATAGGCTACTATTGAAGGCTTTTAACCAGAAAAGGGACACACTCAGCCTGTTTGCCATGGATGTGGCCGTTATATATGGATTAAAACAGCTGGGTTCCCATCTGAGGCAGAAAGGAAGTGAAAGTGAAGACACTAATAATATTTTTATTACCCTATCTATTTAGGATTTTTAAGTGGACAGTTTTAGATTTATAGAGATTGATTTTCATTATAGCAGTATAACATGTTTACTATAGAAGATGCTAAAATTGTAAGAATGTTGGAGGAAAAAATTAACCATGGTTCTACTGCCCAGCCTCAATCATGGTATGTTTTTATTCCCTTTTCTATGCACAATTATAATAATAATAGCTACCATTTTCTGAGTGCCTACTCCATGATGCATACTGTTCTAAGCTTTTTATTAAAACAGTCACTTGGATGATGGTGCCTGTGAACAGCCACTGCACTCTAGTCTGAGCAACACAGCAAGACCCTGACTCTTAAACAAACAACCCAAGCCCGGGCCAGGTGTGGTGCTCATGCCTGTAATCCCAGCACTTTGGGAGACTGAGACGGGCAGATCACGAGGTCAGGAGTTCAAAAGCAGCCTGCTCAACGTGGTGAAACCCCATCTCTACTAAAAATACAAAAATTAACTGGACATGGTGGCACGTGCCTGTAATCCCAACTACTTGGGAGGCTGAGGTAGGAGAATCACTTGAACCCGGGAAGCAGAGGTTGCAGTGAGCCAAGATCGTGCCACTGCACTCCAGCCTGGGTGACAGAGCAAGACTCCATCTCAAAAAAAAAAAAAAAAAAGAAGAAAGAGAGAAAAAATCCCACCAAACCCTTGTGTGGATATTCTTTTCTCCAGTTTACACAAACAGAAATGGAAGGGCAGCAACATTAGGTGGTTTGGCTAAGACCGCGCAGCCTGTGAACGGTGGAGCTGAGATTTCTTTTCTTTTTTTTTTTTTTTGAGACAGAGTCTTGCTGTGTCACCCAGGCTGGAGTGCAGTGGCGCGATCTCGGCTCACTGCAAGCTCCGCCTCCCGGGTTTTTACGCCATTCTCCTGCCTCAGCCTCCGAGTAGCTGGGACTACAGGCGCCCGCCACCACGCCCGGCTAGTTTTTTGTATTTTTTTTTTTAGTAGAGACGGGGTTTCACGGTGTTAGCCAGGATGGTCTCGATCTCCTGACCTCGTGATCCACCCGCCTCGGCCTCCCAAAGTGCTGGGATTACAGGCTTGAGCCACCGCGCCCGGCCTGGAGCTGAGATTTCTGTCCTCTCCTTTCTCTCTGTGGTTCTCACTCTTCCCTGGGTACCGAATTGCGTGTGTGTTTCTGTGCTCTGCCTTCTCCACTCAGCACTAATACAGAAGCATTTTCCCATTCCAATCCATGTTTGTCAGTGTAATTTTAAAGACTGTCTATGATGTTATCAGAATATTCTAAATATTTTTCCAAATGTTAGACATTGACATACTGCCCCATTTATTGGTAATTTTATTAAACACTGTTGTGATAAACACTGTTTATCTCTGTGGAAAGATTTTCCTGGTCTTATTATTAGGATAGATTCCCTGAAGTAGAATTACTTTGAGTCCAAAGATGTGAACACCTTTTTTTTTTTTTGAGATGGAGTCTCTGTTGCCAGGCTGGAGTGCAGTGATGTGATCTCAGCTCACTGCAACCTCTGCCTTCTGGGTTCAAGCAATCCTCCTGCCTCAGCCTCTTGAGTAGCTGGGACTACAGGCACATGCCATCATGCCCAGCTAATTTTTTTATTTTTAGTAGAGACGGGGTTTTACCATGTTGGTCAGGATGGTTTCGATCTCTTGACCTTGTGATCCGCCCACCTCGGCCACCCAAAGTGCTGGGATTACAGGCGTGAGTCACTGTGCCTGGCCGATGAAACCGTTTTTAAGTCCTTTGTTACCTGCTGTCAAATTGCTTCCCAGAAAAGCGGTCCCAAATCAGTGTGACCAGCTGAGTTTGAGGATGCTCCTTGTCTGAAATTCATAGAATTGTGACCTCCAACCACACAATCTTGAACTAAATCAGACCATTTAGATGTATTTTGTTTAACAAAAGGAGAAAAGAATGTGTTTAACAATGTTTTGCAAAAGCTGTATTTCTAGCCGAAAAAATGTGAACATCAGGCTGGAAAAATATGAAGTTAATAACAGTTTGTCAAAGGCTAGGCTATTCAAAGCAGTATTTTCAAGTTCAGTCATTTATATTCCTTTATTCCTTTACTCCTTAACCTCTTTGCTTTTGTGTATCTGTCACCACCTAATGTTAATTAGGTTGTTAAAATGCATTAACATATCAAGACATGGTGGCACTTTCGCCTCTTACCTGCCTTTATTATTTGGGAAATGCGGATGCCCTTTCTGCTAATGCTTCTGGGCATTACTTCTCACTGGGGCAAGCTGGGATGGAGTTATATTTGTGTCAAGGAAAAAAAATGATTCCCCACTTTATTCAGCACATTTTTCATCCTTAGAAAACACATTGCTGTCTAATGTTGTGTTTCAGGTCCTTCCTTCCTTTAAATTCTTAGGAAAAAAAAATCACTGCTGGGCCCAGGTCAGAAAAACATGTGGCTTTTATGTGGCTGTTGGGTCTGATAACAGAAACATGTGGCTTTCGTATGGGCTGGAGAGAAACTCACATTTCAGATAAGGAAGAAATGGGTCAAAACATTTTAAAGCTGCTGCTTTCACTGACAACATCCTTTGCTTGTTAAGCACGTTTCAATTTGATTTGGTTCCCAGGCTTGCTTTGAAGACAAGCTGTGTGCTAGAGAAGGCTGGGCCTGAGGAGTTGGAGGTGAGCACGGGTGTGCGTGGTCCCCTGGGAGAGGCAGAGATGGTACCGATATCTACAAACTGCAGTGCGTGCTAGTTACGTCATATTAACTGAGTTCCTCCCATAGGCCGGGCCTGGGGCGCAATGCTGAGGACAGAGATACGGACTGAGAGGCATATGGACTGGTGTGGGGAAGGCAGCCTTGTCTTGAGAGAATAGCGGATTGAAACGCTTGGGTGACTATCTTTTTCCAGTCCCCGCCCCTAAAGAACATGTGACTTGACATAGTTTCCCCTCATTTCTAAGTGTTTTTATGAGAAATGTCTTACAGAGGAATCAAATGTGCATTTCTAAATGCATTGATTGGCTGGGCGCAGTGGCTCACGCCTGTAATCCTAGCACTTCGGGAGGCCAAGGAGGGCAGATCACCTGAGATCTGGAGTTCGAGACCACCCTGGTCAACATGGTGAAACCCCGTTTCTACTAAAAATACAAAAATTAGCCAGGTGTGGTGGCGGGTACCTGTAATTCCAGCTACTTGGGAAGTACGAGAATTGCTTGAACCTGGGAGGCAGAGGTTGTAGTGAGCTAAGACTGTGCCACTGCACTCCAGCCTGGGCAACAGAGTGAGACTCTGTCTCAAAAAAAAAAAAAAAAATTGCGTTGATTTTATTCTTCACCTTGACTGTATGGAGCAAAATGCTGAGAATAAAGAGAAGACATTGGAGCCATCTTCTGTGGAGAGGCGCCAGAGCTGGAATTCCAGGCTGATGGGTGCTGAGCAGCCTGAGATGTGGGAGTGGACTGTGAGGAGCAGAGGTCCAGGTGGAGTGTGCTGCTGAAGAAGGAGGGTTCTCAGCTGCAGAGACACTGGGGATGGATGGCATAGGATGGTTAATCTTGGCCTTGCCTCTCTGATAAAACTTTGGTTACACCTCCAGAGGCAGGGTGGGTTCCTCCCTGGAGGAAGGGGCTTTCCTGGCTGGTGGCACAGGAGAAGTCCAGACTTTGTACTGTGGACACCATGGGCTATAGCAACGCCTTCCCCACAGTCCTTCCGTGAGGACCTAGGGAGAGAGTGGGCGTGAAGCACTCTGTACTCTGAAGCATTCAACAGAAGCTTTCTGGTTCTGTACCTATTTCTTTGGCACTTGAGTTCATTTGCAGGGTCGTTACACGCATGATCAAGGCTCTGGCCATAGCACTAGAACTCATGTTTTTAGGGTATGTGAGTGTGACAGGTGCTACGGTTTGGATGTGGTTTATTTCCACCAAAACTCTTGCTTGAAGTTTAATCGCCAGCATGGCAGTGTTGGGAGGTGGGGCCTAGTGGGAGGTGATTGGGTCCTGGGGGCTGAACCCTCCGGAATAGATTGGTGCTGTCTCCTGAGAGAGTTCTCGCCGTCATGGGGCTGGATCAGTCACCATGAGAGTGGGTTGTTATAAAGCAAGACCACTCCTAATGCCCATCTCTTTACACGTGCCCTCAGGCATTTCTTCTTGTCTGCTGCATCTTGATGCAGCCCAAGGCCCTCACCAGAAGCTGAACAGATGCCAGTGCCATGTTTGTGGACTTCCCACCTGCCGGAATCACAGCAAAACAAACCTCTTTTCTTTTGTTTCTTGTTTTTTTAAGATGGAGTCTCACTTAGTCGCCCGGGCTGGAGTGCAGTGGCGTGATCTCGGCTCACTGCAAGCTCCCCCCCTGCGTTCACACCATTCTCCTGCCTCAGCCTCCCGAGTAGCTGGGACTACAGGCGCCCGCCACCATGCCCGGCTAATTTTTTTTCGTATTTTTAGTAGAGACGGTGTTTCACTGTGTTAGCCAGGATGGTCTTGATCTCCTGACCTCATGATCCACCCACCTCAGCCTCCCATAGTGCTGGGATTACAGGTGTGAGCCACTGCGCCCGGCCAATAAACCTCTTTTCTTTACACATTACCCACCCTCGGGTATTCTGTTACAGCAACACCAAATGGACTAAGACAAGAATGAGTGTGGTATGGTGTTTTGTACTGTTAGCTGTTGTGCATTGCAAGCAGAAGGAAAGTTTACTCATGTGGTTCTCAATTTCCAAAGTGCTGAGCGTTAAGTTCCAGGTAGAACTATTAAGGACCCATGCATGGTACGGAATGTTCATCATTGATTATATATGTGCCTTCTCTGACCTTGTATGTACTTGATTCCCCTGGATCATTCAACATCTCTTCTTGGGAATCTTGGCCTTTTGATGAAACAGCGTTAATTCCAAAGTGTCATTTCTTAAAGCAAACTTTGAGCTGAAATAACATCTGACTGAGGAAAGTGATGCCTTCACCTTCTCCTCCGTCTTCTCCTTCTTCTCCTCCTCCTTCTCCTCCTCCTCCTCCCTCTTTCTCTTTTCTCCTCCCTCCTCCTCCTCTTCCTCCTCCTCCTCCTTCTCCTCTTCCTTCTCCTTCTTTATTATTATTATTATTACTACTGTTATTATTATTATTATTATTAGTTTGAGACAGAATCTTGCTCTCTCGCCCAGGCTGGAGTGCAGTCTTGGCTCACTGCAACCTCCACCACCCAGGTTCAAGCAATTCTCCTGCCTCAGCCTCCCGAGTGGCTGGGATTACAGGCACCCACCACCATGCTTGGCCAATTTTTGTATTTTTAGTAGAGATGGAGTTTCACCATGTTGGGCAGGCTGGTCTCAAACTCCTGACCTCAAGCAATCCACCTGCCTTGGCCTCCCAAAGTGCTGGGATTGCAGGCATGAGTCACCGTGCCTGGCCTGCCTTTTTATTATTATGCACAATTAGATGTTTCTGTTGCCAGTGTGCCACTGTTGTTATAAAGTGGGGAAAACAACAGTCCAGGTCCTTGAGTGTAGGGAGAGCACTTGTAATAAATATCAACAAACTTCACTGCCCTTCCTCAGGTGCCTCTTTTCTGCTGGAGTCTCTGCTTGTGACCTCTCTGGTCCTGGGGGCACTTTGCAGGGGGTGTTATCTTACTTCTCTGGGGCCTCATCAAGTTAAGAAACTTGCCAAATTCAGACACCTGGTAAAGGAGCAGAACCAAGAGTGAACTAAGTGTGACCCATTCAAGGTCTGAACTTGTCTCAGATTCTTTGTTGCTTCTGGCCATCTTTATCAGTCTGTTCTCACTCTATGAATGAAGACATTCCCGAGACTGGGTAATTTATAACTGAAAGAGGTTTAATGGACTCGCAGTTCCACATTGCTGGGGAGACTTCATTATCATGGCAGAAGGTGAATGAAATGAGGAGCAAAGTCACATCTTACATGGCAGCAGGCAAGAGAATGTGTGCAGGGGAACAGTCCTTTATAAAACCATCAGATCTCATGAGACTTATTCACCATCATGAAAACAGCATGGGAAATACCTGCCCCCGTGATTCAGTTACCTCCCACTGGGTCCCTCCTATGACATCATTCCCATGGGAATTATGGGAGCTGCAATTCAAGATGAGATTTGGGTGGGGACACAGCCAAACCATATCACCATCCAAGGCTGGAAAGCTGTACAGTTGCTGGAGAGATGATAGGATCCATCCAGCTTTAGGAATGTCAGAGCTGAAAAGCCTTGAGCCATTGCTGGGCAGGCCCCCTGTTGACTGGTGGTGACTGGGAGCAGGGAGGGGAGGTGGCTGACCTAGTGTTAGAGCACAGACCTCTGAGTTTGGGGCTGTGGCTCCTGTGTACCTGCATGTGACATCCTCTCAGTTCCTGCATGGGCTCCTCAGAAGATGACACATTCTCAATCCTGAGCTGCTGTTTCTTAAAGTGGGTGCAGTTCCTCCACCAGACCATTCTTTTTCCTTGCAATTCAGGTTTTTGCCCATACTGCCTTCAGTTCCTGGAATAATTTCCTTTCCCCACCTAGGAAGCTCTTTTCCATCCATTTATCCCTGGCCATCCAACCTTTGGCCTTCTGTCCCATTTCTGGAAGCCCTCCCCTGTGTTCAACCCTGTACCTCACTAAGCCTACATCCAGTGCAGTTGCCACTCCGCCATCCCTGCCTGAGGCCAAGATTTTGGTGGGGTCAAAGAGTACTGAAAAGCCTGGGCTTGAACTCGAGTCCAGCCACTCCGGCGTACCTGTCCTTCTCTGAGCATGATGGCAGTGTCTCCCCATGGCACTGCTATAAAACCACTAGCACATTCGCAGTTTTCTTCTTGCTTTTTGTTAAAATGAAATGTTCTCTAAAAAGTTCTTCCAAAGTTCTATGCAAGTTTGTATTCTTGCAAGTGACAGTGTGGGGACATTTGAACGCAGAGAAAAGCACAAAGAGATGGTTTGGAACACGTTCTTTCTTGTCTGGAAGCTGATTCCGGGACAGTTTTTCTTTCTTTCAGAGTAATTTCCAGTTAAATAGAGATGAACTGCATGCTTTGAAGACAGTTTGCCTTGCAGTGTTTCTACTAGTGTTACTGGTTTTTCACACTTTGTATCTTAATTATTTTATCTCCATGACAAATGCAGGGTGAAGTTCTTGATTTTCTGAGGAAAGTCATGTTTTTTCCATAAGAAACACCACGATTGTCCATGCTGGACTTTTCTATCTGGGGCCACCACAGCCTTTTCCATCTCCTCTCCCAGGTTCCTCTTGTTCTGGCCCTTTGGTTCTTCAGCTTTCCTGCTTCTCTGTTTTCTAGGCGATCATTCTTCTGCTTGCATTGCCTTCTCCCCATCTCAGCATTTCCGGTCCCATCCCTGGGGCCTGGCCCAGCTGCTGCCATGTTCAGGAAGCATCTCCTTATGTCCGCAGTGGGAAGGGTCCTCTCCCTGTTCTGTGTCCTTGCCTTGTCCGTCATGTCACATCGACCTGCCTCTTGGCCATGGAGTCCCCCTGACCAGCACCTGCCCTGCTCAAATGCGTGCAAGCAAAAGATATTAGAAGGCACCTTCTCTGGGCTGCCTTGGCCCTGGGGCTCAGGCTGGGATCTCTGGGGTCAGCTCTTTGAGAGTAAGCATCTGGTCACACCTGCCTTGGTACCTAACTCTGTGAGATGCCAGAAAAGAAAGTTGGAAAGTCATTAGATTATCTGTTTATTTTTTATTCTTTTCCACTAAGCTGCATGTTTCCTAAGAGCAACGATTATGTTCATTCACCAATTTATTCATTTACTCAACCATTATTTATTGAGTATCTTGTGTGGAACAAGTGAGCCTTGATTCCTGTCCTCATGAAGCTTTCAGTCTAATGGGAAGATATTTGTTCAATACACAAAGAAGTATGTATCATATAACATTTATATTTTGTGGTTACATTTTCTTCCTTTTTTTTTTTCTTTTGAGATAGGATCTGGCTCTGTCACTCAGGCTGGAGTGCAGTGGCACAATCTAGGCTCACTGTAGCCTTTACCTCCTGAGTTCAAGCGATCCTCCTACCTCAGCCTCCCGAGTGGCTGGGACTACAGGCGTGTGCTACCATGCCCAGCTAATGTTTAAATTTTTTGCAGAGACAGAGTCATGCTATGTTGCCCAGGCTGGGCTTAAACTCCTGTGCTTAAGCCATCCTCCTGCCTCAGCTTCCCAAAATGCTGGGGTTACAGATGTGAACTATTGTACCCTGCTGATTTTGTGGTTATATTTTCTACATATTATATAAATGTTATTTACATTTTATGTTTATGTCAGATATAATTACATCTATGGCAACTACAAATTTTAACTAGCGCATGATAGTTGTTTTCATGGATGAACTCATAGCAGCTTGGATGTGGTCTTGGTGGGGGCTGTGTGACACTAGGCACTGATGCCAAGGCCAGCCTTGGGGTGCCATGGTTGATCTTCGTGATCATATTCAGACTACACAATGAGTGGCCTAGGAACTGGGTGTTGTCATTTCTGAGTTTCAGATGGGCACCCAGAGGCGATGGTCCCCACGGCCCGAGGGACACAGCGTGGAATGCAGATGGATGCACACCTTGGCCCAGGAGGCCTGGAGCTCTCCTCTGCACTCTTTCTTTGACCTCATTTTCTTCGATGTTTGATCCTGGCTAGATCCTGGCTTTTTCAGAAAGAATAGCGTCTGTGGACTTTTTACTTTGTAAAGCAAGGATGCGGCTCATACGGTGGTCACTGGAGAGTGTCACCGAAGGCCCACTGATGAGCAACGGCCACACGCACAGCAGCTGGGGGAGGGCAGCTCTTCTCGAGGCTCTCCGGGGTGCCATTTTGGCAGTGATGTCATCAAGTGGACATTTATAGGCCGTACTGTGTTCCACATGTGCAAATCAGAAACTGTCTTCCTTATGTAGACTCATCACAGTGATGCTATGTATGTATACAGTGCTTAAAAGTGGTTGGACAGCTTGCGCCTCTCCATCTCCTCATCTGTAAAATGGGGGTCATGATAGCACCTCCTCTCAGGACTGGCCTGAGGCTTACAAGAATCATGTGCAAAGCCTGCAGGAAAGCAAGAGCTTCCTGTTAGCTGTTATTAATAGCATTGCTCTTCTCATTATTGTTGCATTAGAAGTGGGCTATCATAAGAGATTTCACTCCAATGTTTAGTTGCTTCAAATCAGTAACAACAAAAGGCAGCTAAGCAGAAGTGAGTCAGAATGCTCCGTGTCCAGCTTCAGAAAGACATTTTCCTTATGACTGTTGCAGCTCAAGGTGAAAATGTGTGCAGCCCTAGAAATACCACAGACATTGGCTCTACAGCAGAGAGGGGCGTCTGAACACTTGGCAGCCTCTTCTTTTCTCCTACGGGAAAATGGTTGTAGGAAAGAAGGGGGATGATGCTGTGCCGTGCTCACTTCACTGATGTGCATATAATGTACATGCTTAACAAATGTTGGAGCTGATAATGGTGGTGGCAGTGATGACACTGGCTAACTACTTATATGGCGGCGGCGAAGGCAGTTCAATGGGGCTGCGACCCTCCTAATGGAGGAGGAATAAGTGCCTTTGCATCCAACATGGTGGCAGTAAGCAGGCTGGAGGAGGAGAGGGATGTGGGGACTTTGTCCATATTGACAGAGTTGAGATCTGACCATTCGTGCTGACTGCTGCCTGTGGGCTGATCTTCTCTGTCTTTACTCTGTGATGACCACACAGAGCTGCTGCTAAGTTGGCCCCAACCAGTCAAGAGTTATTAAAATAATATTTATAATTAGAGTAACAATAAAAACATAGTTTCTCTGTGAGTAGTTTTATGTACATTATAGCATTTAACCTCCAAAACAGTCCAGTGTGGTAGGTGTCGGTAACTCCATTTTATAAGACACGGGGCCTAGGAGGCAAAGAAGGGAGGTGTTTTTCTGGAGTCACCTGCTCTGGGGCCGAGCCCTGTCTGCAGGGCTCTGATGGTCACCTTCTTGATGGGCACACACTGCCTCCTTTTATTACAGGGGAGAGTGTGTCAGAGGCAGGAGGTCTAGGCTTCAGATCTCTTCTAACATGAAGGCTGACCTTGGGCAAGTGATGTCTCTCTTCTGGGCTCCAGTCCCCTCATCTAAAAAATTGGGTAGCAATTTTCCTGAGATGCTTACAGGGATCAGCATCTGAATTCAGGTCATACTACTGACAAGCAACACACCAGAAGCCCAGCTACTTGCTGTGGTCCCGTAGTCCCTGCCCTCTGACCTCTTCCTGTCCCTGCCCGACGTTCTCTCTTCCTGAAGGACCTCCAGAGCTCTCCACCGAGCAGCCCTTCTTTTAAGAGGCCTGCATTGCCCACAACCAGATTGGGACTCCACTGAGCTGAGGTCTTTCACAGCTTGATCTTGCTGGTCTTCTCCTAAGGAATTGGCTCCCTCAGGGCGGGGACTGCCTTCCTCTGAGTTTTTAAGTGCCCAGAACAAAGTCCAGCTGACGGTGAGAGCCCAGTAAGTGTTTGTGAAGTGCAGTGACTTCAGCCAAGAACCCCATGTATCCTTCCCACCCTGCCATCTTCTGTGCCTCTCCTTCCTCCCCTACGGAGGTACCATGGTGGACGGGAGGCAGATGTTGATGAAGTGGCCTCCCTTTTGGAGATGAGGAAGAGGGACGGGGAAAAGCTGGAAGGGGATACACTTTCCCTGAAGCCCAAAGTAGTGGCTTTTCTGAGCATTTCTTCCTTAGGGAACAGTGAAGCGTGGCTGTGACCACTGGAGTTCTGATTGCTGGATAGTTTGGGGGATGCTGTGTCCTGAGGGGTGAAGAGTAGGGCCCGCCCACTCCGGTGTCCCTGGGCTGGAGGGATGGAGGAGGAGGAGGAGTCTTGTCAGGAAAGCAGCCCTGCCTGCCTCCTGCCCTCTGGACCTCAGTGAGGTCTGCTTACCTGCCCGGCACTACTCACTCCGTTGCCGTCTGCCTGGCAATGCCTTTGGGACTTTGTCCGTGATCAGGAGCACTTCCTGTCTGTGACAGTAAAGACCTGTATTGGTCAGTAGTGGGAGGGATGACAGGCAACATGGGGGTCCTTGGCTGGCTCTCCACATCTCATTTTCTTCTCCTGGACAATGGACTTGCCTCACAGGATTGTTGGGAGGACTTAATGAGGTCACATGTGTGAATGTGCAAGGCAGATGTGTATCAGGGATGCAATAGGTGATTAAATTTAACTCATTTACTATGGAAAACTTTTAACATATAGAAAGTAAACAGAAGAATGTGAGGAACCACCCACACATCCATTTAACAGCTTCAGTAATCATCAGCGTTGAGCCATTCCCATCTTTATCATCTCTGCCCAGGTCATCATCCTGTACTGAGTGACGGTGTGGAGAATCATGATGATAATGAGCTTCAGTTACTTTATTTCAAGGTAAAGCTACACACATTTAAACGCACACATCTTAACTCTACAGTTTGGATGGATGGAGACATTCTATTAAACCTTCTCCCTCTTAGAACATTTCTATCTCCCCAGAAAGTTCTCTTGTATCCCATCAAGGTTAATCCTCATACCCTAACTAGAGGTGTCCTCGGTTCTGATGTTTTTGCCTTTGCCTAGTTTAGAGTGTCACATAATAGGCATCTCAGCTGCTCTTCTGTCCTGCTTCTTTGCTCAGTGTAATGTTCGTGAGATCAACCCAGTTGTTGTATCAGTAGTTCATTTCTTTTTATTGCTCAGTTAGAATCCGTTGCATGGACATACTGTAATTTGTTTATTCTTCTATTGATAGACATTTAAGTTGTTTTCAGTTTTTGGCTATTATGAATAAAGCTGTTATGAACATTTTTCAAGTAATTTTGTTGACATGATTTTTCTTTCTTGGAAATATTGGTAGATTGGAAATACTAGTAGTTATTAAGGAGTAGAATTGTTAGGTCATATACACTAAGTGTGGGTTTAACTATAAGAAACTATCAAAACAGTTTGATAAAATCGTTGCTCCATTTTACATTCCCCTGGCAGGTAAGAGCTCCGGTGCTCTGCATCTTCACTGTAGCACAGTGGGATCACATTCTAAATTGTAGTCATTCTGGTGATTATCTTTTCGTTGATTATAATTTATGGTTCCCTCATTCTAAGGACATTGAACACTTCTTCATGTGATTATTGGCCATTCATAGATTTTCCTTTCTGAAGTGTCTGTTCAAGCCTTTTGTGCATTTTATGGGTTGTTTGTATTTTTATAGACTCGTAGGAGTTCTTGAATATTCTGGATCTAAAGAATTTGTCAGATATACAGTGAAGATGTATCTAGTGAAGATATGTATACATATGCATATATATTTATGTACATATAGTGACACTATGTTATGTATACACACATATAGTGAAGATATATATATATATGCATTGAATATATAGAGAGATTGAAGACATATGATACGTTCTCCTAGTGTATATTTGTGGATTGCCTCTCCTCCTCCTCCTCCTCCTCCTCCTCTTCTTCTTCTCCTCCTTCTTCTCCTCCTTCTCCTTCCTCCTCCTCCTCTTCCTCCTTTTTTTTTTTTGGACCAAGTCTCACTGTGTCACCCAGGCTGGAGTGCAGTGGTGCGATCTCGGCTCACTGCAACCCCTGCCTCCCACGTTCAGGTGCTTCTCCTGCCTCAGCCTCCTACAGGCGCGTGCTACCACACCTGGCTAATTTTTTGTACTTTTAGTAGAAACGGGGTTTCACCGTGTTAGCCAGGATGGTCTTGAACTCCTCACCTTGTGATCTGCCCATCTTGGCCTCCCAAAGTGCTAGGATTACAGGCGTGAGCGACTGTGCCCGGCTGCCTCTTCATTTGTTAAAAATTCAAATCTATTGAAATATAGTTTACATGTGCTGAAGTTCACTCTTCTTGGTGTACAGTTCTGTGAGTTTTGAGAAAGTTATCTGTGAAATCACACCAACAAAATAAAGATGCAGAACAATTTCTTCACCTTAAAAAAATGTCCCCTCATACTCCCTTATAGGCAACCCTGGCCTCTACTCCAGACTCTTGACAGCTGCTGCTCTATTTTATGTCTTATAGTTTCGTTAGAGGCTTTTTCTGCATCAGTTGAGATGATCGTGTGATTTTAATCATTGATCTTGTGAATGTGCCATAGCGCACTGATGGATTCCAGAGCTAACTGGTCCTTGTTTCCCCGGGATCAACCCCACTGGGCCATGGTGTTTCTTGTCTTTTCCCTACTGCTCGTCATGACGCAATGCATGTGTTTCAAAATCTCTTAGCTGCTTTTGTCTTAACGATTTGCTCAGAGCTTTTGTGTGTGTTACCTCATTTTAATCCTCAGAATTGTTCCCCGAGCCAGAGTGTGGTATCTGCTTGTCCAGAGAGGCCCAATGAGAGAAAGGAGCCACTGCTTATAGAACCCCTGGGTGTATTGCATGTATCATCAACTTAACCCCCAGAGACCCTGTGGGGCAGGCATTACCATCCCATCTACACGGGCAGACTGAGGGTTCCAGAGGCAGACACTGGGCCTCTGGCAGGACTGCGCAACTCCAGGGAAGGCCCCTTTATCCAGCACATCAGGGCCTCCCAAGACATCATGGCTTCCTCCAGTATCACAGGGCTGCTCTCTAAGAGGGAGGCGACACACTCGAGCCCATGTTTCCTCACTCTTCCAGGGAAGGTGCCTGTTCTTTTCTGCCAGTCTGCTTGCCCACAGAAGAAGCCTGGTTGTGGCTTAAAGGACAAAGCAGATCTGGTGTTTTTTAGGGCCAGGGACTGAGCAGCATGATCACTGGAGTGACAGCGAGACTGAGTGTCGAGGGCTGGCCAACAGAGGTTCCTGGACTCCAGCAGTCCCTTCTTGCAGCTCAGTCCATCAGGCACAACCACAGGCTGTAGGTAAGGCCGTGGGTTTCGAGATAAGCCAGACATGAGTTTGAACTGGCTGTATCACTTAGCCTCGACTTCAGCTCAGGCAGGTGTCATGATCTGAGCCTCAATTTCTTCGTCTGGAAATTGGAGAAAAAAATAATATTTACCTGTAAGGATTAGGTGAGATAATATGGGGCACCAAAGCTCGACATGCTGGAACTATCACATGTGGCAACTCTGCTTCCATTGCTCCTGGTCATGTGCTGCCAAGGTCTGTGCCCCCCGTCCCTCTGCGTCACAACAGTGCCTAAGCTGTAGGTAAGAGACGTGGAGGGGCTGGCACCCAGGGCTGCAGGTAAGAGACATGGAGGGGCTGGCACCCAGGGCTGCAGGTAAGAGACGTGGAGGGGCTGGCACCCAGGGCTGCAGGTAAGAGATGTGGAGGGGCTGGCACCCAGGGCTGCCTGGCAATGCTGGTTTGCCTGTCTCCAGCCCTCTTGGAAGTGTTTCCTGGGCCTGCTGATGGCTTTGACCATGTGTGGCTCTATGGAGAGTCTGTGTGTGTGGCTTTAGGGGACAGCCCTGCTGGTGAGCAGCCTGATCTTTCTGAGCCAGTTTTTGGCGTGTTTTGAGAACCTGCCACACTCCTCTGTCTCTATGGTCAATTTTGAAACGAGACCTTACTATTCCTACCCTCAAGGAGCTCCTTGTCTAATTATGGAGCAAGAAACAGTCTGGTTTTTCTAATCCTTTTTCCTCGTGGAATTACTAATTAAGTGTTGATTATTGAAAGAAAAATCACATAGCTTTGAGCCATCATTATGTAGGTATGTATGTATATATTATATATATGTGTATGTATTATGGATATATGCATGGATTTTTTTACATTAATTCCAGTGCTGACAAAAGTTTATGGAGACTGACATATTAATATGTTTTTGTTGCCAATGTAAGTTGGTACAATGTCTTAAGAAGGCTGCATGTCAACACATATCATCTGTGCTGTGACATTTCTATATGTTGCCTCTACCTTAAAATAATTCAAAACTAGAAAAAAAAGGTATGCATGAAGATGCCCTTCCAAGTGTATTTGTATTTGCAGATACGAAAACAACTTCAGTTCCTCTCGTGCTGGTGAATTTCAGTTGTCACCTTGACTGGATTGAGGAGTACCTGGAGAACTGGTAACGCGTTGCCTCTGGGTGTGTCCATGAGAGGGCTGGCGTGTGAGTTGGGGGACTGTTTGGGGACGATCCCCCGTCAGTGTGGGTGGCACCGTCCATTAGCTGGGGTCCTAGGTGGAACAGAAAGGCAGAGGAGGGGAGAATTGCCTCTCCCTCCTGGAGCTGGAACACTTTTCTCTTCCTGCCCTCGGACATCAGAACTTTGGGCTCCCTGGTCTTTGGACTCTAGGACTGACAGCAGCAGCCCAGAGGGTTCTCCCCAAGGGTTCTCCCTGAAGGTTCTCGGCCCGGGGCTTTAGACCAAGGGCTACAGCATTGGCCTTGCTGGCTTTGAGTCTTTCGGACCTGCAGCTCCTCTGGTTCTCCAGCTTGCAGGCGGCTTGGTGTGGGACTTCTCGGCCTCTGTGATCTGGGGATTCAGTTCTCCTAATACATCCCCTCCTCATGTCTCATGTCACACACTATGTCTGATGGGTCCTCTAGAGAACCCTGCCTGATACACCCATCAGCAGAAAACATTTTTGGTGGCTTACGGTTTATTTAAGTGATGCTCTATTATGGGGTCATATGGGGTATATTAATGTGATTTGCAGACCACAATCAAAGTTACCTAAGTTTATGCAGATTATACTCATTTATAGGTTGTGTGCGAGTAAACAGGGCCCAGAGAGACTGCCCTCGGTGAAGCAACACTGAGGCCTTTTCAGACCTCTGTGCCGAGCACTTACTTCTTGGTGCCTTCCCCTGCCCGCCAAATTCCACCCGTGCCATTTAAGGTGGATAACATTCTTACTGTTTAGAGGAAGGGACGGAGGCCTTAAGTTGCTGATTTGCCCAGGTGGGGTGGGCAGTGAAGGCTGACAGTGGGCTTTGAGCCAGCCTTCCGATTGTGGGCCCTGAGGTGTCTGCGCCACTGCTACACTCAGTGGTGAGAGAACAGCAACATTCGACTGAACATGTTTCTTCTTCAGCAGATACTGAATTCTGCTGTTATGCTTGCATTCTTTAACGGTTCCTTGAGCACAGTGGCTTCAGGAGGGGATCAGGACAGCTCTCTTTGACAGGCGTAACTGTGCTCTGAGCCCTGGGCGTGGCCTGCTCGTTCTGCTTGTGCTGGGAACTGGACTCAGGCACAGCCAGTTGGCTTGTGCATTTCAGAAAGCGAGTTTGTCGGCATCATTTAAAAATCTTCTTTTCCTTCTTGTATTTTTTATCCCCTGTATATTGCACATGCAAGGGAAATCCAAAGGTGAATTACTCAATATAGTTACACAAATTAAATAATCAAACTTGCATTGACACAGAAAGGTTCATGCATAATTCAGGTAGTTAATACTCACCGATTTAATTTATTAGGCAAAGCTATATTGTTGTGCCAAATGAAGAGTTGTTCTGAATGCAGATTGAACAAGCGTCCAGAGTAGTGCTGTTTGTGGTAAACTAATTAGACTGTGATTATGGCCTGCAAAATACAAATGGATGAATTAAGCTATTTCAATTTAAGAATTTCATAAGGCAGGTGATCATCCACTCTTGTTTAACCAGTGGCCTGATTTCATGACAAGCGTGGCTGGGTTTGAATCATTCATTTGGAAGAGCAATATTAATGATGGGAACATTTTTGAAAGTGAAACTTATTTAATTCATAATAGTATAAAATTCCCCAGTGAAGGTTCCCTCCAAATGTAAAAGTTCCTGTCACTTGTGCAGCCTGCCCAAGCGTCTTCGCCCTGATGCGAGGTGACTGTGGCTTCTCTCAGTTCCCTGCAGGTCTAATTGGTCTTCTGGTAGCATTTGGCATCCGTGTCTTCAAGGCTGCTCATGGCCAGCAGAAAACAGAGCTGCTTCCCTTGCCTGGAAAACCTTCTGTGTTCTCTTCATCCTTTCTGAAGCCACCGTTTCTTTCTTAAATGCCTCAATGTCACATCTCCACGAAGCCTTCCACTTCCCCAGGCAGCTCTGCTCTATTACTGGGTGCCACGCATAGCACTGGGGCTGTGAGAGTGAATCCATCATAATCCTTGCTTGTAAGGCGCTGAGACAGGAGACTGACAGTTCCTACACGAGGTCTCCACCCATCCACATGTACACGCTATAGGTAAGTTAGGTTCAGAAGCTATACAGGCAACCAAAAAACGATACATAAATCAACTTGTTTTACTTGCCTAATGAGAAAACGTGGCTCCAGTGGGCCAGGTGCTCCCACTGGAGACAAGATGTGTGCCTCAGTTCCTCTTTCTGCGGCCCTGTAGAGCTCTGAAGTTGGCAGCCAAGCTTCTCTCGACTTCTTTCCTTCCGTTTCAGCATCTTTTTCTCACAAGTCTTGCCTGTTCTCTGCGTCAGCTCTGATTGGTCTAGGTTAATAACACATGTAGAGAGAGAAAATAAGACTCTTGTGTTTGATTCTCTCCTCCTTTCATGTGCTTCTGTTGTCCCTTTACTTGCCCTGTGACCTTGATCAAGTCACTCTCTTCTCTGGATTTTCATCTGCAAAATGAAGAAATTGAGGAGGATACCCCCAAGTTCCCTTTCAGTTCTTTTCTTTGCTTAGATGCAACCAGAGACCAAGCTCTGTCCTCACGTTAGTGGACATGGACAGTAGTTCTCATGGGATTGAGGGAAATCAGAACAGGTGGTCTATTGCCAAGAGCCCAATTTGATCATTTAAAAACTTAGGGCCGGGCGCGGTGGCTCAAGCCTGTAATCCCAGCACTTTGTGAGGCCGAGACGGGCGGATCACGAGGTCAGGAGATTGAGACCATCCTTGCGAATGCGGTGAAACCCCGTCTCTACTAAAAATATAAAAAAAACTAGCTGGGCGAGGTGGCGGGCGCCTGTAGTCCCAGCTACTCAGGAGGCTGAGGCAGGAGAATGGCATAAACCCGGGAGGCGGAGCTTGCAGTGAGCTGTTATCCGGCCACTGCACTCCAGCCTGGGTGACAGAGCGAGACTCGGTCTCAAAAAAAAAAACCAAAAAAACAAAAAAACTTAGAAGGTTGGTGGGGTGCGGTGGCTCATGCCTGTAATCCTAGCACTTTGGGAGGCCGAAGCAGACAGATCACGAGGTCAAGAGATCAAGACCATCCTGGCTAACATGGTGAAAACCCGTCTCTACTAAAAATACAAAAACTTAGCTGGGTGTGATGGCACGTGCCTGTAGTCCCAGCTACTTGGGAGGCTGAGGCAGGAGAATTGCTTGAAGCAGGGAGGCGCAGGTTTCAGTGAGCTGAGATCGCGCCATTGCACTCCAGCCTGGGAGACAGAGCAAGACTCTGTCTCAAAACAAAACAAAACAAACCTTAGAAGATTGAATTAGAAAGAAATGAGTCTTTCATCAGCCGCTGCTTCTTCTCTGAATGACTCCTTACATTCTGTTGAACGGATATGCGACAAAAATGTGTCAAGCAGAGGAAATACTTTTACCCTATTTAGGACTCCTGTCACTTGTCCTTACAGATGTTTTCCCTAAGCTTACAGCTGGAACCTGGAGAGGGTGCCTGTCAGTAGATGGCTTGGCTTCTCATGCAGGAGCCTTTCTTCCTCTGACAGCTCCCCTGCAAGTGTGCAGGCAAAAGACTGCAGCTTCCCCTCAACAGGCATGCTTTGTGCCCCTCGGCACTGCTCCCTGAGATGATGGGTTCCCATCCATTGGTGCGAGGTATCTTTGATCTCTGTCTCCTTTTCAGATTTCTTTTTAAACACAATACTTGTCCATTATATATTGAATTTATATAGGCTCTACACAGAGTAGGTGTTAAGCACATTCCTGCTAGTTGAGAATTGCATGCTGCATGTAATTACTCACTGATTAATGTCTTTACAGTGGCATATTTACAAATTGTAGTCTAGAGTAAACCTAATAAAAACTTCTGGTAGTCATTTTCTCAGAGAGACATTTCGTTTTGTCTGTATTCTGCATCTCATGGGTCTTGCCCCAGCTCATATCAACTTAGTTCAGTTCAATTCACTGCACTTCAAGATATATTCATTGTGTGGACCGTGGGGGAGCGACCTTAAACACAGCACAATTGCCGTTCTTAAGGAGCTCACAACCATCTGATGACCATTGGCATCTTCAGTGTCTCCCTTCACATAGGCTCAGGTCTCCCCGGAGCTTACAAAGTGCTTCTGTGAACTCTCCACCCCACTTACTGCTCCCATTGTTTCCCTCCTGTTCGTGGTGGATTTCATCAACAACAGTCACGTGTCTGTCGGTTGTCACATCTTCAGACTCCACTTCTAATTCTAATTCTCCTGCTGTTTCTACCATATCTGCAGTTACTTCCTCCACTAAAGTCTTGAGCCCCTGAAAGTCATCCATGAGGGCTGGATTCAGCTTCTTCCACACTCCTGTTCATGCTGCTATTTTGACCTCCTTTCAGGAATCATGAATGTTCTCACTGGCATCTAGCATGGTGAATCTTTTACAGAAGGTTTTCAATGTACTTTGCCCAGATCCATCGGAGGAATCACTATCTATGGCAGCTCTAGCCTTATGGAATGCATTTTTTAAAGAATACATGTACATGTAAAGATACATTGGCCACTTTCAATGTTTGCAAAATTCCCAGGACTCTTTGATCCATGGGCTGCAGAATGGATGCTGTGTTAGCAGGCTTGAAAACAACATTCACCTTCTTGTATGTCTCCATCAGCTGTCTTACGTGATGTGGTGCATTGTCAATAAGCAATAATATTTGAAAGGAATCTTTTTTTCTAAGCAATAGGTTTCAACAGATGGCTTAAAATATTCAGGAAACCATGCTATAAACAGATGCGCTGTGATCCAGGCTTTGTTATTCCACTTAAAAGCACAGGCTGAGTAGATTTAGCATCATTCTTAGGGGTCCTCGAATTTTCAGAATGGGAAATGAGTATTGGCTTTAACTTCAAGTCACCAGCTGCATTAGCCCCTAATAAGACAATCAACCTGTTCTTTCAAGCTTTGAAGCCAGGCATTGACTTCTACCCTCCAGCTATGAAAGTCCTAGATGGCATCTTCTTCCAGTAGAAGGCTGTTTCATCTGCACTGAAAATCTGTTGTTTAGTGTAGCCATCTTCCTCAGTGATCTTAGCTAGGTCTAATGGATGTCTTGCTCCAGCCTCTTCATCAGCACATGCCACTTCACCTCACACTTTCATGTTGTGGAGATGGCTTCTTTCCTTCAACCGCATGAACCAACCTCTGCTAGCTGCAGACTTTTCTTTTGCAGCTTCTTCATCTCTCTCATGTTTCATAGAATTAAAGAGAGTTAAGGCATGGCTTAAGGAATTATTGTGGCAAGGTAAATAACAGTGGTAAGGAACATCAGTACAAGTTGTATTAAGCATATGGATATAATGTCTTCCTTGGTATACAGGGGATGATATCTTACTGCCAAGACCACTAACCTTTTCCTTTGGGCGAAGTCTGTGCTCATGGGGAAGGGGAGATGACAGTTGTGTGAATATAACAGGATCATTTCTTCTCACTGTAGAGAAGAGGTACTACACTTGTAGTTCCCATGGACAAACATTGTTTCAGGAGACTTGGATGGGTAGAGGCCTTTACAGTCCTGCAGTGAATGGGGGAAGTCTTTTGTGTACTAGCAGCACATTCAGGCCATAATATTGTATCATTTTTCTTTAATCTGGTGTCCAAACCAGTCACACAGAAATACCTCCTAGAGATCCTATTGCCAGGAATTAATAATGTTGCTGAGATAACATTGGCTAGTGTTTGTGCAATTCCCAGGACAAGAATCTAAAGTTTTCTTTTCTTCACAGCTTCCTGCCCCTGCACTTAGCCCTCCAGCATTTAAACCTCTAGAATATGCATGTAGATTTCTCTTTGCTTTGTTACCTCTCTAATTCTGTGAGGACCTTGTGCACCTGCAGGGGAAATTGACAAGTAAAACCTCCTTCCTGCCTTCCAGGAGTTCTGGTTCTGGCGTGCAACCTGTGCTATCAGGTAGAGATAAAGACTGTCATCCCAGCTTTTGGTTTCCTAAGAGCCTTTATATTTCATCAGATTTAAAATGCCTCCTTGTCGCTCCTGTGCTTTTCTGTTTCTGCTCCTTTTTACCCTTCAAATTGCAATCTCCAACTCATGTTACACAGGACTCTAGGTATAGATCAATGAATGTCACTTTGTAAAACCAGAAAAGGTAAAAGAAAGCTGACCATTTCACATAACCCATTATTGTATGAACACAATGCTATTCTTCATATTTTCCAGGAAAGGGTCCTGTGGGGTAGTGTATAATTGGCATAGAAATTTGTTATTCCTGCCAAATGTAACAGTCGAGTTGGGAAAATTAATTATGTGACTATGTTATTGTCGACAGGTATGCTGTTTTGATGCATTGAGTCACAAAAACCGCACTAGATAAATGGCTAACTGAAATGTAATGGCTATGCAGAGAAAAAGGAATTCATCTTTCCTAGGAAGCCTTCATGAAAGAACTGCCATTCTAGCGGGGCCTGCAGCCTGCAGCAGGGAACTGGATTTTCACTGGCAGGAAAGAGGAGACACAGTGTCAACAGAGAGGCAGAGCAGGGGCCAGCATGTTTTGGGAGGCAGAGCCACCCGTGTGCCTTGCATTTAGGGGTGTGCTAGGGAGCAGGCAAATCATGAACCTGAAAGGGCGACAGAGAGTAGGCAACATGGGCCACTGAGGAGACACTAGGAGAAATTTGATGCATACCCCTCCCGCAAGTCCCGCCCTTAAGGAAATACAGAGCAATTCCTCAAAAGCAGAAATATTTTTAGTTATTATTAGTTCAGCATCCTGCTGAAATAATTCTTTTATGGAGAAAAGTATGCACTAAATTTTGCATGTGACTAGTACTCAGGCACTATTTTTACTGATTATCAAAATCTAAATTTTCTTTATTGCCTTTCACTGTTCTGTTCAACAAACATTTCTCCTGGGCCTTTTATGGTATAGACTTGGATAAGGCACAGTGTGCTGTGTTTAGAGCTCTGTTTGGAATGCCACACGCTAACAGGGACATACACTAAATCAACTAGGAGCTCTAAGAATGAGATGGCCGTAGGGTTATTTCCCAAAGTGAGTACCATGTTACCTGGCTTGTGAAAGGTACGTGAGAATTGACTGTGTGGTGACGCAAGGTGAGAGCACAGGACGCAGAAGGCCATGGGCACCAAAGAGGAGTAACTGAAAACCAAAACGTGTTGGTGATGTGCTTAGGCTTTGTGCCTCCACCCAAATCTCACTGAAATTGTAATCTCAAAAAGCCCCATGTGTCAAGGGAGAGACCAGGTGGAGGTCATTGAATCATGGTGGCCGTTTCCACGCTGTTCTCATGATAGTGGGTGGGTTCTCATGGGATCTGATGGGTTTGTAAGTGTTCAGGTGTTCAGTAGTTCCTCCTGCACTCACTTCTCCTTTCTGTCGCCTTTTGAAGAAGGTCCCTTGCTTCCCCTTCACCTTCTGCCACGATTGTAAGTTTCCTGAGGCTTCTCCAGCCATGCTGAACTGTGAGTCAATTAAACCTCTTTCCTTTATAAATTACCCAGTCTCGGAAAGTTCTTTGTAGCAGTGTGAGAACAGACTCATACAGTTGGCTACTGAGAAGTAGTGTGTTACAGTCGGGGTGCTGGGTGGCTGTGGGGCCAAATTAGGGGGTGGAATGAAGACCCTCCATTGCTTCCTCAAGCTTTCTGAGCGCCACCATGTGCCAGGTGCCATTGTGCATGCTGTTAATGACACAGTGAATAAGGTCAGGTTTGTGCTCCCCAAGGAGCTCATCTTCTAGCAGGAGAGCAGACAAGCAAGTGGACAGGAATGTGGCTGGTGACAGGTGCTGTGAAGGCTGGAAACAGGAACGTGATAGTGCTGAACAGGGCTTACGGGAAGTGAGGAGGGTCTCTGAGGGCGCTGTCAAAGGTGAGCCTTGAGGAGTAAGAGGGACCCAGACACCAGTGGAAGAGGCAGGGAGAAGCAGCAGCTGGAGTAAAGGCGCTGGGGCTGGGGAGGACACGGCCAGGACACAAGGCATGTGCAAGAGAAATAGAAGGTGAAGTTGGAAAAGCAGGCAGGAGCCAGGTTACACACGTCCTGCCGAAATGTCATGCTCAGTAGCGTGGGTTTATTACATGTCTGAGATTATGCTAAGGTCTGATCATGCCCAGTAGGATGGAATACCAAGCATCAGAGATCTCGGAGGAGGGGAATGACAGGCACAGCCCCTTGCAGAGAGCCCACTGTGTACAGGGAAGGTGGAGGCCCATCCTGGTTTTAGGCAGGTCCATCCCAGGCCCCATCCTGTCCTGCCCTGCAGATCTGTGCACACTCAGGCTCCCAGGTGGTCAGGCTAGTCCTGGAAGGTGTTGCCTTTATCCTCAGGTCAGATGGGTGAACTGCAGGGAGGCCCCTGGCTGTGCGTGTTTGCGTTTGAGTGTGCGCACACCTGCGAGGGAATGGGGCGTGACTGGGCTGTGAGCTTTGATTGATTTGCAGTTGTAAATGTGGAGATGCGTGGGAGGTGGCCCCTTTTGTATTCTCACCCTGCTCCCTGTAATGTTGAAGTGGGCCTGGTCTCCAAGACTGTGGCGGGAGGACGGGCCTGGAGAAGGTGTTCCGCCAGGACGTATTGATTTCAGTGCTCTGTTAATGACAGGATTAGAGGTCTCCAAAGCCCTTCCCAATGTGGGCCCTGATTGCTGCTCTGTTCTCAGCCTCTCCCCGTTCTGTCCAGGCTTCTGGCCTGTTCAGTTTTATACTTTTGTTGCTTTGTGATTAGAGCGCGTGCCCAGTGCTTCCACTTCATTCCCCTGTGTACACCTCCTTTTCCTTCAGAGCCCAGCTCAGACAGCCTGTCTTTTGGGGTAGCCTCCCAGACTACTGGGGCTGGACAGGGCACCTCACCTTTGTCCAAGGCTCTGTGGCGTGCTGCCAAGCCTGTCAGAGCAGCCATGGCTCTGTACTCACTGTGCCACTGCCTGTGCTTGCTTCTCTGCTTCCTGCTTGACTGTGGGCTCCTTGAGGGCAGAGAACCAGACTTGTGTATCCATCCCCAGCTCTGAGACAGCGTCTGGCACATATTAGGTATTCACGAAATGCTTCTTGATTAGAAGAATCAAAATTAAAATTGGGACCTCCAAGAGCTGCAGTAGAGGACACAACAGGCTGCCGGGCAGCCTTGGGAATGGCATTCTTCCTGTGAACACCTTGCCTCTTTCACGGTGCTAAGAGAGTATTTGTAAATTAAGGGCTTATACCAACTTCAGTCTGAAACCAAATAATTGGCCTTAACTGTTTCCAAAATCTTCCAGTGACTCTCCAGTGCCTACAGATCTGTTTCTCAATTCTGGCTTTTCATTAGATTTGAATGATCTGAGGATATTAAAAAAAATGCCCAGTCCCCATGCCAGACTGCCTGAATCATCATTGGAGCTGGGGATGGTTTACAGCCTCCCCAGACTGTGACGGTATGACTGGGAAATGCTGGCCTGTAAAGTTAGATCCCTCACACTTAATGCCTTGTTTTTGCAAATTGGCTGAATTTTGGAATCATTTGGAGAGCCTAAGAATTCAGGCCATCCGGGCATGGCCTTTGCCCTAAGATCTCTGAGAGCACACTGGGTCCGCCATGATGGGGCAACTGGTGCCAGGCCTGCCCTCCTGCTGCAAACCACTAAAAATTATGGGGGTGATGAATTAAATAAGGGTTGTCAGATAATAGACAAAACCCTTTCTCCCTAATCTTCCCTCTCCCAAAAAACAAACCAAAACCTACCCAGGACAGCACTGTGGTCTCTGAGGGCAGAGAAGCCAATTTGGTAGTACCCATGGGTAGGGACGGGTAGGAACAGGTAGGGACAGGTAGGGTTGGGTAGGAATGGGTAGGAATGGATAAGGATGGGTAGGGATGGGGAATGGTGAAGAATGGCAGCTTTGCTCAGTGGCGGGGGTGGAGGTCAGAGTGCAGGAAGCCAAGGGGCTGAAATATGGGGCAGAACATTAGAGAAAAAGGAACTCAGCAAAGAGAGAGCTCCAGAGTCTGCTGGGGGTCACCTTGAGGCCATTGCTGAGTCGTAAGCTGAACACATGGAGAGTGAAACCCCTGCAGGTAGGCAGAGAACTCCAGGCAGGTGTACACTGAAGAATCCCAGAGCCTTGCAGGCAGGGGAGTGACCTTGCGGGACACCTGAGGCCTTCTGGATGAGAGACCACAGAAGAACCCCCTACTTAGCAGGAGGGCCAGCCTGGCCCCAGAGTGAAGGCTACTCTAGATATGCCTTAAAAGGACTAGAAAACAGGTATCAGACAGAATGAGCTGGTCCACAGGTAACTTAACTGCCAATCAAAAGGAGACCCGACATTCTTTAAAGGATGACAGCAACATTCAGACATTCATCAACTGGAAACTCACAGTGCCCTACAAAAGTAGCAGGAAGATAGGAACTGTAATTGGGAGGAAAGCCTGTCAATGGAGGCAGACTCAGAAATGATAAGGATGATGGTGTTAGCATACACAGACTTTGAGATGATTGTTAGAGTTATGCTTAAGAATTTAAAGGAAATCATAAATATAATGAGGAAAGGACTGTAAGGCAAAGGACAAAATCGAACATTTAGCGCTGAAAATGTAGCGCTCGTGTCAAGAATACATGAAGAAATTTTGTTACTCAGTAACAAGAAAACAACACAATTAGAAGTGTGCAAAAATGTGAACAAACATTTCACAAAGGAAAGTAAATAGATGGCCAATGAGCATGGGAAAAGATGCTCAATATCACAGATTTTCAGGGAAATTCAAGTCAAAACCACGATTAGACACTCCTACACACACATCGCACCCAGAAGACCAGTGGCGTGTGATAGCTGGTACGCACCTGTACTGATGGTGACAGTGTACAATGGTGTGGCTTCTTTGTTGAACTGTTCAGTTTCTTTTAAAATTAAACACGTAGCTCCTGTACAGTGAAGCAAACTCACTTTTAGGTAGTTACCCAAGGAAAATGCAAATGCATGCCTGCACAAGACTTGTACTTTGATGTTCATTGCAACTTTATTCAGAATAGCTCCAAACTGGAAATAACCCCTGTAGCCAACTATATATAAATCAATAGTTGTAGTATTGTGGAATGCTACTGACAACAAGGAACAAGCTGCTGCTCCACTTAAGAATGTGGATGAATTTCAACAAAGCATGCTGGGTGAAAGATGCCAGACACAGAAAGTACACACTATTAGATTCCATTTATATGAATTCTAGTTAGATAGATCTAGATAGAAAGCAGATCTCTGCCGTCCTGAGGGGGTGAGAGGGCTTTGGATTGGTTGTAAAGGGGCAGGAGGAAGGTTTAGGGGGTGATGGAGTGGCTTTTTCTTTTCTCTGTATGGATTATACAAGTATACATTTGTCAAAATACATTGAACTTGACAGTTAAATATGTATGTTTTATTATATGGAAATCATACTTCATTTATGATGGATTTAAAAACAACAGCAGCAGCAACAACACAGAACCAGCCTCCCAGGGGTTTGTAGTACGCAGCGGAGTCTGAGAACCATTGCCGCAAAGGCCCTCCCGACTCAGCTCCTGCCTCTTTCTCCGTCATGGTTGTTTACGCTCTGGCCAGAGCCCATGTGGAGTTGCATGCAGCTTCCTGCACAAGGCATCCTGTGTTCGTTTTCTTTTCCAGATCTGTCAGTTTGCCTGAATGTCTGTCTTCCACATTCTCTTTCGTCCCCACAGGCCTTCTTGGCAACCCTGGTTCTCCTGGCTGTTCTTAGTTCCTCCTTCCACTGTCTTTCTTGCGGGTTTCGTCAGGACGCTCCCTGCCCAGGCTTGTCTTTGTGTATGAGGTTCCTTCTCCTCCTGTGTTGTAAGAACCTTGTAGGCTCAGGCCCTGCATTTCCATCTCTGTGTTCCTGGTGCACAGCTAGCCCAGGCCCAGAGGTCTCTAGTGAACAAAAGAAGCTGAAAGGATGAATAAATAATGAACGAATCAATAGTTGAGGATAGTTCATAGAGTCATGGGACTGGAAGAGGTGAGGGCCGGGTTCTCATGCAGAGAAAGACAAATCAGTGGAGAAAATTTCGTCAGTGGATTTAAATTATCACTGAACCCCATGGACATTTACAGGGAGGGCATTTTGGGACTAGTTGTCAAAGTGACACTGCAGTGTCTATAACGTCCTCCCCCACCCACTCCCAAGCACATCATATATTAAAGATTCTGAGAAGTGACTGGAGAAAAGGAAATTAATGTTCCACTGTTGCTGACTGATTTCAATCTCAGCTCATTTTAAGGGCTGACCTGGGAATTTTCTAAAACCAAACAGGACGGTGTCCCAGAAGTCCGGAGTAGATGTGCCCCATGAACTGTCACATTTGCCAGTGCTTCTGTATGCAGCGCGCTTGGAAAAAACAAAAGCCAGCCATTGCCGGGTGGATGCTGCCCCTGGTGTGGCGCAGGTGGCCGGAGACTCTGGCAGGACCACCTTCACTAGAGCTCTGATGTGCTGAGCTCATCCTGGATCAGACGCTGCGCCACCTACTGCATGTATGCATTTACTCTCATTTTGTTTCCATTGTGGGAAGAATGTTTCCCTTGAGATTAGATCGCTTTTAACAAAATTTTTTTGAGTGCAATACAATATTGCTAACCACAGGCACAATGTCGTATGGCAGATCTCTAAACTTACTCACCTTGCGTAACTGAAAACTTGATAGCTATGAAACACAACTGTCCATTTCCCCTCCCCCAGTCCCCAGAAACCACCATGTGACTTCCTGCATCTATGAGTTTGACTACATCCCTTAACTAAGCAGAATTGTGCAGTGTTTGTCCTTCTGTGACTGCTTTATTTCCTTTAGCATAGTGTCCTCAAGGCTCTTCCACGTTGTAGCATATGGCAGGGTTTTCTTTTTTTGAAAGACTGAACAACATTTCATTGTATTTATCGACCACAGTTTGCTTATCCATTCATCTGTCCGTGGGCACCAAGGTTGTTGTGAATAATACTGCAGTGAACGTGGAAGGGTAGGTATCTCTTTGAGATCCTGATTTCAATTCTTTTGGATAAATACCCGTAAACAGAATTGCTGGATCATTTAGTAGTTCTATTTCTGATTTTTTGAGGAAACTTCATGCTGTTTTCCATAGCAGCTGTACCTTTTTCCATTCCCACCAACAGTGTCCAAGGACTCCAATTTCTCCACATCCTCACTAATACTTGTCATTTTGATTTTGATAATAGTCATCCTAACAGGTGCGAGGTAATAGATCATTGTGTTTTTGATTTGCATTTCGCTAATTACTCGTGAGGTTGATCATCTTTTCATATATTTGTTGGCATTTCTATGTCTCCTTTGGAGAAATGTTTCTATTTAAATCTTTTGCCCATTTTTAATTGGGTTATTAATCATTTATTATTTATGTTTTAGTTAACTACAGTAGTTAGTTGTATGAGTTCTTTATATGTTTTGGATATTAATTCCTTATCAGATAAATGGTTTGCAAATATTTTCTCCCATTTTGTAGGTTGCCTTTTCACTTTGTTGGTTGTTTCATTTTCTGTATAGAAGCGTTTTAGTTTGGTATAGTTCATTTTGTCTGGTTTTTCTTTTGTTGCCTGTGTTTTTGGTGTCATATCCAAGAAATTATTGCAGAGACCAAGTCATGAAGCATTTCCCTTATGTTTACTTCTTGGAGTTTTAACATTTTAGATATTAAATTTAAATCTTTAATTCATTTTGAGTTTCTTTTTGTGTATGGTATAAGATAAAGATTCAATTTTATTCTTTTGCTTGTGGGTGTTCAGCTTTCCCTGAACCATTTGTTAAAGTGATTATCTGTCCCCCTTTGTGTATTCTTGGCACTTTTATTGAAGATCAGTTGACTTTATATGCATAAGTTTATTTCTGAGCCCTTTATTTTATTCCATTGATCTCATATGTCTGTCAGTCAGTACCATGCTAGGTTTTTGTTGTTACTTGTTTTTTATTTTTTTAGAGACAGGATCTTACTCTGTTGCCTAGGCTAGACTGCAGTGGTGGGATCATAGCTCACTGCACCCTCCAACTCCTGAACTTAAGCCATCCTCCCTCCTCAGCCTCCTGAGTAGCTAGGACTACAGGTGCACACCACTACACCTGGCAATTTTTTTTTTTTCTTTCTGTAAAGGTGGGGCCTCTCTATGTTGCCCATGCTGATCTCAAACTCCTGGGCTCAAGTGATCCTTCTGCCTCAGCCTCCCAAAGTGCTGGGATTCCAGGCATGAGTCACTGTGCCTGGCTACCATGCTGTTTTAATTACTATAGCTTTGCAGTACATTTTGTAATCAGGAAGTGGATGCCTCCAGCTTTATTTTTGTTTTTCAAGATTGTTTTGGCTATTCTGGGTTCATAATGGTTCCATATGAATTTTAAGGTTTTTCTGTAATTTTGTTTTAAAAAAGTCGTTAGTTAGATGGAGATTACATCTGTGGATTGGTTTGAGTAGTATAGCTATTTTAACAATATTAATTTTTTCATTCTGTGAATATGAGATGTCCTTGTATTCATTTGTATCTTTAATTTTGTTCATCGATATTTTGTAGTTTCCAATGTACAAGTCTTTCACCTCCTTGGTTAAGTTTATTCCTTAGTATTTTTGATGTTGTTATGTTATTATAAGTGAAATTGTTTCCTTAGTTTCTTTTTCTGATAGTTCGTTGTTAGTGTTTAGAAGTGTAACTGATTTTTGTATGTTGTATCCTGTAACTTTGCTGATGTTTATTTAGCAGTTCTAATAGCTCATGGAGTCTTTAATGTTTCCTGGACATAAGATCATGTCATCTGCAGTAATAATTTTACATCTCTTCTGATTTGGATGCCTTTTATTTGTTTGCTTTTCCCCCTAATTGTTCTGGTTGGGACTTCCACTGTTGTGTTGACTGGAAGTGGCAAGGGTGGTCATCCTTGCTTCATTCCTGATATTAGAGGAAAAGCCTTCAGTTTTTTTTTTTTTTTTTTTTTTTAAACCATGGAGTGTGATATTAGCTGTGGGCTTTTCAGATATGGTTTTTATTTTATCAAGGTAATTTCTTTCCGTTCCTGACTTGTTGAGAGTTTTTATTATGAAAGGGTGTTGAATTTTGTCATAGGCTTTTGCTGCATCAGTGCAGGTGGTCCTGTGATTTTGCCCTTTATTTTGTTAATGTGGTATAGCCACATTGATTGATTTCCTGTGTTGACCCTTCCTTCCATCCAGTGATAAATCTCACTTGGTTAATGTGTTGTTGAATTTGATTTTGTTGTTGAATTTTCTATATTTTGTTGGTGATTTTTGCGTCTATGTTAATCAGGGTTATTAGCCTGTAGTTTTTAATAAGGTTCTTGTCTAGCTTTGGGATTAGAATAATGCTGGCCTCCTAAAATTTGTTTGGAAGTGTTCCCTCTTCTTCAGTTTTTGGAAGAGTTGAGAAGGATTGGAATTAATCCTTTAAATGTTTGACAGAATTCACCAGTGAAGCCATCTGGTCCTGGAATTTCCTTTGCTGGGAAATTTTTGATTACTAATCCAATCATCTTACTAGTTATGGTTCTGTTCAGGTTTTCTATTTCTTTGTGATTCAGTCTTGGTAGGTTTTGTGTTTTTTTAGGATGTATCCATTTCTCGTTGGTTATTCAATTTGTTGGTGTATAATGGTTCATAGTCATCTTCTAATGATTTTTCAAATTTCTTTGGCATTGATTGTAATGTCTCCTCTTTCATTTCTGATTTTATTTATTTGAGTCATCTTTCCTTCTTCCTTTTTTAGTCCCACTAAAGGCTTGTCAGTTTTAGCTTTTCCAAAAATTTAGTTGTTTTTAAAATCGTTTTTCTATTCTCGATTTCATGTATTTTTTTCTCTAATCTATTATTTTCTTCCTTGTGCTAATGTTGGGCATAGTTTGTTTTTTTCTCATTCCTCAAGGTGTAGAGATAGGTTGTTGATTTGAGGTTTTCTTTTTTATTACAGGTGTTTATTGCCAGAGACTTCTCTCTTAGTACTGCTTTCCTGCATCCCATAGGTTTTTGTATGTTGTTTTTTTTTGTTTTTGTTTGTCTGAAAATATTTTTGAAATTTCCTTTTTGATTTCTTTTTGAGACAAAATTTTGGATTCAGGAGATACATGTGTATGTCTGTCACATGGATATATTGCATGATGCTGGGGTTTGGGCTTCGGGCTTCTGTGGAACCCATAACCCAAATAGTGAACATAGTACCCAACAGGTAGAGTTTCAGACCTTCCCTTGACCTCCTCCCCTCTTTTGCAGTCCTCAGTGTCTCTCGTTTCCATCTTTATGTCTGTGTGTAGCTTTCACTTTTAAGTGAAAACATGAAGTATTTGATTTTCTGTTTCTGTGCTAATTCACTTAGCATAGTCACCTCAAGCTGCATCCATGTTGCAGCAAAGGACATGATTTCATTCTTTGCTATGGCTGCTTAGTATTCCATCATATATATGGACCACATTTTCTTTATGCAGTCCACTGTTAATGGGCATCTAGGTGGATTTCATAACTTTGCTATTGTGAATAGTGCTGCAGTAAGCATATGAGTACAAGTGTCTTTGATAGACAAAATAAACCTGAAGGCAAACACTGCTATAAGACAAGAAGGCCATTGTATAATGATAAAATGGTTGATTCAACAGGAAGATGTAACAGTTACCAGTATATATGCACCCAACATCACAGCACCTAAATATAAAGCAAACACTGACTAAAGAGAGAAAAAGACAGCAATACAGTAACAGGAGAAGACTTCAATACCCCACTTTCAAGAATGGATAACATCCAGACAGAAAATGAGGAAGGAAATCAGTGGACTTGAACAACACTATAGACCAAATGTTCCTAACAGATCTACACAGAACATCCCACCCAACAGTGGCAGATTATACATTTTTCTCAAGTGCAGACAGAACATTTTCCAGGGGAGATCACACATTGGGTCACAAAGCAAGTCTTACAAAATATAAAAAGACTGAAATTGTACCAAGTATCTTCTCCAACCAAGTGGAATAAAACTAAAAATCAATTGTACAAGGAAAACTGGAAAATTCACAAATGTGTGCCAGTTGAGCGGCACACTCCTGGACAACCACTGGGTCAGCCTCGTCCTGGTGGTGGTAGCTTTGGTCACCGTGGTCAGGGGGTGTCTGCCAGGCTGCTCCACTAAAAAGTTTTCCTCTGTGTTTAATGAATATCTGTGGGAGGAGCTTTGACACTAAATAAATGTTCTGTCTCATCATCCTTTCTCTCACGAATCCTGTGATGATTCTTACCTTCAATGATTATGTGTTTGCCAAATGGTGATTTTTCTATTTCCATAATTCCTCCTACAATCATTTGTGGGAATTCTGTAGGAAAGAGATGTCTCTTTTTCCTCCACTTTACTTAGTAGTGTCAGTAGGGGTTCATGGGTATTTGTTTTATTCAATGGATTTGAATCCACTACTATCATTATTTTTTATTTATTTTGAGACAGGGTCTCGCTTTGTCACTCAGGCTGGAGTGCAGTGGTTCAACCATGGCTCCCTGCAGTCTTGACCTCCAGAGCTCAAGAGATTCTCCTACCCCAGCCTCTCTAGTAGCTCGGACCACAGGTGTATGCCACCATGCCTGACTAAGTTTTTTTTTTTTTTTTTTTTGAGATGGAGTCTTGCTCTCACCCAGGCTGGAGTGCAGTGGTGTGATCTTGGCTCACTGCAACCTCTGCTTCGCGGATTCAAGCAATTCTCCTGCCTCAGCTTCCTGAGTAGCTGGGATTACAGATGCACGCCACCACACTCGGCTGCTTTTTGTATTTTTAGTAGAGACAGGGTTTCATCATGTTGGCCAGGCTGGTCTCAAACTCCTAACCTCAAGTGATCCGCTCGCCTTGGCCTCCCAAAGTGCTGGGATTACAGGCATGAGCCACCATACCTGGCCCTGACTAAGTTTTTAAATAATTTTTTGTAGAGATGGGTTCTTGCCATATTGCCCAGGCTAGTCTCTAATTCTTGGACTCATGCAATCCTCCCACCTCAGCCTCTCAAAGTGCTGGGATTATAGGCATGAGCTCTCATGCCCGGCCATTACTATCATTATTTATGGCTGAAATTATTCCAGACTTATTAAAGAGAAGGTTTCCTTGCATTTACATCCCATTAAGAGAAAGGACTGCAGTTGCTGTTTGTTTGTTTGTTTGTTTTTTGGAAGAATACTGTGTGATGAGGTACCTTTGGATGTTCTTTATTTGCTATGGTAATTTTGAATTAGCATTATAAACCCTCGAGCTGGAACGCAGAAGGCTGCACTCTCTTTGCCACTCCTGGTGCTTTGCCTGCTCTGCCTTCCTCCTCTGGTGGTCACTTGGCCGGCCCTGGCACTCCACCTTTCTTAATCACTGGAGAGAAGCTGCAAGTAGGGGAGAACGTTTTCTTCTCCACACTCTTCCTCTTCCCTTTCCTGGGTCTGCTACCCTGCATACAATGGAAATAAATACAGTGGATGCATTTGAATTGGAAACACATTTAAACTCCTGCTGTGATCTTACAGGAGAGTGAAAAGTACTGAATCACTACTAATGAGTCTAGTGTCTGCTCTTCTCATTAGTCCTCTCCCCATATTCTTACCCACAAGGATCCAGGACTACAAATACTCTCTCTGTCCTACGTTGGGGAGCAGCCATCCTTACGATGCATCCTTAAATAATTATCAATGTTCTTTATAGACTATTTACTATAAATCTCTGGAGAACAAACTTTTCTGTTTCCTAAGAATTTGCTTTATATTTGCTATTTGCTTTATGTTCTCAAAGGCAAAAAAAGAAGAATGAACAGTGTTTTCCTGTGTGGGTGCCATGGGGCGGGAGGAGGAAGCCTGTTTCTTGCAGGTGTATGCAGCACCCTTGGCTCCTCATCTTCTGTGTCAGGAAGGGGAGAAGGACCCCTCAGACGCTTTTGCTGCAAGCAGTTGAGAAACCTGGAGCCATTAAGGCTCCTGAATCCAGGGTTGAGGATTCATATACACCCATGTGAAAAATGACCGACCAATGGTGCAGGGCTTACAGGAACTCCCAGGGTTCAGATCCCAGTGTGGAGCTGCTGTGTCCATCCTGGTGGGTCCCACGGTACTCACTGAGGTCACGGTACTCATGGAGGAGGTCTCATTGGCCCTGTGCCCTGGCTTTAAAGGCTCCACCACCCCTTCAGGTCTTCTAATGGGCATGAGGGAGGGAGGAGTGTGCAGGAATGAAGCCACTTCTCTCTTGCTAACATCTGGTGGTCTCTGATGACTCATTCAGTTAAGGATGCTATCTGTAGTGGGAGCTCATCCTTCTTGTTAATTCCTTGTACAGAGTGGCCACAAACCCTCTCTGTACAAGATTGTGTCTTAATGGCAGTTGAAGGTCTAAAAATAGCCACCAGGGACTGTTTTGGTGACTTCCGTTCCTTCAGCATGGAAGACAATGTTCGGAAGAACCTGAGAGCGCCGAGATGCTCAGCTGAGAAAAGCCACGTGCAGGTGCCCTTCCCCCTGTGCAGGGCAGTGTGGCCACCCAGTGTGTGTGCCCTGGAAGCTGGATGGCATTGTTTCCCTCCTGGGCTTGGTGGTAAGTTGTTCCCATCTGGTGTTTCCAGGTGGGACCCCAGGCTGGTGACTCATTACTTCCCTGCTTCTTCCCTCCCCAGCCCCTATCTCTCCATCTCCCGTCTCTCTTCCTCCATAGACATTTCATGAGTATTTCCTGTGCCCCAGATGGAGGTGCTGGGGATCAGGAAGGGTGTCCTGAGTCCTGTGTGCCCCCGTCAGGGGACCGTGAGACCCAGAGAGTCGCGGAGGCTGGTGTATGCAGTATCAGAGGGAATTCTGTTTAAGGGGTGGGGGCACTGAGGGAGGACCCGGGGTGGGAGTTGGGTTTGGGCATCTTTCCTGGTAGAGGCTGGAGATGAGGGTGCAGCGTGATACTTCTCTGAGCCTCAGTCCCCTGATTTGCAAAGTAGGAAATTGTTGTGAGAACTGCATGAGACCGTGTGTGCACATCGCTCAGCACATAGGTTTTCCATAAACGTTAATTCTGCGTTCTCCGGTTGGAGAGTAGCTAATGCGCATATTTCATGCCAGACTCCCCACAGCTGAAGTGTTAAAGGGAGGTTCAAATGAATCCTCTGCCAAGGACTTCTTCATTGGCTTTGATGACTCATAAAGCACTGGAGGCTTTACGCCTGAGCTGCCCCGGCACATGACTGCCCGGTGTGAAAACCAAAGGCCCCCATTGCCGAATCCTCTCGCTAGCTCATGGCAGACCTCAGATCGGGTGGCCTCACCGTCAACATGGGTCCCCAGGTGACCCTTGTACACTCAGTGGCTTAGCCCTGTTGCCCCCCCGCTGTACTCACGCCCCTGGTGTTACACACCCCAGTGGCTTGCCTGACAGTCGCCGCTCACACCTGCATGTGTCACTTGGCGTGTAGGCAGCGGTTACACACCGTCTGCTCAGTGACGATCCGATTTGGGGACTGAGTTGCGGTGGAATTGAAGGAGCCTTTCCCACTTGATCTTGGACACGTTTTCTGATCCCTACAATGAGGAATAAAGCTTGCCCCTCACAGAATGATCTTGAGGACTCAGTGAGAGACCCTCTGCAAGACCCCGCACAGTGCCTGCCCTGTGGGACACAGATGCTCAGGAAGACTGCTCAGAGATCCGCTTTCGTTTCCAGCCTCAAGGAAACCCCAGGGTTTGGTGTTTGGAGGGACCCCTGTGACCTTCCCCTTTCAGCTGTATGTGAGTTTCAAAGACCGACGAGCAAATGAGAGGGATACATAACCTTCTATCCACTTCCTTGGATGCCAGGGAAATAATTTGGTGGTCTCGGAGGGAGGCCCTGTGGGATTTACCTTCATGCTTGATGAGAGGTGGGCAAAACACATCACTGAGGGCTGGCTCTTCCCACAGTGTCCACGGGGTGCCTTCCGCAGGCCCCTAGTGAAAGAACAGGAGCCCAGGCGCAGTGGCAGGAACCTTGGAGCGCTCCCCTTCCTCCAGCAAGGAGTAAGGCTGGGTTGCAGCTCGTTGATTTTCCACTTCGGCCAGGAAGGGAGCATTTATTTTTTTGAGTCAGTTGATATGACTCTCCTTGTCAAAAGTTTTAGGGGCCTTATGCCGTAGGACCAAACTCTGGACCCGCAGGCCCCAGCCGTGGGCTTTCGTTCTGGCCCTGCCCTCAGTTGGGCCTGTGAACGTGGGGCTTTACTTCACCTGTATGGGTTTCTGTTTCCATATCTATACAGCAAGAGAGTCCCCTAGCTGTGAGATGAAAGGGATGGGGCCGGTTCCGTCATCGCGGGGAATCAGATGTGGCTATGGGCCTCTGATGTGCTGTGGGCCTTGGGTTAGATCGGTAACTACCCCTGGAGGCCTGCCTTCCTTCTGCCTCAACTTCTCATGTTTTTTCTTTTGGTAAACATTTCTGGAATTTCTGCTGTGTTCCGGGCACCAAGATTATAAAGATTAATGACAACTGATTCCTGCCTTCAACGAGAGGGGTGGCAGTGATGTACTGGTTGGAGCTGGGAGTAGGGGAGCAGGTGATGGGTGATAGGAAGCAACTAAGAGCTGTTCATGCGGGAGAGGGCGTCCTGGGCTCATGGGCACCCTCCCTTCACGGTGGACCCCGCACCTCCACTAGCTTTGTGACTTTGGGTGAGTCACTTCAGCTCCCTAAGCCTCAGTCTCCCACTCTGGAAAGAGCTTTGAGACTTGAGAGTTAGAATTTGTGTTTGGGGCTTCAGATAGATAAAAAGCCTGTCCCTCCACACCCGAGCTACAGCTCCTGGCCTTTCTGATCCTTGCTGTGCTCATGTGTTCCATGGAGCTCTTGGTCTCCACTTTATGCATGGCTGCAAGCAACCATCTTGCCCACACTTGGTCTAATGTTCCTGGCCTGGCACCTGGCATAGGGCTGTTGTCCAGAAATGTTGCCCTCACCCCCTGACTTTCCTACTCTTCCTCCCAAGAGGCAGGCCCTTAAAGAGTTACTGTTTGTTTCTTCCAGAGCTTCCAGTAAGATTGTCTTTATCTCACGTGAGTGTTACCCTGTAGAAGGTGGAGTCACTGTCATCATTGTCATTATCCTCTTTATGACAATTGATTGGACACATTGCGTATGCCAGGCACGGTCCTCACAGCAACCTTGTGAAGCCACAGTGGTTGGCTGCCTCGTCTTCTAGACAAGGAGATAGGTGTACTCAGGGACCCGCAGCTGTTAGTGCAGAGCTGGTATGGACAAGCCCATTATGTCCATCTCCAAAGATGGCATGTCCAGGAGGGGACTTCAGAGAGTCTGCCTATCAGAGGGGCTTCGGGCCAGCCCAGCTTATGCTGGGCCATTCATGAAGATGCAGCTGGCCCGACCAGTGCTGCATATGCGTCCTTGTTTGAGCTCTGGCTGGGGCCTGTGGTTATGGCTGGACCCTGCCTTACTGGCAGCATGTGACCTGGGCCCTGGTGGCCCTTTGTCTCCTGACCTCGCCATCCACTTCTGCCCCGACCTCCGCTAGGTCATGGAAACTGGTGTGTGCCTGGAGTCTGGTTGGAGTCTGATCTGGCTTTCTACTAAGGGTGGTGGTAGAGCCAGCTGGCCTGGGCTCACGTCCCACGTCTGCTGTAAAGAAAGATCCAGCACACCGGAACTCGGGGCTGGCACCCAGCCCCTCAGCACCCACTGGGCGTTGTTGTTCCTGTTGTTCTCCGTGTTGTCCTTCAGCAGAGGCTGTGGCTGTGTCTGCTCTCACACAGCCTGCAGAGAAGTGGGTAGAGGTGAGCAGCGGCCGCCAGGCCCAGCCAGCCCACTCTTGTCCCCTTCTTCATGCGTGATGTGTTTTCTTCCCTGTATCCCAAGGCAGTCACTCATTTTCTTCTCCATTCTCTCAGCCTCTCCTCTGGCCCCCGGGGACCCGCCTTTCACCCCGCGGGCTGCCATGCCTGGCTTTCTGGTGCCAGCAGGGCCTCCGCAGAGAATGACTTCCATGCCCTTCGCATTTGGGCTCTTATTGCAACCCGGGCTATTCTTAGCACACTGAAATGTGAGCTGTCCCCTGTGTACTGGAGGTGGATTGATTGAGCTTCTGTGTGCATGTTTCCGAAAGGGGCCTCCACCGAGGAGCATGTGTGTGCGTGTGCGTGCGTGATATGGAAGGAGGCACAGACCGGGCGGGTGACCATCCACCCTGGAGTCTGAGGAGCTATATTTAGCTCCTCCAACATGCCTGCTGTGAGGCTGTGCCAGGAGAGGCTGGCGGGGCCCAGGCAGGGTTGGGCTAGAATCTCTGGGGGAGCTGCAGGCCTCCCTTCCAGGACACCGCACAGACAGACGGTCACAGAAGAGCTTCCACAGAAAGGAACAAGAGCAGTTTATTGTGGGTTTCGCAGGAACCTTTCTAGACTTTTTCTGTACACATTGCTAGTTCTCAGAACAAGCCTACAGAGTAAGTAATATTTGTCCCATTTTATAGGTGAAGAAAAGTTGAGTTCCAGAGCGTGAAATAATGTGCCCAGGTTGGTTGCTTGTGGAGCTAAGATATGAACCCAGATCTCAGTTTACATCTTAGGATGAAGGGCCAATTACTAACACTTACAATTTAGAGCAATTATAAAATATGGGACAATTCTAATTTAGAAAAGGGGTATGAGGCATTGAAGAATAAATTCTGGGTCCTTTTCTTCATGCTAGATTATTTAGAAAGTGTGAGATGACTGCACTTTCTTGAACGCAGCAGGGCCCAGGTCCACCAAAGCACAAAGTAAGACGGGCATCTGAGAATGGTCTGGGAACCATTTTCTGGAGGAGAAACATCACAGAAGTCTTCCCAGGCTGCGGAGAGCAGGGGCTCCCTTTGGAACCTCCTGCCTTCTAGCCAGAGTGACAGAAGCTGCTGGAGACAGGGAGGAAGGGGCAAGGAAAGGGAGGGTGTCGGCGGCTGTGGGGAGTCTGGGGCGAAGGCCCCTTGGCCTGCCCGCCCTCCCCATCCAACTCTCTTTCTTGCTATAAAGCCTGAGCTGTAGCCACACTGGGCTCCTTACCTTTCCTTGCCAAGAAGGCATTGTTGCCCTGTCTCACAGAGGAGAAAACAGGTTTCATGGCTGTCGGCGAAGACCTGGGATAACACACAGAGCATCCAACTTCCTGGGAAGAGCTCTCATGCACTGTGGACCGTGCCAAGCACCACTGGAGAGCACAGTGCTAGTGCAAGGCAGGGGATGCCAGTCTCCTCGGGCAAGACCCCTCAGCTCTTATCCAGGTGTTCCTCAGGGAGAAGCGTGGCTTACTGTGTCACAAGAGTCCCATCACCCCCTCCAGATCCAGCCCCACATTAAAAAAGAGTCTCCAGATGCCTTTTTCTTCTGGTTAGAATCCCACCATTCTTTTGAGAAGTACAGCTGATTTATGGAAAGCCAGTGCTGCTAGAATATTAACTAACTTCAAACTGTAGTCTTGGTGATAACTGCGTTTTGTTTTTCTTAGTTACATAGAATGGTATTGACTCAGAACCACCATTTGGTGAAAGGATGAATAAGGGAATGTAACTGATCTGAAACTGTGCTGCCTTGAGGCTGAGCTGGGCATGTCCTCCTTGGACACTGCGGGTTTCATCTCCCCGGAAGACCTGAACACCCACCATCATCTTCCTTAGGTTGTGTAATGTTCTCCAAGCAGAAGCAAAGAAACTTGACTTGGGGTTTGTTTGTTTGTTTGTTTTTTCTCCTGCTGAGGTGGAGTCTTGCTCTGTCTCCCAGGATGGAGTGCAGTGGCAAGATCTCAGGTCACTACAACCTCCGCCTCCCAGGTTCAAGTGATTCTCCTGCCTCAGCTTCCCAAGTAGCTGAGACTACAGGTGCGCACCACCACACCCAGCTAATTTTTGTATATTTAGTAGAGACGGGGTTTCACCACGTTGGCCAGGATGGTCTCTAGCTCCTGATCTTAGGTGATCAACCCGCCTCAGCCTCCCAAAGTGCTGGGATTACAGGCGTGAGCCCCCGCACCTGGCTGGACTTGGGTTTGTTAAACCCAAGGTCCTTGTGCTTATTTAATGCTCACAGCCCCCAGCAGGCAGGTGTGCCACCATCCTCGCTTCGTGTACGCAAGGAAGCTGAAGCACAGAGGGTCAGGTTGTTTGCCCGGGTCTCAGAGCCTGTGGAACAGCAACACTGGACTGGTGTCTGACCTGGGGCCTTCAGACTCCTCACCACCTTCTCCTTTTCCTCTCCATCTCTGCTGGAGATGGGGTAACCAGAGGCAAGGATTCACATGAAAGAGGAAGTCAAATGCCTTGGTGGTGACTTGGCTCTGGTTTTGGAGGTAAAGTTCTATGCCTTCATTCTGCATCTCATTTTGTTTTCAATTTTAGCGATTCCTTGTAATAACTTATTGACTCTTCACCAATCCTAGTTTACCTTTGGCTTAATTTTTCCAGCTGATGTAGAATATATTACTCCTTTGTAAATTATATCAGTTAGCTATTCTTAGTCTTTAGTGAATGCGTCTTAGGTGAGAGTAATTAGAAATGCGTATTTAGCACACAAGGGATAATTTTCTCTTTTGCAGCTGTGCATTAGGAAGAATAAAGAGCATCTGCAGGACTATAAGGTTTCCATTTATAATAGGGACTTATTCTCCCTGAGGCGAGAAGCTGTAATCTTCTGAAAGCCCTGCGTATCAGTGCCGAAGGTGTTGCTTTCGTCATTTATGTATTCCGTCCACAGCATTTACCCACCACCTCTGTTGGGCAGCTTGCCAGGCTCTGTGCTGCGCCCTGGGGGCACCGTTGTGCCCTGGAGAAACGCTCATGGGTGGGGCTCGAGAGTTAAACAGGTTATAATGCCAATTTTTACAGTGGTGTCATGGCTGTCTGTTAGCACAGTCTTCAAAGTTGGGCAGGTTTGGAACCAAATTCTGCCACTGAAGTTGTGGGATTCGTTGGGCAAGTTGCACATCCAAGCCACGGTTTCTTTACTGGACCATGAGAGGCTGTGGGGGAACAGTGGCCGAGGGTGATTGATGTCTTGGGATTGACTGCCTAAGTAGGATGTCATATCCTAGCCCATTGTGATTTTTTTTCTGTTTTTGATCGTCGTCGTTCAGTTGCTTCTGGACCAGCACAGTGTCTGGCACAGGGGGGGCACCCAGCAAATGTTTGTCCAGTAGTCGAGGGGTGTGGCTTTTCCTTGGCCTGCTATGAAGCAGAGGAAAGAGGGGATGGCACTGGGGTCATCCTTGGCTTGACCGTCTACCTTGGCACATCTTCAGGGCGAGTACCAAGGTTTGAGGGCGCCTAGCTGACACCCTGCTGGCACAATGATCTGAGTTTAGAACAACTGCCAGGTATGGGCAGGAATGGAGGATCTGCTTACCACAGGGTGTGGCTGGAGTCTGACCTGGCTGTAGGCAGACCTCATGGTAGAATTCCTTGTACCCAGGCAGTCATGGACAGGCCACACATGGGGCAGGCTCTAGGACTCGGGGCAGGCTGGCAGGGCCACTGGAGGAGAGAGGCAAGGGCTAGGGCCCATGTGACCATGCTTTCCCCATTCACTAATTAGGGAACTTGCCTATATCGCCCCATTTCCATTGCAGTGGTTCTGAAAGTGTGGTCCCTGGACCAGCAGCTTCAGGAACCTGGACTCTTCTTAGAAATGCACATTCTCAGGCCCCTCACTGACCTGTACATCAGAAACACTGGCGTTGGCCCAGCGATCTGGATGTCCAAACAAGCTCCCCTGGTGACCCTACTGCAGGCTGGAGGGCAGAGCTGCTCCTTCGAGAGATGTGCTATGAATGAATCTCAAGGGTTATGCCACTGCCCCATCTGGCCTCACGGTGGTCGGCTGGGGTTTGGGGTAGCCAGGGCGAAGGGACTGTGCCGGGAAAGTCCTTCCCATGGAAGCAGGAAGAATGGAGAACAAGGTTTATCCCTGAAGGTGAGAGGTCTGGGACGTGTTCCTTCTTGCTCTTTAAGCCTCATCTTCCTCACCTGGAAAATGGGAGTAATGGGCTCTTTTCTATAGGATGACTTTGAGGCTTAAACCACAAGATGATTAAAGAAAACTGAATTTAGTGTACAAGAGATGTTTGTTGAGAGGTAGCTTCCTTTCTTTACCCTCTTTTCCAATTGGCCTATGTAAGATATTCTGGAAACTATAAAAAGTGGAAGAGCTTATAGACTAGAAGGAGAAATTCTAGATGCTGGATTCAGCCTTTCTTACTGCACGTAGAAGCCAACAGAGGGTTTAGAACAGCGTTTCTCACCAAGTCCTAGCTCCTTAATCTTCATCAGGGAGGCAGAGTGGGGACAGCTGATGTCCATGGAGGAGATGGGACAGGTGGGCCCTGGCTCTTGTTCTGCTAGTCGAGCTGAAAAACAGTTCAGTAGGGAAGTTATTACATTGGTTCCCATGTGAAGACAAAGGGACTGAGTCCCTGAGATGGGAGCCGTTCATCTAGGGCTGCCCAGTGAGAAGAAGCCCGGAGGCACAACTGCTGGCTCAGCAGACAGAAAGTTTCTGTTTTCTGTGTAAATAAGGAGGTTTGCTGGCATGAGAAAGAAGCAAAGACCACAGACTAGAAGAGTCACTGAATAACTGAGAAGATCAGCAGGAGGAAATTCACTCAGGAGCAGCCCCGTGCTGGGAAGGCAAGCGCAGGTGAGGGAGGTCAGCTAGACTCCCTAAAGACTGGGTGTCCTGGGGTAAACTCTGGGACCTTGGCCGAGTCCCAGTTATCTCAGCTGAAAAAGTAGGGAACTAATGTCCATGCCTTGGTCTTTCTCAGGAAGATCAGGAATCTTCTATAAAAAGCAGCACTTTGGGAGGCTGAGACGGGTGCATCATGAGGTCAGGAGATCGAGACCATCCTGGCTAACATGGTGAAACCCCGTCTCTACTAAAAAATACAAAAAAACTAGCCGGGCGAGGTGGTGGGCGCCTGTAGTCCCAGCTACTTGGGAGGCTGAGGCAGGAGAATGGCGTGAACCTGGGAGGCGGAGCTTGCAGTGAGCCGAGATCTGGCCATTGCACTCCAGCCTGGGCGACAGAGCAAGACTCCGTCTCCAAAAAAAAAAAAAAAAAAAAAAAAAAAGCAGCCGGAACCATCCTTGGAGCATGCCTGTGTTCAGCAAGGTGGCTGCGTCCTTTACACATTTTCAGTGATTGTTTTAAAGTCAAAGACTCTAGAAGACTTGATTTGTTAGTATTTCCCCCAACATTTTATTTTGAAATATCTCAGCTATGAAGTTGAAAAAATTGTATACTGATCATCTATATCCATTTTTAGTTTTTCTCTACTTTTTCTCTCTATGTATGTTTGTACACACACACTCTTTTGGGCCACCAATTGAAAGTAAGTTGCAGACTTTATATTATTTCTCTCCTTAAATAATTTTTACATGACTCCTAAGAACGATACTTTCCTAAATAACCATTGTCACACCCATGAACTTTGTCATTAGTACAGTAGTGTTATGTCATCAACGTTCCATATTCAAACTGCCCTAGTTGTCCTGAATATTGATTTGTTATGCTTCTTTCATTGATAAGAAGCCATAATAGATTTTTGTTTTTGTTGTTTTGAGACAATCTTGCTCTGTCGCCCAGGCTGGAGTACAGTGGTGCAATCTTGGCTTACTGCAACCTCCGCCCCTGGGTTCAAGTGATTCTCCTGCCTCAGCCTCCCAAATAGCTGGGATTACAGATACACGCCACCACGCCCAGCTAATTTTTGTATTTTTAGTAGAGATGAGATTTCGCCATGTTGGTCAGGCTGGTCTTGAACTCCTGACCTCAAGTGATCTGCCCGCCTTGGCCTCCCAAAATGCTAGGATTATAGGCATGAACCACTGCGTTTGTCCCAGAAGCTGGAATTAGATTAGATTTAGATGCCAGGTTGAGGCTCAGGATGGTGTGGTTGCCGTGAGGGCGAGCAAGGCACAAGTGTTCTCCCCATCCCCTGCAGAAGGGTTTGGGTGATGGGCAGGGCTAGGGTGGAACGCAGGCCTTGGCCTTGAATTCAGGGGTATGGTCTGTTGACTGTTGGATCTTGGGCTTCCCAGTTGAAAAACAAAGTTACTGACTTGATTCTTAGCCTCTGTTTAATTCTCACTTTCTGTGGAAAAAATCATTTAATCTTTAATGTTGGGAGGGAGTACTTGCAAAGTCGCTCAGTTTACCTTGCTGTGCAGGTGTACACTGTTTGAACACCTGTACTGATAGCTCATTGTTTCATAGGCCTCTAGTCATTTGGACACTTCACTATATATGTGTATATTTTTTCACTGCCAGGTACAGTATGTTGATGGTATTGATTATACATGATTCTCCTAATCTCCCTTCTTCATGGGTTCAGGGATAGAAACTCTCAGAGAGAGGAGATTCAGAGTGTCTTGTGGGTAGGGCTGGGTCAGGGAGCTCTAGTGGCTGAGGACTTGTTTTCCTCTTCAGCTATTGCAAGAGATGTTGGGCCTGGTCGTTCTTGGAGGTCACAGGGACCATGAGGTCCACCATTTATACTTGGATATTACCTTGACTAAGTAGTTGTCAAAGGTAAATGCCAGCCCCAGCATCAAATGTTTCCATCTTTCCATGGACAGCTCTATTGAATGTTTCCACCTTTCCGTGGACATCTCTATTGAATGTTTCCACTTTTCCATGGACATCTCTTGACTGTTTACCCCTTTTCATGGACATCTCTATTGCACTTTACTTGGGCCTCCCCATTGCTCAGGACACCTTCCAAGGAGTCCTTTAGTGACTGCATCACCACCTTCTTGAGGTCATCATAATTGGCTTCCTCTCGACAGTAGGTCATATCCCTGAATGATGTGTGTTGGGATGGCAACATAGAAAGCTTGCCAGTGTGCTCCTGTGAAGCTCAGAGATGACCTTGCCACTTGATCACTGACCTTGGCAGTGTCTGTGGATGTCAGATTATGTTGTGAGCAAGGCCATCACGTTTCCCTTTGTTAGAGGGGCAGTCTTCTGGGAAGTAGTGTTGGTGTGCACTGTGGTCGTGAGTACCTCCACTAGGCCATGATTGTTGTGGATAGTCTTGGCTGGGGGGCTTGGGTGGTGAGTAGTTGGTGGTGGGCTGGGCAGTGCTGACAGTCTCAAGGGAGTTTTCATGCTTCTCATTACATACATGTGTCTATCAGCAGTGGACGAAGGAAGAGATAGTGACTCCTTTGGTTCCCTTCAGGTGAGTCTCAAATTTCTCAAGGCAGCTACAGACTCCTCCACGTAGTCAGTATTAGAATTGCTCCATTTGATCTTGGTGGGGTCTCGCTTCTGGGAGATGGATATGGGTTTTCCCTTGATCACAAGCCTCCTGTATGCAGCCCTTGCCGTCCCTTTAGAGTTGTGGAATCATACTAGAACATGCACACCGTGTAATTGTTCAGCGAAGAGATCGATGAAAAGGGCAATGGAGAGATCATGACTGGCCACTGACAAGTTGTCCAGGGTTGAAAGTAGCCCTGGTGATCAGGTGCCTCATACAGCCCAACCCACATGCTCTGACCGTCACCATCAGTTCTTAGGGATATCGCTAGCACCGTAGCAGGAAGGCAGCTACCTAGTGAATAGAGTGGGCTGGAGAGCTTCCAGCTGCGCCTTCCACAGACATTCATACATCAAGTTTTTTATCAAAACATTGAAGTGAAAATCGAAGAAGTAGTAGTCAAGTGTACTCCATGGCTTAATGACTAGAACACAGGTTTTGAATTTAAATACAGCTGGCATTTAAACTATTTATTTGTTGTGCACATTAAATCATTCAGTGTTTAAGTTTTCTTACCTATAAAAAGTGGGTAATAATTATATATTATGTTTTTTAAAATCACACAATACAGGGAAGCACTGAGTGTACTGGAAAATCCTCCCACTGTTTATCTGATATATTTACAGCTCCCAAACGTAAACCTGGCTCCTTACTCCAACCTCATTAATAAGAAAGTGTCCTCTGTGAATCAAGCCTTTCTTTTTCTTGTAGCTCTCTTGGGTGAGGCCATAATTGCATCTCTACCATTTGAGTAAATGAACTTCATGTTTGTAGTCCTGGTTAATAGGGCACGTGGCCCCATGCCTGTCAGAGAGGCTGTGGACAGTAAAAGTGGATTTGATGGTGCTTCCAGACTCTGAGGCTAGAATGTTATTAGCACCTTAATGAAGGTGCAGAAGCGTAGGGCTAACGATATCAAAGACGGACTGGCTACCACAGATTTAACACCGGATGGGATCTTATGGATCATTCCACATTGACCTGAGGATTTGACGATGCAGGATGGGCCCCTTCTCACTCCGTTCCTTCTCCGGCTCTGTACTGAGCTCCCCGTGAGTTACAGGTACCAGGGTGTGAGGATGAAATGCTGGGTGCTCTGTCTCGGGGGACACACAGTCCAGCAGGGACACAGAGCCATCTGAAGCTGTGACTTGCGTCCTGTGGAGGCTCTGAGGAGGGCCTCTCATCAAGCCCTGCTAATGGAAACCATCTAAGCACGTGGATTAGACTGACTCAGCAGATATTGGCACATCTGGCTTCCTACCAAGGCCTCTGTGCTCAGCTGCCTCTCTCCCTTTGTGGTGGTTTTGCTTTGACCTTACCCTGGCCGCTGTCATGCCTGACACTGGGTGTTGTTGCATCAGGAGAGGCCGCCTCCCTCTGGATCAGTTGCTGTGTGCTCTGCTTCTGTCTCACCAGTTGATTGCCATCTAGACAGCAGTGTGGGTGGAGCCAGGGCCACCTGTCCATCCACACACACCTTGTGTCAACGCATTGTTTGCTGAAGGTGTTTTCCAGATGTGCTGTTGCTGACCTGTGATGCACAGGACATAGCCTATTTGTTCCCCACAATACTGTCATCTCCACCCTCTAGAGTGAGGGACCTGGTCCTACTCATTGTCCTGACTTGAAGGCCAGCTTGGGATGCAGCCTCAGGGGTGTCAGGCCACGTTCCAGGTGCTGGAGGCCCGTGTGGCCCTGCCCATGGAGCATGAGTGAGCAGAGGAGAACAAGAGAATGCCGGAACCAACACCTGTGGAATCCTTGCCCTTGGCCAGGCACTGTGGCGAATCTCCTTCTCATTCAATTCTCACAGCAGTCCTGTGCTGTCCTTTTTATTCTCTGCTTCTCACATGATGAAAATACACTTTGGTGGGATGGAGACATGGAGGAGATGTCTGGTGACACAGAGGCCAGAGAGATTGTGTCTAAGCTGAGGGCAGGGAAGGGAATCCCAGAGGGAGTGTCTTAGTCTTCTGGAATAAGGACTAGGAATTTCCTAGTTGGAGAGAGTGGGTAAGGACATTCATTTCAGGCACACAGGTGTGAAACAATATAGCTTTCAGCAACTTTTCCACCATGCAGCACGAGGGAAGTTCTAGGGGGGGTGTGTGTGTGTATGTGTATGTGTTGGAGGTATGTGTTGGGTGTGTGTGTATGTGTGTGTGGTGTACATGTCTGTGTGTGTGTTGAGTGTGTGTGGGATGTGTGTGTTGGGTGTGTGTGTCTGTGTGGTGTGTGTGTTGGGTGTGTGGTGTGTGTGTACATGTGTGGGGTGTCTGTGTGTGTGTGTATTGCGTGTGTGTGGTATGTGTGTCTGTACATGTGTGTGGCGTGTGTGTGTTGAGTGTGTGTGGGATGTGTGTGTTGGGTGTGTGGTGTGTGTGTACATGTGTGGGGTGTGTCTGTGTGTGTGTGGTATGTGTGTCTGTACATGTGTGTGGCGTGCGTTTGTGTGTGTGTTGAGTGTGTGTGGGATGTGTGTGTTGGGTGTGTGGTGTGTGTGTACATGTGTGGGGTGTGTCTATGTGTGTGTGTATTGGGTGTGTGTGGTATGTGTGTCTGTATATGTGTGTGGGGTGTGTCTGTGTGTGTATTGGGTGTGTGTGGTATGTGTGTCTGTATATGTGTGTGGCGTGCGTTTGTGTGTGTGTGTGGTATGTGTGTCTGTATATGTGTGTGGCGTGCGTGTGTGTGTGGTGTGTGTTGGGTGTGTGGTGTGTGTGTACATGTGTAGGATGTGTCTGTGTGTATTGGGTGTGTGTAGTATGTGTGTATATGTGTGTGGCGTGCGTTTGTGTGTGTGTGGTATGTGTGTCTGTATATGTGTGTGGCGTGCGTTTGTGTGTGTGGTATGTGTGTATATGTGTGTGGCGTGCGTTTGTGTGTGTGTGTGGTATGTGTGTCTGTATATGTGTGTTTGTGCGTGTGTGTGTATTGGGTGTGTGTGGTATGTGTGTCTGTATATGTGTGTGGCGTGCGTTTGTGTGTGTGTGTGGTATGTGTGTCTGTATATGTGTGTTTGTGCGTGTGTGTGTATTGGGTGTGTGTGGTATGTGTGTCTGTATATGTGTGTGCGTGTGTGTGTGTGTATTGGGTGTGTGTGGTATGTGTGTCTGTATATGTGTGTTTGTGCGCGTGTGTGTGTGTATTGGGTGTGTGTGGTATGTGTGTCTGTATATGTGTGTGGCGTGCGTTTGTGTGTGTGTGTGTGGTATGTGTGTCTGTATATGTGTGTTTGTGCGTGTGTGTGTGTGTATTGGGTGTGTGTGGTATGTGTGTCTGTATATGTGTGTGCGTGTGTGTGTGTGTATTGGGTGTGTGTGGTATGTGTGTCTGTATATGTGTGTGGCGTGCGTTTGTGTGTGTGTGGTATGTGTGTCTGTATATGTGTGTTTGCGCGTGTGTGTGTGTGTATTGGGTGTGTGTGGTATGTGTGTCTGTATATGTGTGTGGCGTGCGTTTGTGTGTGTGTGTGTGGTATGTGTGTCTGTATATGTGTGTTTGTGCGTGTGTGTGTGTGTATTGGGTGTGTGTGGTATGTGTGTCTGTATATGTGTGTGGCGTGCGTTTGTGTGTGTGTGTGTGGTATGTGTGTCTGTATATGTGTGTTTGTGCGCGTGTGTGTGTGTGGGGGGGGTATGTGTTTGACCGGAGACAGGAGGAGCAGTAGGGGTCTGATGTGGAAGGGCTGCGAGCGGCTGTGCTGAGGTCTGAGCTATAGCTGGGTGATTGGGGCCAGTGATGGTTATCTGTAGGGACAGATGTGGAAATTTGTTCCTTTATTCTTGGCTCTACTGATGAATTCATTTGTTCCAAGTATCTTATCTTCCTTTCTCACTGTTGAATACTGATTGAGTAATAATAATATTAGCTGGTACTTACAGCACTCTTTCCAAACGCCAGGCACTGTTCTCGGTGTTTTTAAAACGAACTGGTTTTGTCTTCCTGATAACCCACACGCAAAAGCTGCTGCCTGAAGAGATCAGATCGCTCCCTCAGGGGCCTGGGCAGGAAAGACGATGGCGTATGAGCGCGGGCAGCCTGCTTTCAGAGCGGGTGCTGCTGACTGTTTTATTCTTTGCTGCTTAATGTAAAATGCATTTTGTAAAAATTTGAAATACGTCACATGACAAGTATTTATCAGCAAGAGGGCTGAAAGACTGTATGATAAAATAACGTGATGGGCACACACTGGGGCCTGTCGGGGGCTGGGGGGCATTAGGAGAAATACCTAATGTAGGTGACAGGATGGGTGCAGCAAACTACCATAGCATGTGTATACCTATGTAACAAAACTGCATGTTCTGCACATGTGCCCCAGAAATTAAACTATAATTAAAATATAAACAACGTGATAGTGATGATTTGTTTCCATAAACACACATGCAGCAGCCTATCTTCCGAGGCGCCCCAGGCATCAGGCGAGGGTTGCTCTGCTAGCTCCTGCGTGCTCTCTGGACAGATGGGCTCCCTGCTCTGAGCTCTGCAGCGTCTCCCTGTGAGCCACGTCTCTTCAGCCTGACTTCTCCCCACTCAGGATTCGTGTGTCACACTGTCATCACTCGGATGTCCTTGGGAATCTCACACTTACTGTGTCCTAAATCAAAGTCGTGGATCTTCCCACCACACCCTGTCCTCTTGCTCCTCCCCTACTCTCCCCGACTTCAGTAACTGGTAGTGCCTTCTTCTCGTTTCTTTGGTCAAGAATCTAATCTTGAAGAGAACCATGGCTCCCCTTTTCCCTTCCCACTCCGCGTACAGTTGGTCAGCTCTGATGTCTTTATTGGCAGCACGTGCGCAGAGCCTGACCATCAGTGTTCACTCTATGCCACCTCCTGAACACGTCCCCATCAGTCTTCACGGGGCAGTGACTTCATCTGCTAGCTTGGACCTCCTCTTTAGCCTTGTCCCCAGTCTGTCTTCCACATTACAGCCAGAGTGTTCTTTTTTTTTTTTTTTTTTAAAGAAGTCGTTGAGGTCATGCCTTTAGCTAAAAAGTCTTTGAAGGCTTCCCAGCTCCTTCGGAGCACAGGCGTGGGTCCTTTCTGAGCCTGCTGTGCCTGTGTGGTCTGGCTCCGGCTGCCTCTGCTCTCTCCGCAGCCCCACCGCGTGACCCCTCGTAGCCAGTGTTTGTCCAGTGATGGGTGCGTTGGGCATTCAGTTCCGCGGTATAGCCCAGTCATGTGGAAAGGGCCACTGGAGATTAATTGGTCCAAGTCCATATTTCACAGACGGGAAAGTTGATGCCAAGAAAGGAAAAGTGACTTTCTCGAGTCTACCCCTAGGCTTGAAGGGGGAGCTGTGACCAGACTCCAGGATTCTCCTGCAGGGGTTCTCAGTTTACCGCCTTGCCTGGTGTTGGCGGTGGGCTCACATGGAGCAAGGCATTGAAAGACACTTCTTCAGGCCAATTCCTGGTGAAGTCACAATGCCCCTTCCTGTATCAGTGGCCTTCAGTGTGGTTAGCGCCTGGCAATCGTGGCTTTTGGGCTCATACACACCTGAGCTCTTTGGTTTACTAGCTACGGGAACTGGAGCAGTGTACCTTACCTTGCCGAGCGACAGTTGCTCTTCAAGGCCTTCCTGTCGGATAGGGTGGGGAAGTCCCGAGAGAGACCCAATGTGTGCAGCTCCCAGCATTCTGGCTGGCAGGAGCCGGCCACCCAACACACACTGGTTGTTAGGGTTGCTTCTTGCTGACCTGCTAGCAGTTTCTAGCCCTCTGCAGTTACTTGGTTTGGCATCCTTGCTGTGGGTCCCCATCAACTTCCCCATGCGTAACACCTTAGTGTCTCCTCTCGAGTTGGTTTCAGTCATACAGCTTTGGAAGGATATAGCATTCCTTTCTCTAAGCCAGAAGTCTGTTGAAGTGCCTGGCTCTCAAGTACATTTGTAGAATATTGAAGATCAGCAGTATTTAAAAGTCCACATCTTATGGCCAGAGAGTGTTTCTCATAACTAAATGAGTACAAATGGAAAATGTCCTAATTGCTTATGGCTTGTAACAGTGAATCAATGTAAGGACAATTCTGCTGATTCCTAACAAATCTCTGCTGTCTAATTTTATGCTGATTGTATTTCAGTTTTACTAAATTTATTAAAATCATCCATTCCACAGTTTACCCTCCTCCAGCTGTGTATACAGGAGGAGAAAAACTGTAAGCATCTTGAATGCACCATTTAGCACCAAGTCCAGGGCAGCCTCATGGCGTGGCATCTGTGAAACTGGTCTTCCTTTGGGAAGCCAGGCCTGCTTCTTCAGGGCAGCACCAGCTTTCTGCTCACAGTCTCATTCTTTGTCTCCTTAGCTTTTCTCTGGAAGACAGCATAGGGCTGCTGGAAGAGCAGGACCTTCGGACTCAGGCCTGGCTTTGAGCTTTGTGGCAAGGCTATTTCTTGCCCTAAGCTTTCAATAGTAGTGAGCTTTTTAGGTAGTAACACCTGTGTAGCATTGTGGTCGGACTTAAAGTTCCTGAAGTGCTGCTCACAGTGCCTGGAGCACAGTATGAGCCTACTGAGCGTCAGCTTTCTCCTTTCTCTGAGATTCGTTGTGAAGATGCTGCCGTTCGGTTAAACGGAATGCATGTGGGGCACCTGCTCTTCCAGACACCTAGGTGTGGAACATGGTCCCTGCCCACAGGGAGCTTTTATTCTGTTGAAGGATCCAAGCACTTGTGCTGCAGTGTGGTAAGTCAGAGGCAGGCAAAGTGCTCTCTGCTATTTATTGAGGAGGTGCAGCCAGCCTGGGCTTTGCAGGATCACAGAGACTCCCTAGGTGATGTGAGTTGTCCACAGAAACCCAATAACCAAGGAAGAATTTGTCAGTGGGAAGAGGGTAGGGTGGAGAGGTGGGGGAAATCTTTGTAAAGCCAGGTTATGGAGTCTGGAAACAACATGTTTATTAATAAGACCATCCATCCATTTAATGGACATTGATACATAGTTAATATATAAATCATCTTCAAATGTAATTCTACTTAGCAAGCATTTATTGAATAGTTGCTTTGTGCCAAGTCCTGTGTTGGGTACAAACACACACTTGAGAAAATTAACAAAGCCAAAAATTAATTCTTTCAAAATATTAATAAAGTTGATAATTCCCTAGCAGGTGTGTCAACAAAAGAGAGAAACACTATTAACATCTGGAATGAAAGAGGGACATACTATGGATCTTACAGACATGAAAAGGTTAATAAGAGAACCTAATGGGCCGGACGCAGTGGCTCGGGCCTGTAATCCCAGCACTTTGGGAGGCCGAAGCAGGTGGATCACTTGAGGTCAGGAGTTCAAGACCAGCCTGACCAACGTGGTGAAACCACGTCTCTACTAAAAATGCAGAAATTAACAGGATATGGTGGCACACCCCTGTAATCCCAGCTACTCAGGAGGCTGAGGCAGGAGAATCGGTTGAACCAAGGAGGTGGAGGTTGCAGTAAGCTCAGATCGCGTCCCTGCACTCCAGTCTGGGTGACAGAGCGAGACTCTGTCTCAAAAGAAAAAGAACATTATGAAGAGTTGTGTTTCAGTACGTTTGACAACTTGGATGGAATGAATAAATTTTGTGTTCTAACTTTTTTGAGATTTCCCTAGATGAAAATTTATCTTAAATGAAAATTTTTTCCTTTGCTGTTTAGTGCTTTTTGTGTCTTCTGTGAGATCTCTTTTCCTATCCCAAGACTGCAAAGATATTCCATGTCTTCTTCTAGACGTTCTAGGTGTTATATGTTTAGATGTATGACCCACCTCAAAATAATGTGTGGTCAGTGCCGAGACTTATTTGTTTCTACACATTTGTCCAGCTGCTCCACCATTGTGTGTAGAAAAGGTAAATTTTATCATTGAATTGCCTTAGCTTTTGGTAAAAAATAAATTACCTGTGTCAGTGTGGGTTTATTTTTGGAATCTTTATTCTCATCTATTGATTTACTAGTCCTGGCCAGTGCAATAGTCCAAGAAAGAAAATTTAAAAGGCATAGATTTTGGAAATGAAGAAGCAAAACTGTCTTTATCTGCCGACATGATTTTGTACAAGGGGTAATCTCCTTTGTGTAGAAAACCTCCCAGGAATCTGGACGAAAAAGGTCAACTAAAAAAACAGGGAAATGATATGAATGTGTAATTCATGAAAAAGGCATGAAAATGCACCAAGTTTATGGCAAGGTGTTCAACTTTTCTAATAATGAGAGAAATGTAAAATGAAACTACATTGAGCTTCTTCATCTGTCAGACTGTCAAAAAGCCAAAAGTTGAACAATAGACCTTATTTTCAAGGCTTTGAGAAAAGAAGTGCTCTCTCAAGCATAGCTGTTAACATGTGAAATGGGTAGTATCCATTAAAATGACAAGATTTGCTTTTTGACCCAGAAATCTCCCTTGAAAAATATATCTTTCAGAAATATCTTCATATATAGAAAGTGACTTATGTTTGTGATTATTTATTATAACATTATTCATAATAACAAAATATTGAAAACAACCAAAAATCCAATATATAGGGGATTGTTTAAATAAGCTATAGCATATCTGTTCCATGGAATGGCACACATGTCTACAAATAACCTGCAAAGAATATTCTATAAAGGATGCTCTGTCTGTACTAAGTAAAAATTTTCAGGATCTATTAAGTGAAAGTTAACAAACCATAAGGCATACAAAGGTGGACAGCATGTGGACACATTAAAGAAAACTAGTAAAAGTGGTTGTAGGGGATGGGAGAGGACAGTGGTCTGGACGTGGTGACAGAGGTGGGAGCAAACCATCTCAGCACCGACCATTTTATATCACTTACATTTTAAACAATCGACTACACTTCTTATCGACTAAGTATGTAACTCCAGGTGTGATGGGTGGTCTAGCAGTGTAGAAGCAGAGTGTCCATGTGGTATATGTTAGAGAGTGGCAGAGTTTCTTTGGAGATGCCGGAAAGGCTTCTCAGAGAAGGTGAAATTTGGCTGGAGCATAAGTGCAGGTAGGATGTAGCGGCCCTCTGCGCTGCTGTGGTCTATGGCGTTGGGCTCATCACCCGGGCAGTTATGTTGGGGGTCCCAGGTTCTGTCTGGCCTCGACTCTCTGACTCAGTGCTCTCCTTAGTACCCTAAACCAGACTTTCAACTTGGTCTTCTAGCAGTCCCTAGACATACCCCCTCCTCTGGACCTTGTGTCCTAACTCTTCTCAGTCACCACGGGACTCCTGGGCCTCTTGGCTGGAAACTGTTTTGATGGCTGCTGTTGTTCAAACCCACGCCTGTACTGCTGTGGATGGATCACTTAATTTGTAGTTACTTGGCATCTTTAAGGCATCATTAACACTGAAGAAAGACTTTGGCTGAAAGTGCTAATTAACTGGAAAGTAATGGTATGGCTTTCATTTGTGAGTTTCATTGACCTTAAGTAAACCGTTGTGCTGGCCTCTTGAGGAATGAGCCCCAGCCTTTGGTCTTCAATGTTTGACTTATTAAGTGGATCACATCACAGCTATTAATTTTATGTCATATTATAGAAGCAGAGCAGAAGGAAATCTGTGGTGATAGATTCAATTGAGGTCTTTAAATCTTAGAGATCTACTTCATATACATTTAAATTGGCTGACATACATATGAGGGTGATTGTGTTTCTCTGACAATAGTCTTAGTTATATTGGAAGTTGTAGAACATTAGGAAAATAAGAATAACTGTTCATATAAGAGCTGGTCAAAACCTCGGGCAACATCTGGCATGACCCTCAGGTTTTAAGGGGAAACTGAGTACTAGAAAAGTGATGTGACTTCTCCCAGGTCATGTGAAGCTTTAATTATGGTAAATAATAACCTCACTGCTGTTTCTTCTGATGCAGAACCCAGGACTCTTAAGTCTCCGTCTGAAGCCTCTTCGAGGGCCTCACATTTGCCCTTAGACATGGCCAGTCCCACATCAACGTGGCCTACACTGTGACTTGGAGTCTTTAATAACGTTTACAAGTGATTGTATGCCTATTAATGGTCAGGATCAATTTCAAAAATCAACTTTACTGAGTGTAATTTGCATTCTATAAAATGCAGCCTCATTAACCATACAGTTTGATGAATTGTGACAAATATATACCGCATGTAACCACCGCCACCGCCACCACCACCACCATCAAGATATAGAATATTTTTATTGCCCTCCATGGTTTCTCTGACCCCTTTGCAGCTAACCATCTCCTGCCCCTAACTCCAGGCAACTACTGATCTCCTTCTTGCTACCAAAGGCTGAGCTTTTCTAGTATCTCATATACATACAAGCAGTGGTATGCACTCTTGTGTGTCTGGCTTCTTTCTTTCAGAATAAGGTGTTTTGGATCCTTCCATGTTGTGTATGTGTGAGTAATATGCTCCATTCTTTTGCAGAGTAGTATTTCATTTTATGAATTTACTACAATTTGTGATTTGGTCACCTACCTCATGTTGGACATGGAGGTTATTTCCAGTTTGGCATTATTATGAATAAAGTCTCCGTGGACATTTACATACATGTTTTGTGTAGATACTTACATTTTAAACAATCGACTACACTTCTTATCGACAAAGTATGGAACTCCAGGTGTGATGGGTGCTCTAGCAGTGTAGAAGCAGAGTGTCCATGTGGTATATGTTAGAGAGTGGCAGAACTTGATTCTTTGGAGATGCCGGAAAGGCTTCTCAGAGAAGGTGAAATTTGGCTGGAGCATAAGTGCAGGTAGGATGTAGCGGCCCTCTGCGCTGCTGTGGTCTATGGCGTTGGGCTCATCACCCGGGCAGTTAGGTTGGGGGCAGTTAGGTTACTAGGTAACCTAACCCGGGCAGTTAGGTTACTTGTTTTTATTTTTCTTGGTAGGAGTTGCTTTGCTGAGTAATATGTTAATTGTAGGTTTAAGCTTAGGAGGATTCACCTAGCTATTTTTTCAAGAGGATTTTACTATTTTATAGTACCACCAGCAATTTCTGAGAGTTCCAGTAGATTTCTTAGTATGTTTTTGGCACATGATTATGTTGTCTGCAAACAAAGACAGTTTTACCTCTTCCTTTCCAACATGTATGCCCTTTGTTTCTTGACTTATTGAACTTGCTAGGATCTCAAGTACAATGCTTATAAAAATTAGTACAGCTACATCTTTGCCTTAATCTGGATTTTAGGTGCAAAACATTCCATTGCTTATCATTAAGTAGGTTTCGACTGTAGGTTTTTCATGGGTGTATTTCATAGAATGAGGATGTTCCTTTCTGTGCCTAGTTTGCTGAGAGCTTTTAAAAAACTATAAATAGGTTTTGAATTTTGTCAACTATTGTTTCTGAAGCTGTTGATCATTCGGCTTTTCTTTTTGTTGCTGCCAATAGCCTATTAATATGGTAAATGACATTGATTTTTGAAGATTAAACCAACCTTGCGCTATTGATGGCCATGATGTATTACCCATTTTACATTTTACTGAACTTCATTCATTAGTACTCTAAAAATAATTTTTACATTTAAATTCATGAGGGATATAGGCCTCATGAATAGTTTTCTTGGAAGTTTTCTATCTGATTTTGGTATTTGAGTAATATTGGTCTCATAAAAAGATTGGGAAAGTTTTCTCCTTTTTTCTAACGGCTAAAAATGTTTATTATACAAAATTGATATTCTTTCTAATTTAAATGTTTGTTAGAATTCAGCTGAGAGACCATCTGAGCTTGGAGTTTCTTTTGGGAGTATATTCCTGTTTGCTCGTTTGTTTGTTTTTGGAGACAGAGTCTTGCTGACACCCAGGCTGGAGTAAAGTGGTGTGATCTTGGCTCACTGCAACCTCCGCTTCCCGGGTTCAAATGATTCTCATTCCTTAGCCTCCTGAGTAGCTGTGATTACAGGCCTGCTCCACTAAGCCCGTCTGATTTGTGTACTTTTAGTAGAGTTGGGCTTTCGCCATGTTGGCCAGGCTATCTCAGTCTCTTGGGCTCAAGTGATCTGCCTCGGCTCAGACTCTCAAACTGCTGGGATTTCAGGCATGAGCCACAATGCCTGGCCATCTTTTGGAAGTATATTCTTGATTATGAATCCAATGTCTTCAATTGGCATGAGGCTCTTCAGATTTTCTGTTTCTCCTTGATTCCTTCTGGTAATGTGTGACCATTTTATGTTAAGTTGTTGCATCTATTGGCACAAAATTGTTGACACTCTTCCCTGATTGTCTTTTTAATGTCTGTAGGATTTGTACCGATAATCATTTTCATTCCTGATGTTGATGATTTGTTTTTCTCTTCTCTTTTTCCTTGATCATCTCAACTTAGAGGATTGTCACATTTATTGATACTTTCAAGAAGTAGGTTTAAGGATAGTTGGTTTTTTTTTCTGTTATTTATCCATTTTCAATTTGATAATTGTCCAAGCCTGTCTTTCTTACTGGTTTGTTGTTCCTTCCTCTACAACTCCTACCCACCTGGCACACGTAGTCCTTTTTCCTCCTGTATTCTCATATATCGTAATACACTTATCCATGACACAGCATGTCACAGTTTACTCAGAGGCCTCAAGGCTTGTTTCTTTTACTAGAGTCAGGTGCGCCAAGGTTGGCACTGTGCCTTCTTCCTCTCAGGTGCCATAGTCCCTGGGACATAGTAGACAGGGTTAGTGGGCGAATTATTACATGGGTGAATGAATGCTATTCTAAACAGTTTGCCTGAATGGCAAGAGAGTGGGCTGTGCAGGTACGTTGCTCTGCATTCAGTTCCTGCCTGTGCTGCTTCCTGGGTGCTCTGAGCCTCATTGATGAAAACAGCACTTCCCTTCTGGGGCTCTCATGACTGTTGCAGTTGGGGGCGTAGGTCACTCAGTGCAGCACGTGGCATGGAGTAGGTGCCTTTAATACAAGGTACCCACTGACAGGCCTTTCATGTTAGCTGGAATACTAAGTTATGTGCCTAGAAAATAAACATTTTGGTTGTAGTCCCTTGTTTATGAATGATTTCTGTAATAGTCTTCTGTCAAAGCAAGGATTGAAAAATACTCTCAGACAGGAACGTCTTACGAAGTCTCTTGGATTGAGGAAAAGGACTTGGACATCCTGTGTCTTTCCACTTCCCAGCTCCCCTTATGCTCTGATTATTCTGATTATTAATAAGACCACACACACACACACACACACACACACACACACACACAAGACCTTATATATAATATTCTAATTTTAAAAGACTGAGGAGGCTTTTTTTTGTTATTTCTGGTTTTTGTTTTTATCTCAAAGAGGTAAGGCAGTGACAGTGAACTTCAGAAAACCTTTTGATGTGGTTAGGCTCTGTATCCCCACCCACCCAAATCTCATCCTGAATTGTAATCCCCATAATCCCCACATGTCGAGGGAGGGACCTGGTGGGAGGTGATTGGATTATGGGGGCGGTATCCCCCGTGCTATTCTCATGATAGTGAGTTCTCATGAGATCTGATGGTTTTATAAGTGTTTGACTGTTCCTCCTTCACACACTCGCTCACTTTCTCCTGCTGCCATGTACTACATGCTTCTTCCCCTTCTGCCATGATTCTGCGTTTCCTGAGGCCTCCCCAGCTGTGCTGAACTGTGAGTCAATTAAACATCTTCTCTTTATAAATTACCCAGTCTCGGTCAGTTCTTTACAGCAGTGTGAGAATGGACTAATACACCTTTTCTGTGCTTGATTTTGTTAAATTAGATATTGCCCCTCATAATTCTATCTTTTTTGTGGTTTTCTACAGAGTAAAGAAACAGTGAATTCCCAGAAAGTAGAAACACAGACTATTTCTTCTTGGTGATGTGCTACTTTGACAGTTGTCTGTGTGTACTTTTTGTTCATTCCCCAGGTGATTTCTTTTACATCACTCTCTGTAGGTGACTTTTAAGTTTACCTTAAAAAAAAAACCAAAAAGCCAGTGTGACATTTGTTGTTACTTCACAGATTTTGGCTTTTCACAGCCATTACTGGGAGTTTGTGTATTTCCGTGACCACTGTGCCTGCAGTTTGAGGAAGATGCTGCATACATGTTAGGCAGTTGGTTAGTTGGTTGGCTTCATTTATTTATTATTTAAATTATTCATACATTGACTCACTCAGCATTTACTGAGCTTTCTGAGATCAGGGACTACATCTTCTTCATCTTGTACTGAGCAGAGAGCCCTGAACTTAGAAGATACCCAGGAAGTGTTAGAAAAGATGAATGAAAAAATAGATCAAACAGGTGAAAGTCAGTTGAACTCTGAAAGTTTTGACAGAAAGACTTATTGAGTATGTGTGTGTGTCGAGACTCACCTTCTGCTGATGACAAGGGCAATTTAAGAGGTCTAAGACATGTTCACAAGAAATCAGCAACGCTTTGGAGATGACAGGGTGGTGCTTGGGAGTAAGGGGAATGAAAAAAGGATTTGGGATTTTGGTGAGGCCAAAATATGATCCTTGAATATTTTTAAAAATCTGTATTTTACTGAGCCATTTGTAAGTAAGGGGAAGGGGTGACTTTATTTGGGCTGTCAAGGAGGAGTAATATTTACATAGGTGGAGAGAATCAGTGAAGGTATTTCTCTGGCAGTACAGATATTGAAGGGAACCTGTCAATATGTAGTCATGAAAGACACCTTGAGGAGTGGTGAGAGGGAATTTGGAATAGTGAGCTTTTAAAATGAGACTTGAAGGACTCAAATAGCAATTTCTCCAAAGAAGATACATAAATGGACCATGAGCACATAAAAAGATGCTCAACATTACTAGTCACCAGAGAAATGCAAATCAAAACCACAGTGAGATATCCCTTCATGCCCCTTAGGATGGCCGTTATCACAAAAACAGAAAATAGCAAATGTGTGGTAAGGATGTGGGAAAATAGGAACCCTGTGCACTACTGGTGGGAATGTAAAATGGTGCAGCCACTGTGCAAAACAATATGGTGGCTTCTCAAAAAGGTACATACAGAATACCCACACGATTCAGAAATTCCACTTCTGGGCATATACCCTAAAGAACTGAAAGCAGGGTCACGGCATTGTCCAACCAGAGCAGCACTGTTCACAAGAGCCAAGGGGTAGGAGCAACCCAGATGTCCACTGACAGATGAATGGATGAGTAAGATGCAGTGCATACATGTAACGGAATATTACTCAGTCTTTAAAAAGAGGAAATTCTGACCCATGATTCAACACGGATGAATCTCAAGGACATGATGCTGAGTGAAATCCGCCACTCACAAACGGACAAGTACTGTAGGATTCCACTCATGCAAGGTGCCTAGAGTGTCAAATTCAAGAAGACAAAAAGTAGCATGGTGGGTGCCAGGGCCTAGGGGAAGGGAGACCATATTTAATGGGTTCAGAGGGTCAGTTTGGGAAGATTCAAAAGTTCTGGGGATGGAAATGGATGATGGAGATGCTTGATAAACAGAATGAATGTGTTTAACACCACTGAACTGTGTACTTAGAATTGTTAAAATGGTAACTTTCATGTTATGCATTCTTGCCACTTTACAAGAATATAAAACAAAACCTAGAAGAAGCGGGACTGAAACTAGTTTCCTCCGATTCTAAGCCATGTTGCCTCAGGGTGTCAGGTGGGTACATTGCGGGGGAGAAAGGAATTTATTTAATGAGCGACTTCTTGTTCTGTCACTGTGTTTCCTCATCACATCTGCACTCTAGTGAGATACGTATTAATGATTGTCCCTATTTAACAGTTGAGTAGCTTTGATTTTTTTGGGGGGGGGGTTTGCTTATGCTTTTGGTGTCATATCTGTGAAACCTTTGCCTAATCTAAGGTCATGAAGATTTGTTCCTATGTTTTCCTCTGGGTTTTATCTGCAAATCTTTGATGTAAAGGTCCACATAGTAAGTATTTTAAACTTTGCTAGCCGCATATGGTCGCTGTTGCATATTCTTCTCTGGTTTTGTTTTGTTTTGTTTTACAAGCTTTAAAAAAATGTAAAAACTGTTCTTAGCTCTCAGGCCACACAAAAACAGGCGGTGGCCAGATTTGGCCCATGGGCCGGATCTGCTGTGTCTGCTGCTTCAGGATGGTCCTGGGGAAGGCGGGGTCCTTCAGTCCAGAGGCAAACCTGGTTGAACTTCTTGTTTCTATGGTTACTTTGGGTGCCCCCCAGGCTCCACAGTCCCCTGATGTTACCCTGTACTCGGGGATGCAGAGAAGCTGTAATGTTCCCCTTCCATCCCCAGCCATCCTGTGTGCAGCACCACCCCCATGGGGGGGGGGGGGGTCTCCGCATACCTCTGTTCCTTGCCTCTCACTGGGTGCCACTGGGCCCAGCAGGAGCACATGGGCAGTCCCCGCTGTGCAGCACCCTGCCCCTCCTGGAATGCCTCAGTTGCCCTGTGAAGTCATCTCTTGGATGGATTCCAGGAAGCATCCTGAATGTGGAGTTTGTCAGCTTTTACTCACTGTCAGCCCAAGTGACCCTACCTTCTGGATAGAAGCACCCCCACCCCGCCTGTCACCTCATTTTATGTTGAAATGATGCTCACACAACATTTTATGTTGAAATGATGCTGTCTCCAAAATGCCTTGTTAGGCCAGGCGTGGTGGCTCACGCCTGTAATCCGAGCACTTTGGGAGGCCGAGGCGGGTGGATCACCTGAGGTCAGGAGTTTGAGACCAGCCTGGCCAACATGGTGAAACCCCATCTCTACTAAAATACAAAAATTAGCCGGGCCTTCTGGCATGCGTCTGTAATCCCTAGGAGGCTGAGGCAGGAGAACTACTTGAACCTGGGAGGCGGAGGTTGCAGTAAGCCAATTTCATGCCACTGCCTCCTGCCTGGGCGACAGAGTGATACTCCATCTCCAAAAAAATAAAATAAAATAAAATAAAGCTGTATTTAACCACAGAGTAAGTTTTGGAAGCCCTTTCTGTTTGCACGTACAGGCTGAGAATTGTGTACACTCTGGGGCATTACAGGAAAGACAGTGCCCGCCAGGGGTGTAAGATGGTGCCCGCCAGGGGTGTGAGTCGGTGCCCACTGGGGGTGTGAGTTGGTGCCCGCCAGGGATGTAAGAGAGTGCCCGCCGGGGATGTGAGTCGGCCAATGCTGATGACTTGACTAGTTGGGATTATCTTCAGACTCTTCCTAAGCAAAGCCGCTTGCCTCCTGGTGGATCAAACTAGAGAGTTACTAACATGTGTATGTGTTTTGTTTTGTTTTTTTTTTTCCCAACATCTTGTAGACCCTGGAAGCTATCCTGAATTTCAAATACTCTGGAGGCCCGGGCCACACTGAAGGATATTACAGGAACCTCTCCCTGGGGCTGCATATAGAAGTCGAGCCGTCTGTATTTTTCACCCGAGTCAGTACTCTCCCAGCAACCAGGTAAATGTCTTACTGCCACACAGCAGTCTTGTTCTAGAGTCTCAGCAGCACTGCGTTTAGAATCCTGACCTCAGTGTGTTTTTGTCCTGCCTCCCATTAGATCCGTGCCATTGGGCCAAGTTGCTTAGCCTCTCTGGGATGTAGGCTTCTCATTAGGAAACCAGGTGTTACACGAGAACTGCCTCTCAGGTGGTTGTGAGTGAGTGGGCTTTACATATCACGCCATGCCGTAATAATAATGCTGATGATTGCAGCATTCCTGCGTGTGGTTCTCACTGTGCACACACTTCCCGCTCAGCCTGGCATGGCTGCATTCTGGCTTGCTTCTCCTGTTAGTGGGGGCTCAGTGGATAGCACATGTCTTAGGAACTCCTGGACAAGTCCAGCATCTCTTCTGCGTCACTCCCGGCATCCCCGTAGGATGGGCACTTTGTGGAGCTCCCAGCCATCTGGGCCTCAGGTCATTTCTGCCTCGGAGGCCCTTCTCATGCAAAGGCTTTCTCTCCTGCCTACTTTCCAGACCTAGTCTTCCTTCAGGGAGAAAGAAATTGGACAGTTTGTACACTTGAAACCCAGAGGTGGCAAGAGATACTTAGGGTATTCTTTTCTGAGTTAGGAGAATGATAGTTTCTCACGAAAACTTTTCCTTCTGGCAAAGTTGGAGTAGCGGAATCTGGAAGCTGGAGGTGGAGCTGAGTCTCCCATTCCTGCCACAGTGCCAGCAGCCTTTGGGAAGCAGGTGCTCTTCACCTCTGAGCTCGTCCCGGTGTTCCTGTCCAGCTAGGTCTTGCTTATCTGAGTAGGGTGGGCTGGACGGGTATTATTTAAATGCTTACCTGTCTGTCCTCGAATGGGGAGGCAGAGGGATCCCATGCAGCCCCTCCTCCTCCAGGGCCCTGTGTGCTGCAACGTAAGATAACATGTTGTTGTCCATGTTAATGTTGGCATAAAATCCCTTGAAAATGATACAGCTCTAAATAATAAGTGTGATTTTAGTTTATAGGAAAGACTGTTTTTCTTCCCAACCCCTGGAGAATGCCTTCAGCAAGAATTAATGGTTTAGCTGGGCCTTTTAGCGTCTTATTTCATCATCTGTCACTTTTTCAATCCTCAGAGTAAGAGCCTTCCCTGCCAAGACTCACCTCTGTTTTGAATTTGTATAAAGCATTAAAGCTCTTGCCCCTGGGGAAGGCTTGGCCAGGACGGCTATGGATGTTAGAGTATTTCAGGCCCTTTCTGAGCATTCCATTTGCTCCATCATGAACCTGGTGTGTGTTTCTTTCTCATCCCCTCATCTCCTGCTGCCGTTACCCATATAAATAATTCTTGGAAGTGGCACAGGTTGTCACCAAGTTCGTCTTTTCTTTTCCCCTTATTGATATCTGGCTTTCACGTCATGACCCCTGCAGTTCTAAATGACAGTTGAAGATGAGGAAAATGCTGCCGTGTGGTTTGCTTCACACAGAGGTTTGGAAGCGTGGGTGGACAGATGAAGCGCTATGTGGATCCTGCCCCCCAGCCTGTGGCCCTTGCTCCCTTTTCTTTTGGTCTCTGTGGTTCTTTTCCCTGCTTTTGGGATTGAGATTCAATGTCTTCTAATTCTCCTTTTCCATTATTCCCAAGTCTAAGTGGTCCCTAAGCCCTGTGGATTGGACTTCTGAGATGTCACCAAATGACTCTGCAGTCCACTGCACGCCTTTGTCACTGTAGAGAGAGTTGCCCCGTCGGTCTTTCTGCTGACAGCCTTGTTTCCCGTTGTCATCCTTTCGGTACACACGTGCCCGTGCCACTGCCCTGGTACATACTTTCCCAGTGCTGATGAGATAAAGTCCAGAGTCCCTCCTATGACATCCATGGTACTTAAGGATCTGGCCCAGATCTTCCCCTTCAGTCCCGTTGCCCCAATCCCATACTTCATGTAAAGGGCACTTGCTCCTCGCCATTGCTGGTATATGTGCAGGTGGTTTACACCAACGAGCTTCTGCACACACATTTTTCTAACACTGTTCTCTCTCTTAAATGAAGATACTGTATTCAACCTTTTGGAAAATATCTGTTTGACCTTGGCCCATGTTACCATTTTGGTAAAATTGTTCTGAGTGTGACTAGGCAGAGTGGATTGGCCCTTCTGTGGGTCCCTTAACGTTACACGTGCTTCTGCTCATGCACTTTCCAGAGTGTATTGGAAATAGTTTCATGTGTTCCTTAAGCCAACACTTCCAAAGTTTCAGGTACTATATAAAGAGATCATGGTTTAAGAGACAAAGGGAGCACAATTCCTGTTTTTTATTTGCCTGATATAAGCTCGTCAGTCAGAAATAAAAGCAAATGGAAACCAGAAACTATAAAGCAGTGATGAACCTAATAAATAGTAAATAAGTGAATAAATAGAAAAGATGTGTTTCCTTCACTTTTAAAATGTCTTTGAAAGATTAATTGACTACTTAAAGAAGAAATAAGAACATTGAATTCTGTAGTGTATAGCGCATATATAAATAAAATATGTAACAAAGCGGCACAAAGAATGGGTGGGAAAATAGAAGTTCTTGTGTTATATGCAAATTGTTATAATATTTTTTTGAAGTTAAATGTGATCAGCTAAAGATACATGTAAACTCTGGAGCAGTCCACTTAAGGAATGGATGTTAAACCAGAAGAGATAAAATGGAATATTTAAAAATACTTAATCCAAAAAAAGGGGAAGAGGTATCAAGAAAGGAGGAGAAAAGAACAAGGAACATATAGCCAAATAGGAAACAGATGGCAATGTGGAGGACTCAAATCTACTGTATCCAGAGTTACACTAAATGTAAATAGATTTAATACTACCTTTAAAAATGGAGATTGTCAAACTATATAAGAAAGTAAGATACCAACTACCTTTTTATAAGAAATTGACATTAACTATACATAATGTAAAATGAAAAGATGAAGGAAAAGACGTATGTAAACCCAAATAATTAGTTAGTTTGGGTGTCTTAATATCAAATGGTTAGGCTTTCAAGAGAAAAAGAGGACAATTTTTAATGACAGCAGAATCAAGTCATCAAAAGTACATAATGATCAAATGAAACTGTTTACAAATATAACTTCAAAATAAAACTGAAGGGAGAAATTGATAACCCCACCATTATAGTTGAAAATTTCAACATTTTTCTGTCAGTATTTGGTAAAATAAGTAGACAAAAAAATTAGTAAAAATATAGAAAACTTGGACAATTCTTATAATCAACTCCACCTACTTTTGTGTGTGTATAAGTGTGTGTGTGTGTATATATATATATGTATGTATTTTATTTTATTTTATTTTTGGAGATAGAATCTCACTCCATAGTCCAGGCAGGAGTGCACTGGCACCATCATAGCTCACTGTAACCTCAAACTCCTGGGCTCAAGTGATCCTCCTGCCATGCCTCCCAAGTAGCTAAAACTACAGGTGCACAGGACCACAAATGGCTTATTTTTAAAACTTTTGGTAGAGATGGGGTCTCACTATCTTGCCCAGGCTAGTCTCAAATCCCCGGCCTTAAGCAATCCTGCTTCAGCCTCCCAAAATGTCTAGTTGTTATTTATAATACAGTAAATGTTTGTATTAGAAAAGGTGAATGGTTTAAAATCAGTGATATTTCTTGTTCATTAGATAAAGAAGAGCAAAATGTACCTAGAGTAAGCAGAAGAAATATAAAGAGTGGATATCAGTGCTATAGAGTATGAACAAATAAACTCATAAAGTCGGTGAAACCAACAGTTGGTTCTCTGAAACAATTAATAATAAAATTAATAAATTGTAACCAGGGTGGTCAGAAAAAAATGTGGAAACACAAATAACCAATAATGAGAATGAAAGAGGTGGCCTTACTACTACGAATTCCACAGACATTAAAAGGATAATAACATAATATTATGAAAAATCATAAAACATACAAAACATTTTAAAAAATTAGCTGGGTGTGATGGCACATCCCTGTAGTCCTAGCTTTCAGGAGGCTGAGGCAGGAGGGTCCCTGGAGTGAGCTATGATTGTGCCACTGCACTCCAGCCTGGGTGGCAGAGAAGGAACCTGTCTCTTAAAAAAAAGAAAAATGACGACCAGGCATGGTGGCTCACACCTGTAATCCTAGCCCTCTGGGAGGCCGAGGCTGGCGGATCACCTGAGGTCAGGAGTTTGAAACCAGCTTGACCAACATGGTGAAACCTCGTCTCTACTAAACGCACAAAAATTAACTGGGCATGTGGTGCATGCCTGTAATTCCAGCCACTCAGAAGGCTGAGGCATGAGAATCGCTTGAACCCAGGAGGCAGAGATTGTAGTGAGCCAAGATTGTACCACTGCACTCCAGCCTAAGCAACACAGTGAGATTCTGTGTAAAAACAAACAAACAAAAAAAGACACAAATTACTAAAATTGACACAGGAAGAAGAAACAGAAAAAATAAATAGTCACACATCAGTTAAAGATTTTGAATTCTTAATTAAAAACTTCCCACAAAGCAAACTTTAGGCCCAGAGGGCTCCACTCTGAAATATATGCAGTTTTTTAAAGAAATAATATCACCTTTACGAAAACTTTTTCAGAAAATAAGGAGGAAATACTTCCCAACTTCCATTTCATGATACCAACATCACCTTGATGCGAAACCCAGACAGAGACATTATGAGAAAAGAAAACTGTAGACCAATAATCTCATGTAAATACATGTGAAATATGAAAACAAAAAATCAAATCAACTTCTGTGATATAGGAAAGGGACAAAGCAGCATGAACAATTTAGGTTTTACTCAGAAATATGAGGCTGTTTTACCCTTGAGAAACCAGTCATTAGAATTTATCACGTTAGCAGAATAAAGGAGAAAAATAATGATCATATCAGTTGATGAAGAACCATTATTTGACAAAAGTCAACACTTAATTATTCCAGAAACACTCAGTACACTAGGATTAGAAGAGAACTTCCTCAATCTGACAAAGGCCATCTACAAAAAACCCCATAGTTAATGTCACACTTAGAGGTGAAAGTCTGATAACTTTTTCTCTAAGAATAAGAACAAGGCACATTTCCACTGTACTCATTATTTTTCTGGCAGTCCTAACCAGAGCAATAAGGGAAGAAAATAATTAAGGGTATTAAAATAGGAAATGAAGAAGTAAAATTATTATTCACATGTCTGTCTTTGTATGGTACATATGATTATGTACACAAATAAGAAATCTGCCACACCAAAGAAATTATTAGAAATAATAAGTCAATTTAGCAAGATTGCAGGATGCCACTCAACATTTAAAAATCACTTATGTTTATATACCAGCAACTAACAATTTGAAAATTAAATTTAAAAAATAACGTATGCAGTAGAATCAAAATCATAAAAACACTTAGGAAAACATTTCTACAAATATTATCCCTACGTAGAGAATGATCAAGCATGATAAAGAGAAATGAAAGAAGACTTAAATAGAGAGGTGTCTGGGCATGGTGGTTCGTGCCTATAATCCCAGCACTTCGAGGGGCTGAGGCAGGTAGATCCCAAGGTCAGGAGTTCAAGACCAGCCTGGCCAATATGGTGAAACTTCCTCTCTACTAAAAATACAAGAATTAGCCAGGCATGGGGGTGGGCACCTGTAGTCCCAGCTACTCAGGAGGCTGAGGCAGGAGAATCACCTGAACCCGGGAGGCGGAGGTTGCAGTGAGCCGAGATTGCACCATTGCACTTCAGACTGAGCAACAGGGCGAGACTCTCTGTCTCAAAAACAAAAACAAACAAACAAACAAAAAAAGGTATACCTTGCTTAGTGATTGGAAGAATTCGTTTTTCTTAAGATAGTGGTTTTCCCCAAACTGATTATAAGTTTAATGCAATTCAGTCAAAATCCTAGCAGAATTTTTGTTTAATGACATTATAAAATTATTTTGAAATTGAACAGACCTAGAATAGACAAATAACTTGAGAAAAAAGAACAAAGTTGGAGGACTTACACTGTATGATTTTAAGACAATGTAAAGCTATAGTAATCAAGAGAGTATGTTATTGGTGTAAACACAAAGAGATCAATGGACCATAATAGATAGTCCAGAAATAGTTCCAATTGTATCTCATCAGTTGATTTTTAACAAGATGCAAAACTAATTTCATGGGGAAAGAAAAGTCTTTTTAATAAAAGATGCTGGAACAGCTGGACATCTGTGTGGGGGAATAAAATTAACCCTTCACCCATACATCACATCATGCCCAAGAATTCACTGGAGATGAATTTTAGGCCTAAAAGTAAAAACTTTAACTGCAAGCCTTCTCAAAGAAAATGTAGCAGAGTATCTTCTTGATTTGGGGCAAATATTTTCTTAGATGGGGCCAGAAACTGCTAACCATAAAACTAAGAGTTGATAGGATGAATTTCATCAAAATTAAAAACTTCAGCTCATTAAAAGGCAAATTACATTCTAAGATTAAAAAATTGTAACATATTTATGTAACATTCGTTTGTGTCTTATTGATGAAGTTGTATAATTCTAAAAAGGTGATAAATAGGCAGAAGATTTGAACAGATATTTCTCAAATGACCTGTAATCTCCGAAAAGTGTTCAACATTATTAATCATTAGAGAAATGCAAATTAAAACCCCAATTAGATACTACTATATACCCACTAGAATGGCTAGAATTAAAGAACAGAACACCAAATGTTAGGGAGAATGTGAAACAACCAGAATTCACATAAACTGCTTCTGGGAGTGTAATGTGGTGTAGCCACTTTAGAAATCAGTCAGGCAGTTCCTCATGAATTAAAACATATTCCTCCCCAGTAATCCAGCAAATAAAGTTTAAATTTTAAAAAAGGTATTTGCTAATTCCAATTTAAAGAAAATATCCCTGCATTCAAGTATACTCATTAACTTCATTACTTATTAGCTATTAGCCTATTGCTTTGCTCTCAGAAGTAATGGAATATTTGATCATTTTATTCATTGATTACATCTTTTTATGTGAGTGGTTCTAATTTTAGTTCAATGCATGCCTTCAAAATTTCATGTGTGTATTTATGAACAGAGTTTCATGTAATACCAGAAATAATAATAGATGTGAGACTTACTTTTTTGTGGGAAGTGTTACACTGGAGTAGAATATTTTCCAGTGTACTCTACTGAAGTAATAACTTCCAGTAATGATTGCATTTTGTTCTATTTAGAGCAAGTGAGCAGAAAATGTATATTACTCGGTATTTAGAAAATAAAATATAAATATTACAGGAAAAAAAAAAGCAATTTCATTCCTAGATATTTTCTCAAGAGAAATGTAAGTCCATATCCACAAAAAGACTCCTACAAGTATTTTCATAACAGCTTCATTCCTAATAACTCCAAACTGGAAAGAATTCCAAATGCCCCTCAACAGGTAGATGAATAAACAGTGTGGGGTGCTCCCACACAACGGAATACTCCTCAGAAATAAAAACTGCTGGGACACGCGACAAAATGGGGTCAGCACAAAGTTATGATGCTGGTCAAAGGAATCGAGTCATAAGAGAAACATCCTGTGTGACTCCATGTGTGCACCTTTCTAGAACAGGAAAACCTGTTTTATGATAAAAGAAATCTAACCAGTGGTTGACTCTGGGTTAAGGTGGGATGGGGCAGGAATCGACTGGAAAGGGATTAGGGTTAGCAACTGTCTGGTTTGCCTGGGATTTTTTAGATCAGCTCTGAAATTCCCTCACCCTGGGAAAGTCCTCAGTACAAACCGGGACAGTTGGTCACCTTAAAGGGAAGAGAAAATCTCTTTCTGACTGGATGAAATGTTGCATATGTTGATGGGGTGTGGGTTATAGGGTTGTACGCAAATAATCAGACTAGTAGACGCTTCAGATTTGTGTATTTCATTGTATGTAAATTATAACCTTGATTTAACATTTCATGTACGAAAATATATATACATTGGAGAGAACACCTAATTTTTACTGGAGAGATCTGGAAAGGCATCACAAAAAATGAAACATTGTACTAATTCTTGAAGAAAGAAGGATTTCACCACCCACAGTGGGAGGAACAGGAGAAGTGTTAACACTGGGTTTCTGGTTCTTGTACTAGATTTTGAGCTCTGTGGAGCATGGAGCCAGGTGTTTAACTTCTGCCTCCCAGGACTCAGCACCTTGCCCCACGGTGGGCAAGACTTAGGAATGACAGGATGTAAAATACCAAGACTGTATTCATTCAGGTGTTTTTTTGTATAAAAGGGATGACCTCGTTTATATATATATTTAAGTTCTATTTTTCTTTTCTTTTGCCCGGTGCAGTGGCATAACCTCAGCTCACTGGAGCCTCTGCCTCCCAGGTTCAAGTGATTCTCCTGCCTCAGCCTCCTGAGTAGCTGGGACTACAGGCATGAGCCACCACGCCTGGCTAATGTTGCCCAGGCTGGACTCTTAACTCCTGACCTCAAGTGATCCACCCACCTCGGCCTCCCAAAGTGCTGAATTCTATTTTTCTTAATAGGGACCTGTGTAAATTGCAAGGCCCGGAATACGACAGAATTAGTATGCATTTTTGGCTCTTGGCCTTTGCAGTTTGTTGAAGTTCCGTGACGCATGGTGTCTTGTGAATTCATTACTTTTCATTTTGCTCACGGGTGAAGATTTTTGCTCTGGCATCATGCCGTGTTAGAGTTCTCTGCATCCCCAGAGATGGCCCATCTCAACACATGTGCATCACAAACGAGGCCCAGAGAGTTTTCTGATTTGCTTAGGTTCACACAGCTTGCAGGTGACAGGGCTGGCATCTAGATGTCCTGGCTTCCAGGCCACTGCATAATGGACAATGAAGCTGGCCACATACGTGTCACTGCAAGCCTGCACAGAGATTCAGACTAATTTTAATGCAAATAGAAGCCAAATATATGTTGAAAGATTACTTTACTGCTGGCATGACATGAATCATATATTCTATTGTGAAACCAAAATACAAATGGATGTGAGTTATTTCCTCCTGGGATAGTCTGTGCGTCTGCTCCTCTGACTAATATTGATAATTTCTGTAGTTTTTCTTATTGGTATTTTTTAAAAAGATGGTTTTCTATATGAGAATGTGGGAAGGAAGAGCAGTCCTATTTATTCACAGCCTGCTACACTCCAGGGCGTGCCCTGGGTGTTGCCTTCGACATCCCATGCACACTCCCAAGAACCCTCTGACATTGGCTGGGGGTGTTAAATTCCTCACCTTGTCCTGCCCATTCGTGAGTGGAAGGGAGGCAGTCTGAACTGTGACCTTGGGGACACCCAGACCAAAGCTTGCCACCACACTCGCTCTGACCTGGGAGCCTGGAGTCCCGGGCTCTGGTGTCTGTTCTGCCACTGACATCCTTCTTAGGAGCTGTATCTTTGGAGGAGTGTGTTTCTCTGCCCCAGTTTTGCCCCTGCCCTCCCTAGGGGAGAGTGAGCCTCTTAGCTCTGCCCACCTCACCAGGGCGATAAGAGAATCCATTTAAATAGCAGAGGGGGCAGTTTTTTCCTAAATGCCAAAGCGCAATATAGAGAATTCAATATAAAGAAAATAATAATGAGAATAATTATAGAGAAATAATAATGATAATAATTCTCATTATTCTCATTATTATTTTCTTTTTACTGTTCTCCCTCCAGGGAGTACACAGGTCTCAGTTGACTTTTATTTAGAAGATCAATTACCTTTGAGATTTGCTTTTTACACAGAGCTGCCTGGTAACGTTGTTAGGGACGAGATGGAAATGGATTAGGCTGGACCGTCCCTGTCTGAGTGCTGAGCCTCCCTCTCTCCTGAGGAGCAATTTCTTTCTAGCCTGTTACAATAAACGATCCAATCTTAGACATTTCTACTCAGGAAAATGCACTCCTCTGAGCAGGGCGTGGGGTGTAATCGTTACGACATTATTGATAGACACCCTGCCACAGAGACCTTAGACACTTCCCCGTGTGGTGGGGACAGCTAACCCCTGGAAGGGGCACTACGGAGTTTTATCATGGTAGATCTTTTTCCAGTTGCTATGTTTATTTATTAGATTGGTTTTAAATCTAACAAGAATTTAGAATTGTAGTGCGCAGCAGGAGTGAGAGCCAAATGCGCCTGTATATGATTTCCAGCGTTGATTCTCCTGCTCATTTGCACTGTGGTTTTGAGCAAGCCATTCACATTTCTCTAAGCCTCATTTTTCCTTCATCTTGAAAAGGAGATAACATTGATTGTGCAGGGTCATAAAACTGTGTGTTTAAAAACCGTGTATAGAGTGTCTGAAAAATTATAAACAGTGCCTGACACGACGCAGATAATTGAAAATTAGTGGTTGTCATTTTCCTTGTGTGTGTGCACTTCTGTTGTGTGTCAGGTTCCAGGGACAAAGGGATGAGCCAGGCTTGTAAACACAGGTGGCTTTGCAGCAGCTGGCCCCAGCACTTGCGAAGGACATCACTGACCTCAGCGGATCCTGAAGCCTTTGTTGGCCTTCCTTGTCACCCATGGTCAGCTCTCTGAAGGCAGCCACTCTGTGACTCCCTGTTTGAGCAGCACCAGCTGAAATGAGCAGTCAGTGGTCCATCGAATTGTTGAAGAAACGCTGCAGTGGGACATCTGGGGTATGAACGACACGTGGCAGGAGCTTTGAAGAAAGAACAACCAGATTTGTGTTGAGCAGCCGGAGGACCTACAGTGGGAATTGAGTTGCTTGTTTAGATCACTGGGGAGTATGGCTTCCTTCCCTTAGGGTGAGGAGTGGCTTGACAGGAAGTGCAGTGCTGGGGAAGGGAGAAGTTTGAAGCCCAAGTACAGACAGGTTCCTGGAGGAGTGCACGGAGAGGTGGGGTTGTGGTCGGAGTGGAACACAGCTGCTGCGGCTGTGATGGGCTTGATGGGCTTGAACTCCATCTGACCCTTACCTGCCGAGCAGATACCCAAGAGCAGGGTCGTCTTTTCACAAGAGCATTAACTATCCATTACACTTGGGGTCCCATTGACCAGGCTGTTAGCACTCTTCCTTCCTCTGTGTGGCCTGGTCAGCCCTGTGCATGTAGGTGTTGAGGCGCTGTCATCTCCGTGTGTGTGGAGGAACTGGCTGATTCTTGAGCACACACTAAGTGCCAGGTGCCTTGCTAGATACGCTGCTCTCCCTGTAGCCCTTTTGTCCCCTTCGGAAGCATTTTTCAGGTGTTGCCACTTTTCAGAACTTACGGTGACCCTCTGCAAAGTGAGGTAGTCCCTGAATCCCCCTCAGAGGCTCACAGGAGACTTCCGCGCCTGTCCTTTTACATTTGACATGCTAGGTAGTGTGGGCTGGAGAACGTGTTGCCCTGTTTTGCAGGTGAGGGACTTGGGCAGAGTGAGGAGAAGGAACGAGCTTGGTGTTGCTTGTGGCTGCATCAGGCCCTAGTCACTGGGGGGCCTCGGCCTGACTGGCAGGATGCAGCAGGGAGGAGCTGGGTTTCGGAGGCTAACTGCCTCATGTTGGAATCCCAGCTCTGCTGTGTTGGGCGAGTTACAGAATCTTTATTATAAAGCGGGCCTCCTTATCAGGCTGTAGGGAGGATTCCAGTAAGAAACTGTGTGCCTGATGCGTGGCAAGCCTGCAGCGCACGGGGTCCACGCCCTTCTTCCCTCTCGTTCTCAGTCTTTACAGGTGTGTTACAGGCAGCGTCTTTGCTGTGTCTCCCCTTTTAAGTAAGTCTCTCAGATGACTGGCATATGGTAGAGACATAGCAAATAACTATGGCGGGGTACCTTGTTTTTGTGGAGGGAGGAAAGAATTTGAAATTAGAGGGGATGGATCTCTACTTCCTGCCTTCAACAGGTCTCTCAGATGCTCTGAGCCCCTCATTACCTTATCTATAAATAGTAGGAGAATTATATGAAAGAATACGTTTTTTCTCCCCACTACTTTCTTTGAAAGCTACTCATTCAAACTTGTTGTACAAAATGTATGCCTGGCCGGGAGCGGTGGCTCACGACTGCAATCCCAGCACTTTGGGAGGCTGAGGCGGGCAGATCACGAGGTTAAGAGATTGAGATCATCCTGGCCAACATGGTGAAACCCCATCTCTACTAAAAACACAAAAATTGGGTGGCACAGTAGCTCACGCCTGTAATCCCAGCACTTTGGGAGACCAAGGCAGGAGGATCACCTGAGGTCAGGAGTTTGAGACCAGCCTGGCCAACATGGTGAAACCCCGTCTCTACAAAAAATACAAAAAGTAGCCAGGCGAGGTGGCGGGTGCCTGTAATCCCAGCTACTCGGGAGGCTGAGGCAGGAGAATTACTAACTGAGGAGGCAGAGGTTGCAGTGAGCCCAGATCGTGCCATTGCACTCTAGCTTGGGCTACGGAGCAAGACTCCGTGTAAAAAAAAAAAAAAAATTAGCTGAGTGTGGTGGCACGCACCTGTAGTCCCAGCTACTCGGGAGGCTGAGGCAGGAGAATCACTTGAACCTGGGAGGCAGAGATTGCAGTGAGCTGAGATTGTACCACTGCACTCCAGCCTGGAGACAGAGTGAGACTCCATCTCAAAAAAAAAAAAAAAATTATGCCTTGTGGAAGCATGTTAAGTAGAGATGAGTATCTGTTGCAATATCATCTCACATAGATACCCATTATTAAAAGTTTGGCACAAATTTTTCCAAATTTTTAAATTCATTTAAGTATATATAATAGTTACTATTATTTTTATTTTTAATTTTTTTGAGACTGACCCTCACTCTGTTGCCCAGGCTGGAGTGCAGTGGCACAATCTTGGCTCACTGCAACCTCTGCCTCCTGGGTTCAAGTGATTCTCCTGCCTCAGCCTCCCATGTAGCTGGGATTACAGGTGCCTGCCACCACGCCCAGCTAATTTTTGTATTTTTAGTAGAGACGGGGTTTCACCTTGTTGGCCAGGCTGGTCTTGAACTCCTGACCTTAGGGGACCCTCCCTCCTCAGCTTTCCAAAGTGCAGGGATTACAGGCTTGAGCCACCATGCCCTGCCTGTTACTATTATTTTAAAAATAGAAATAAAATTTTAATCTTTTGCAAATTAAAAAAATATGATACATGTTGATCATCTTTCCATATCAGTACATCTAGGTCTCCTCATTTGTTTACAGATCGCATGCCCTTCTGTCCATTAACACGATACCCCATAACGTGTTAAATGCTTCTCTGTTGAGTGAGGTTTGTTTTCTGTGTTCTACTGTGTCAAGCACTTTTGCATTGGACATTCTTGTATATAAACTTTGTGCATGTTTGGGTGGCTTTTGTAACATAAATTCTAAAAATTTAGCTTTAATATGGAATCTTCCTCCATAGTTTACCCTCCCGAGTATGTGAGAGTGTTCGTTTCTCCCTATCATAGACATCATTGAATAGCTCACTTTTTTCACGGTTTGCAGTTTGATGGATGTGAAATATCTCACTGTGTATAATTTTAATTTCCTTAGTTTTGAGTAAGGTAAACCATCTTTATGTTTACTGAACATTTGCATTTCTTCTGTGTATTCTCTTATATGTAATCTTGGCCTTTTCAAAAATTTGTATTAATCTTTTTCTATTGATCTTCAGGAAGTTTTGTGTGCTGTATATTTTAACCTTATCCGAATTTGCTATTTGTATTTTACTACAAATTATTTTGGTCACCTTTTGCCAAAATTTTTAGTAAAATTATTTTGTTCTTATTGGTTTCATTTGGGCTTCATTAAAAAAAAAAAAACAACTTACCCTACTTAAGATTATATATATGTTCTCCTTGATTTTCTGCTAATATATTTATAATTTTACATTGCGCTTATTCATCCATCTTTCATATGTTTTTTGTAGATGGTGTGATATTGGGAACTAATTTTTTAAATTGCAAAAATCTAAGGTTTTACAAAATCTAAAGTATAAAGTGTTTCACAAATTTAGTTGTTATAACTGTTAAAAATTAAATTTTGATTTGTTATTCATGATGTAAATAAATAATGAAATAAGACTTACAAAAAGTCATCAGTAATTTCTAGATTTTGGTCTATTGTTTTAAATTGTTCATCAAAAATTCTTGGTATAGAGTACAGTGAAGTTTGCATCAATGGACCTGGTTCCCGGCAGCCTGACCAGCGTTCATCTTCCCTCCCTTTCTCCTTCCTTGGAACAAATACTTCTTGCGTCCTATTTTCTGCAAAGCACTGTCCTAGGCACTGAAGACAGCAATGAGTAAAGTTGAGTTCATGCTCTCAAAGAGCTTATATTTGAGTGGAGAAAGATAGGCGAGAAGCATAAACATAGTAGATTGTGTAGACAGCAAACATCAGCGTAGCAGGTGGGAAGTGCTCTGAAATGCCTAAGAGCTGCTATGGGAGAGCGCCACAGGTGGGAGTGGGTGTCAGTCCTGCCGCAGTAACTCTGGGATGAGAGCAGGTCGAGGTGGAAAGAATGGTCAGGTTCTGGATATCCTTGGAAGAAACATTAAGTAGGCTAAGCCTTGCTATTTCACAGGAGGTGTGGTGACTCCAAGGCCTTTGTCCTGAGAATCTGGGAAAATGGAGATGTTGTGTATGAGAAGGGGAAAATGGTAGGGGAAACAGGTTGTGCAAATCTGTTGCTAAATTAATAAGTACAAAGTATAAATAAATGTAAAACACTTTTCACTATTTTTTATTTAGATCATGTCAGTCATATACATGATTGGTTTTCCTGGTCCTTGCTGACTGTACTTTTTTAAATGAGTGTAATAAACTGGGCCAGTGCTCATTTGTCTTGTGATGTCTTGACAGTATCAGTCTGCTGTTATAACAAGAGCACCATATTTGAACCACAGAAGTGATACTAAGCATTGGTTGACCTACTGTAGAAATGGGGGAGTCTACGGATGCTCTTCTGAAGTATCAAGGGCTAAGACTTTCCTTTTTTTTTCATGATAAGTACATTTCTGCAGGGGAAAAAGGGTCCAATTCCATTATGCTTCTAAGCCCTGGAAGGAGCTACAGGACTGTAGACCTTTTTCCCTCTTCCCCTCCTTAGATGACTAAAAATAGAAACAGTTTTTAGATTCTCTTGGTTTGATTCAGACCCATGTCGTATTTTTTTCGGCTTATTTTGAAACAATTACAGATTCACAAGAAATTGCAAAAGAAATAGATGTATGGGGAAATTCTATGCACCCTATACCCAGCCTTTCCTACTGGGATATAAGCTCTCAGGTCCGTGGCTGGGATATTTAGAAAATAAATGTTGAAAGGAATTATCGTAAGTGCCACTTTAAGACTCCTTTGTGATATTTTAAAAGTCTGATCAACTTTGCAAGTTTTTTAAAAAAATCATTCTGTGTCTATAACGAGACATCGGATGTAGACAAGGTTTAGGAGGCCAGGAAGTGACAGGTGGTCACAACAGGCGCAGGTGAGGGCGGAGTTTACTCTCGACCCTTGTGCCCTGTGCCTGCTGTTTGTCCCGTGCACGCGCAGCATCAAGCCAGGCTGGGTCTGCCAAGCAAGCCGTGGCCCTGCTTCCTCTTTGACAGTGATTTAATCCTCCGGATGCTGCCGTCAGCGGCTGCTTTACCTCTCAGAAATCCTCCGAAAGAATATTCCAGGCAAGGTAAGGGGCTCACCCTCTTCGTTGTGGAAGTTGCAGAGAAGCAGCGCAGTCAGCAAACCCCTCGTGGTGGTTGATGAGAGGGATAGGGCTGTGCTTTAAGAAGCACCCTAAGGAAGACTGAAGAAGAGATGCTGCGAGATCTGCACTGAGACCTGCTTTTGTGAGAAAAGGAGGCTGGAGAACAAGTTGGAGCCCGTGTCACAGGCTCCACACAGCACCCCCTGCCCTGAAATTGCCATTATGGTCAATTCATAGGCCCTCTTGTTGGAAAGGAACTTAACAATTCAATGTATCTGCTTCATCCCATCCCTCACCTGTTGGCTTGTGTGCCCTGAGATGATGAACACACATTTTGTTGCCATTCCTATTATTACTATATTGTAGCTCTGTGCAGGGCAGGAACTGGGACCCAGCCTCCACAAGACAGGAACAGGTTGATATTCCGTCTGGACTGACACTGACTCCATAACTAGTGCTCCCAGGTTCCATGTGTCACCCACTTGTTATCCAAGCAGCTGCACCCTCTCCTAGCGAATGACCTCACAGTATTCTGTGTGTGCTCACAGGTCTGTCTTGAGAGGACCTATTTTATGTTTTACTGATGCATATTACTATTAAAAGCAAGAATTTTATGTGATCTATATTTTATTTTAGATTGGTATATGACTAAATATTAACGTTCATTTTAAAATAGTAATATTAAGAACAGATTTAAAGATTTTGTATTAATAAGCACTGTATACTTTTTAATATATTTCAAAGCCTGATTTATAAACATCAATTAAAAACAAGCATACCATACTTGGTTTGGGGATTGAATGTATGTTGAAAGGTAGATTGTTCAACATCATCAATTAGTCAGTTTCTTTTCAAACTTATGTTTGGAATTCTTGCATTTTACATTTTTAAAGTTCTCTTCGTTTCTTTGTTTAATCACTGTAGAGTTTAATTTCCAAATGGTGATGCATGAAACATGATTTCAGGTTGTTATTTGCAAGTACTTTTCTACAAATAATTTCTTGTGAATTTGGATTTTCTTAATTCCCAGAAAACAAAAAGCAAAATTGGACGTAATCATCATTATATGTTGTGTTTTAAACGTTGTATTTTGAGGCCTTACAAATGTCTTGATGTGCTGCAAATGGATTTTGATTAGATGAATGCAACTCAAGAGACCTGGTAACTGTCACCCGGAGGCACAATTGCGGAGTTATTGTTATGTCCCTCATTAACGTGCCTTCGTCATGGCTCTCCTCTTTAACCAGTGATCCCTCGGGGGCACAAATTAGACAGTGTAACAAAGCTTCAACTGTTTGTTCAACTGTGGCACTGCGTGTGGGTCGGTTGAGAGATGAAGCATTGCTGTGTGCGCCATGACTGTGTTTGGTGGATCTCTTCCCCCAGTTCCTGGGCGACCCTGCTTCCTGTACACTCAGGATCTCAAATTGTCTTCTTTTTAAATAGCTTTATTGAAATATAATTTACATGCCACATAATTGGCCCACTTAAACTGTATAATTCAACATTTTAGTATATTCAGAGTTGTTCAGCCATCACAACAATCTGATTTTAAAACTTTTCATCCTCCCATTTCATCCTCCCAGAAGAAACCCTGTTCCTGTTGCTGTCATTCTCTTTCCCCCACTTCCCTCCCTCACCCTAAGCAACCACTAATCTACCACTAATCTACTTTCTGTCTCTCTAGATTTACTTACTCTAGATATTTCATATACATGGAAACAACATGTGACTAACCTCTTTCACTTGGCGTGTTGTTTTCAAGATTCGACCACAATTACATATAAGTATGTTATTTCTTTTTGCTGAATAATTTTCTGTTGAATGGATATATTTTGTTCGTTAGTTGACGGACATTTGGGTTGATTGCACTTTTCTGCTATTGTGAATAATGCTATTACGAACATTCGTGTGTAAGTTTCTGTGTGGATGCATGTTTTCATTTCTCTTGGGTATAAACCTAGGAGCGGAATTGCAGGATCATATTATAACTCTATGTTTTAATAGTTTAAGGAGCTGCCCAATTGTTTTCCAAAGCGGTTGCACCATTTTGCATTCCCATAGTGTACGAGTATCTGATTTCTGCACATTCTTGCCAGTATTTGTTATTATATTTATCTTTTTGATTCCAGCCATTCCAAATTGTTTCTCTTAAGGGAACATTTAAAAATGATATTTAAAGTTTACTAACTAAAAAGTTAGAAACAGTTATCCTTCCTGTCTTCAATAACGTAAAGCTTCAGCGACGCTTCACAAAGACTGGGTTGCTTGTCAGTCATTGATGGGGAAATGCCCCCACATTCCCATCTGCCACCAAACCTGTTATTTGTACTTGAATAGCCATGTGTTGACTCAGGCTTGTCACCTTTGTCCCCCAGGACAAGCTTCCTAATTTCTTTCTTGAATAGTTGTGACAACTTTTCAAAGCCACTTTATCTTCAATTTCTTCCTTTTCAGTTATTTCTCTTAGTAGATGCCAAAGTATTCTAAAACACATACATGACATTTTCCTTCCTCCTCCTCCTGTTCCTCCTCCTCCTTCTTTTTTTTTTTTTTTTAGACAGGGTCTCACTGTCACCCAGACTAGAGTACAATAGTGTGATCATGGTTCACTGCAGCCTCAACCTCCTGGGCTAAAGAGATCCTTCTATCTCAGCGTCCCATGTAGCTGGAACAACAGGCGTGTACCACCATCTTTGGCTAAGACCTTTTCCTCTATTTTCTTAATGTCTTTTAGTGATTCCCATCATCTGTAGGTCAAGTTCCAGTTCTAGAGCTTGGTACCCAAAACTTCCTATAATTCGACCCAGCCCTTCTCCCTTGTCTTCCCAAAACCCACGTTTCCTCACCCCTGTGAGGAAGGTCCTGGAAGTTCCCTCCCAATAAGCAGTGCTGATTTAGCTTGAGACCTTTGCACACACTGTTCACAGTGTCTAGAGAGCCCTCTCCCTAGTAGACCTGCTCATTTACCCCCAAAACTTCAGCAGGCTGCTGCTTAGAATCATACTCAGTGCCTTTGTGAGTGCAGGGGCCGCTTCCTTTTGGAACCTTCCCTGACTGGTGTCCACGCTGCTGTGTTTCACGTGCTGGTGCTGTGTGCTGGTGTTCCTTCCCCATCGAGATTTCAGTGTCTTCCTACTCTGCAGGTTCAGCTTGCACAGTGAAGCCCAAACTCAGAGAAGGTCAGAGTCCCTGGGTGTCACTGCTAGAGGTTTTGACTCATTGAGTCTTGTCTAGAGCCGAGGATTTGGTTTTTGGTGGTTGGTGTGCAATGTTTCAGAAACCCTGATCTGGTAGATGGGCAGTCATTCATAGTCCTCTGTGAGATCAGGAAGCTCCATAGCAGTGTGGCAGAGGTAAGCGTGAGGTTACATCAGCAGAAAACCCTATGATTCTTTGTTCTGTATTTTCTCAGGACTTCAGATTGAATTAGGCTCCCTGGCTTTCTTAAAATGTGAAAAAGCTCTCCAGTCTCATGTTGACTACCTATTCTGGAAAGAAGACCGATTAAGAAGATTGGCAGGCTTATAGAATTTTAAAAGATCACGTGAATTTGAACACAGTTGTGGGTGGCCATCACTACCTGTTTTAGTTTTGTGTTAATTCCCTTTAGTACACTCCTGGGAGTGAGCAAACATTGGTGTCTGGACCCTGGCAGGCCTTGGAGATACCTATCAGACTTGGGGAAAAGAGAGTCCCACTTGATATCTAGTCATGACACTATGGTTTTTAGACATGCTGGACCTTGGTGGGTACTCATTTTTAGCTGAGTC